>NC_135963.1:25914098-26217128 GCF_053455715.1 Rhinoraja longicauda | reverse complement strand
CTTCCAAGGTATTATTGGTAAAGACAGATTTGTCTCTGTGGAAAGAAATATCCATGTTGTCAGGCTTAGAAAATTTTGATGGAACAGCAAAGATACGAATGGTCCGAATCGAGTAAATACATCTTGTGTGAGTGATGGAGCAATCTGTGCTATTATGGTTTAATCAGTTAGGCTACAGTTCCACTTGTCTGTAATATAAAGAGGACAGTAATAGTCCCTCATGGTGCAGTTTGTAAATAATTTGTGGAGGTTCCAAACATAATAGGTTCAATATCTTTTTTCATTTGAAGTTGTGTTATGTTTATAAACTAGTGGAAATGTTTCTAAATGCAAAACTGTCTCTGTCATTAAGTATTGTTCAACTCTTTAGGCAAATTAATTCGTTTTTAAAAAAGTAATAATGCGACTGACTTGCAACCTAAGTACAAGTTTTAGAACATTTGCCTGCACATTTTGTTTCAGTATCTGGGCTCTGGTGGGGCTTTCCATAGCTGCTGTGGTTCTCCTGGTTTTCGTCATCATGGTTTGTGTTTTGTGCTACCTTTTCATCTGCACTAAACCACATTCTCGACTGGATACTGGATTAGATCTGCAAATACTGGGTAAGATTAATGTTTTTTGACAGTGTTTATTACTTATATTTGAATTTGTGTATGCAACTATCATTTTTACCTAATTATCTTGCAACAGTCTTGTAGACTGCTTGCAAATACCTTGAAATAATAGCCTCAGCCTGATGTTGATTGAATCATAAATAGGAGAGAAAGAAGTATGACCTTGGGGCATTTCGAAGCACCTCACATCTACTGCAGGCTTTTTAAAGAGTTATCTCTGTTTTAATGTAAGAAATGCATCTGCCAATTTTGTGCATGGCAAGTTCCACAAGCGACATGATAATAACAAAATATTCAAATAATCTTGGTTGGGGAATATGCTTTTACTAGGTGATTTTATGCCCTTGCCCTTCCTCGCAGCGGTTCTGCAGTGAATTGCGCATCAACTCATTAAAGCACAGAACCTTGTTTGATATTTCCTCTCAGTATAATATTCAGAAACAGAGAATACTGGAAATATTCAGCAGGTCAATGGCATCTGCAGAAACTAAACAAAATTAACATTTCAGCTTGAAGATCCATCGTGAAAATGGGAAAGAGAGAAGCATGTTTGTTTTAAATTGCGGAGACAGTGCAGGAGGGTTGGATAGCATTAAGGGAACATTTTTTTATATCAGTTTTGCTATTTGTTAAGCTGCTGATGAAGCCACGTGGTTGATTGGATAACAAAAGAGATTTGAGAGAGAGGGGTGGAGGGAGAACAGCAAAGGAACATGTGAAGTTGTGAAATGCAGAGCTATACTAAATGCCCAGCAGATCAAGTAGTGCTAGTGGAGTGTGAAAAACGATGAATATTACAGATGGATGACCTATAGCAGTACATGGCAATATTGATAGAACAATGAAAGGGAGCTACCTGAAGTTGTTGAATTCAGAACATTAGTGCTGCTTCCAGCAATCAAGCAGAACTGGAAGATTGCAGTATTTTTAGAACATAGAAGGCTATAGCACAAGAACAGGCCCTTTGGCCCACAATGCCTGTGCTGAACATGATGCCAAGACCATTATTTATCTACCTACACATAACACATTTCCCTCCATTCCCGGCATACCCATGCCTAACCTCACACTTGTTTGGATTTAACTCCATCTGCCCATTTCTGGAACTGATCTATATCCCCCTTTATACTCTGACAGCCTTCCTCACAGCCTGTGACCCCAGCAACCTTAGTGTCATCTGCAAACTTACTAACCAACCAACATCTGTTATGTCCAAGTCATTTATATATACATAAACAATTGTTTTAATGAACCCCTTTATAACATATTTTGGATATAGCAGACGGACCTGCTGATGCCACCGCTGGCTCGTTAGATGCACCAGTGAGCCGTTCTTCACCAACTGGCACACGGTCCATTGATATGGCTACTGCCTCCGCTCATGTTGTAGCCCCTGGGCTTTCTTCATGCTGCTGCCATTGTTAGGATGCGCTCGGTCACCGTGGGGCTCCTGCCCTCTCACTAGCTAACGCTTCTTCATGTTGTCCATTGCTTTGTTCACTTGGCCTCTTCCCCCTGCCACCCCCTCCCCCCCACCACCGCCTCCTCCTCCTTCTCCCCAGGAGTCGCCGACGTACTCCACCTTGGATAATGTCAGCGAAGGAAGAGGAGGTGGCGGCGGACGAGGGAGCGGCAGAGTGTACAAAGTGATGAGAGAAGGAGGAGGTGCATGAGCGGGGAGCGGACAAAGCAAAGGCCGACAGAAATAAGTGGCAGCTGGTGAGAGGGGGGAGCCCGATGGTGACCAAGCACATTCTGTCGGTGGCGCGGCCTGAAGAAAGTGCTGTCCCCAGGGACTATACCAGCAGCATCAGTGCCTTGTTTTAAGGTGAAACATCACAAATTGCTGGAGTAACTCAGCAGACCAAATCTGTCTGAAGAAGTGTGCCGACCTGAAACGTCACCTATCCATGTTCTCCAGAGATTATGCCTGACCCGCTAAGTTACCAGTGTCCACTTTTGATAGATCACCTTAGTACAATCCATCCTTCCTGCACGGAAGTAACAATTTCTGTTCCTCCTGTTCAAAGTAACGGAAAATGAAATTCTGTGCAAGTTAAACCTAACTTGTTTGCTCAGTTTTGATAAAGGTTCTTTGACATGAAATTTATATTTTCATTGCTTTTGTTTAATTTATTGAGTTTTCCCATCATTTTCATTTGTTTCCAACATCCAGCATTTGCAGATTTCAAATTTCAGTATTGCATTATGGTATTGTGATGGATTTTTATACTTTTCTGGATGGGGACTTACTGAATTAAAACTGAGCCATGATAAATTGACATTACGTGACATGTAATCTGGCTTTTTAAAGATTTGTTTAATCACGTAAATCCCTCTCCCATGTAACCAAAGGTGAACCTGACATTTAGCAACATGACAGTTTATTTCATCCTGACCATCTATCCTCGATACCATTGGACATTATCTGTTTCCATAACATGATCCATTTGTCCTGAGCTCTCAAACATCCCTTTATTATGTCTATATTTACAATATCAACACAGTCCTAGCTCTCACCCATTTCCCACTCTGTGCACACCTGATCTGATCCAAAAACTGTGCTGCTCATACCTTAACTTAATCTGGTACAATTTACTCATCATCCCCGTCCTCGACAATTTGGGAATTCATATTCTGGTTTCCACTGATCAATGGTTCAGTGGTGCTTTATTTGTCATATATGCAACTGCGCAGTGAAATTATTTTCGTATACAGGTATATTACATATGCAGGCGCTGCCGTGTTTTGGCGCCATTTCCAAAGTCCAAGGTCTGGTCGGCCCGCATGCTCGATGTATTGGAGCAGGTTCCGCGAACCAACGTCCCTCTCCACGTCCAGCCATCTTTGTGTCCAGGGACCGCCTCCTGCAGCTGACCTTGAAGGCGCTGGTGGCATTAGTTTACTTCACCTTCCTATCCGCCCTTGCTCCTTGCGTCCGACATCTCCAGCTCCCTCCCGGTTCAGCTGTCCGCTGAGCCTTCTGGTGAGTTCCCGGTCTTACACACTGACTCAATATCAAACTGTTAAACTAACCATTCTTGTCGACCTGAATAATTTCACACAAGGCTTCTCCCGATTTTCAAGGATATTACTTAAAATAGTTTAATTATTTAAAAGAACTTTTTGTTTTGCAGGTACTGAACAAATACTGGAAACTCCGAATCAGTCCAGTGGACCAAGCACCATTCAGAAGCAACTTCAGAGTCGGAAGTTAGATTGCAGCCGACCAACTCAGCCGCCTGAACCTGATCGATTGTTCCAGAGATGTTTCATGGCTACTGTGACAAGAATGAACATCCAAGGATCCTCCTGAAGTTCTTGCTCTTTCTAGTTTTGAATTAATGAATATAAATTGTTGTATGAGTTGTGCTTGTGCAATTGTCTCATGTTATAATATTGTCTTGGACAATGGTTACAAACAGGCTTTATTAAACGTTGTTTGAAGTGCACAACAGATTTTGGTCTTTAATGTCATGAACAGTGAACTTGAGATGTGAAAGAAAGATTAGGGAATTAAGCAATATGTCAGATATGACCTGTGAAGAAAGAATGAAAGAAGTTAAGGAAATAGTTTTTGTAATTTCCTGCAAAGTTGCCAGATATTCAAATTGACCTGAAGGGCCATGTCTCTGTGAAACAGAGCACACAGCAATCACTCACTTCTTAGATGGTAAGTCAGTCTAGCTTCCAGTTCATACAGTTTCACTATCTTCCATAATTTTTCTCATGCTCATTTGCTTCTTGGAATCATTACCTGCAAAGAATCTAATTATTTTGTCTCTTTGCTTATTATCGTAAACAGTTGATGAACCAACTATAAGTATCGCACAGTTTCCACATGGAAACATCACTGTCGAGCTGACTCAACTGCTCTGCCTTCTCTTGGACTTATGCTTGCACTTGAGACCTTGACTGTCACTTGGACCTTGCTTGGAAGCCATAACTAGGAGTAGGTGTACACAAAGAATTGCGCAAAACCGAAGAATCACCGCTAACATCTGTAGATTTAGACAAATAACTCTTTCGCAACAGAGAGACACCACCTGAAAGAGCCCACACGACTCGCATTGCCATCTATGGCCGCTCAGGGAATTTTAAATGAGCTCTCAAATTTTATACAGATTATAGGGATGGGCGGACCATCATTTGCCAGAACGTTCAACCTGTAGTGACATTTAAGAGACTTTTGAATAGGCACTTGAATATGCAGGGATAGATGGATATGGATTATGTGCAGGCAGATAAGAGCTGGTCTTGACATCCTGTTTGACACAGAAACTATGGGCCATAGGTTCTGTTCCTGTGTTGTATTGTTTTATATTGTTTATATTTTGATGGTTATCAAAACTATCTTAAACTTTAGCTTAAACCCTGTTCCAGTAGAATAATTATAGAATAATGACTTTGTGCAGACCGATCAATGAACTGATTACAGGAGTAAGGGTTTTTGCTCAGTCTTTAAGATCAATTCTTTTTTTTTCCTACCCATGAAGTGAAGCTGGCTGTTTATGTGACCCTTTCCACTCTGCAATTTAATAAATCTGTTTTCTCACTTCGGAGGGAGAGTCATTGTACCCTGTGTTTCCCTCTCAATTTTCTGAGAATCCACGGCATTTTCTATTTGAAGTTTATGTCAAATTGAGATTGGTTAATTGGAATGATTATTGGTTTGCACAGGGGAAATATCTGAATAGCAACCTAAACGTTTGGATGCAAGAACAGAAAATTACAACTGGACAAATACATCTGTAGATGTGCCTATCAGAATTTCAAAATTTAATTTAGCTGCTCCAATGGCACTGCATTATGACGACAAGATGGGTTTATATAAAGATAGACACAAAAAGCTGGAGTAACTCAGCGCGTCAGACAACATCTCTGGAGAAAAGAAATAGGTGACGTTTTGGGTTGAGACCCTTCTTAATTCAAAGTTTTATCTGGTTCGGGCTCTTTAAAGTGACCTTTCACTTTAAGCCTAATATCAATGGTAGGGAAAATGTTGAAACCTATAATGAAGGATATAATAATAGAACACCCTATAAAGAATAATAGAATAGATCACAGCCAACATGAATACATGAAAGTAAAATCATGTTTTAACTAAATTCTTGCAGAATGTGATTTGTAAAATAGATAAGGGGATCCAAGGGAGGTAGTATTGGCTTTTGATAAGGTAGTATTTTGGTAGTATTGGTAGGCTTTCGATAAGGTCACAAGTAGGAAATGTGGTTAAGCTTACAAAATTAGTATTCTTGACATAGATTGGAATAGGACAGAGCACAAATGGTGGGACTGAATGCATCCTTCTATTTGGGAGGCTGTGACTAATGGGCTATCATAGGGATCAGCGCTTGGGTCCCGATTAGTCATGATTTATATCAAAGATTTAGCAGAAGGAACCAAGGGTCATTTTTCTAGGTTTTCTGCTGATCGAAATAAGGGCTAGTTTGAGTATAGAGCCGGCTGTTAAAAAGGTTTCAAGGCAATATAGACAAATTGATTGAGGAATAAGAACATGGCAAACAAATATAATATGTGAAAAAAGTTGAAATGATCTAATTTGATGTATACTACAGAAAAAAACATTCATTTTCTGCACTTGGTTGTGAATCTTTTGAATTCTCTATCTCTGAGCATTGCGGAGGCTAAATCACAGTGTTCGTTCAGAACCGAGATCAATACATTTCTAGGCGGAATTAAATGAATTTACGGGAAAATAGAAACATGGAAAACAGGAGCAGGGCCAGGAATTCACACCATCATCTGCAACATCACAGGATTGTTAATCGTTTCTCTCTCATTGCATAATGACCTCCCTGAGATCAGATTGTTCCCTTGTTGCCTTTTTAAACTATTGATTCAAAAATATCATGTACACTGGAATTTTTTTTTCTCCACAGTATGACTGCCAATTTGATTTGGCCAATCTATATGTAGAAGCCAACCCATTATTACAGATGAAGCTTTCTTGCATGCATCTCTAATTTCTTGTTTAATTGCATCCCCTACACTACTATTACCATAACAGAGGATTAGAAAACAGAGCAGACACAGTCTAGGTTACAGTATTGTGGCTGAGAGGAAGCGTCATCTGAGAATTTCATATTCATGAAAGGAAATAAATGAAAAATGAAAAGGAAGCAAAAGTAGAAGGCAGAGGAAACACGAGCAGGAGGCAGGTGGAGCCATTGTGCAAATAAATAGCCAAGAAGCCTAATGATGTTAAAAAGACAAGCCTAATGACGTTGTGTTTTAAATGTGAATATTTAGGATAGACAGGTAGAAAGGAAAAGGAGATGGGTGGTGCAATTAGTAAAGAAGAAAATCAAAGCAATGGTAAGGATGAACATTAGCTCAGCAAATCATGATGCAGACTTTGAATGGTTGGAGCTAAGGAACAATAAAGGGGAGAAAATGTTGCTGGGGGTTGTCTATGGGCCTCTTAAAGGTAATGGTAGTGTAGGGGATGCAATTAAACAAGAAAGCTTCATCTGTAATCATGGGTGGCTTCTACACACACACACATATATATATATATATATATATATATATATATATATATATATATTCCTTTATTCGTCCCACACCGGGGAAATTTACAGCAGCAAAGTGGATAGCAAGAGAGCAAGAGATTATTCATTATAAATAAAAGATACATAAATTGTATAAATTGGGACTAGTAGAACTGCTCCCCTGAGAATAGCTTGACTAATCTTCTGGAATTTTTTGAGGATGTATCTGGGAAAATGGACAGGGGAGAGCCGGTGGATGTAGTGTACCTTGACTTTCAGAAAGCCTTCGACAAAGTCCCACATAGGAGATTAGTGGGCAAAATTAGAGCACATGGTATTGGGGGTAGGGTACTGACATAGATAGAAACTTGGTTGGCAGACAGAAAGCAAAGAGTGGGGATAAATGGGTCCCTTTCAGAATGGCAGGCAGTGACTAGTGGGGTACCGCAAGGCTGGATGACCTACTCCTGCACCTATTGTCTATTTCTATTGTCTATAACAGGCCTAGGTCCGATGAGTTGAATGCATCAGTCAGGTAAGATTCAGTGGTAAGTTCTTATGTTTCAATTCAATTTAAGGCACAGACGTGCAGTGCAACATATCAACAGTTCCACCTGTTTTTCTGGCTTATTTACACTTTCAGTACTAGGCAAAGAATTGGTCATTTTGGATGCCTCGAATATATTTTCTGGAACTGCCCAATCCTGGAATGTCCCTGCAAACATGTGGGTATTCACTTCTACAAGACCATATTGAAACAGCCCGATCATGTGTACTGTGCAGGTCCTGGGAGCAGCTTGGTTTAGTTTAGTTTAAAGACGCAGCGTGGAAACAGGCCCTTCGGCCCACTGAATCCGTGCCGACCATCAATCACCCGGACACTAGTTCTATGTCGTACATACTAGCGGCAATTTACTAAAGCCAATTAACCTACAAACCTGGAGCACCCGGAGAAAACCAGGTCACAGGGAGAATGTACAAACTCTGCACAAACAGCACCTCTGAGATCAAACCTTGATCTCTGGCACAGTGAGATTGCAGCTCTACCGCTGTGCCACTGACGTATCCACGGATTTGGGCCAAGCTTTTGACAGATGCACACCCACATGGACCTAGGTCGTGGTCAAGTAATGAAGACTGACACTGTTGAGTACATTGATTAACATGTTTGGTTGAACAGCTGGGTCGCCAGAGCACAACCTGATCATATAATTGTGCAGCGTTATGGTTAGGTTGGATGTCAAAATCACGATAAATCCCTGGGCCATGATCAACACATGTTTTATATTTATATCTGACCCCAATATTTCTTTAACCTTCAAGAATTTTCATTGAAGAGAAATCAATGACAGGCTATTGGGAAAACTATTAAGAAGAGTTGCATGAACGAATATCATTCAGCCTCTATTTTGTTCAAGCCATCAATATAACTATTTTTACTTTCCCAATGGAGTTGGTATGATTGCCAGCCATTTAGTCAAACATGATAAACGGTTAGATGAAAGACCATTCTATTTGCACTTATTTCACTTGTATTGATTGTTCCACTGTTGAGAACATTATGTGTAATTTAGCACCTACAGAACTTTTGTGTAACTTCTTTGTACAGTGTTACAATCTGAGCCATTTCCAAGTGCTACCCACAGAAAACACATTATATTAACTGATCATACCAACATATTGTTATTTTGAGTCATGATTAGAGCCAAATACCATAGTTCTTGCAGTTCTTTCACCGTCCACTGCTTCTCTCCCACACTAGTCCATGCACCACATTTCCAGTGATCCTATCCGCCTTACCAGACTAGTTCTCACCAGTCATATACCCCAGTAATATGTGGTGGTAAACCTTTGGCCAGCAGGATATTGCGAAAGAGCTCAGAGAATCCAAATGCAGATTGAAAGCCAATTTGTGTAACACAAGTAGATAGAGTATTAAAGAAGGTGTATGGTATGCTTGCCTTTATTGGTCAGGGTGTCGAGTATAATAGTCAGGAAGTCATGAAGCCATGTAATAGGACTTTGGTTAGGCCGCATTTATAGTATTGCATGCATTTTGATTGATTGATTGAAAGGTATTCCATGGGAACGGGCTTTTTAGCCCAGTGTGTCCACACTGACTATTAATCTTCCATTCTCACTACTTTTATGTTATCCCACTTTCATGTCCGCTCCCTAAACACCAGGGGCAATTTGCCGAGGCCAATCGACCTACAAATCCGCATGTCATTGGGATGTGGGAGGACACTGGAGCACCCAGAGGAAACCCACGTGGTCGAAGGGAGAATGTGCAATGAAGTTCTCCACACAGACAGTATCTGAGGTCAGAAATGAACCCGTGCCTCTGGCGCTGTGAGGCAGCAGCTCTACCACCTGTGGCACTGTGCTTCCCTTATAGCTAATATTCTCTAATCACACGCTGCAGTTCTGGTTGACCCGTCATCCTCTTTACAAAAAAACTTGCCTTGCATATCTCCTTTCCATGTCACTTTAATTCTCCATCCACTCCCACTCTGATCCACTGTCTGTGCCCCCAACACAGTTATAGCAAGGTCAAACGCAAGCTTATGAAGATTATTTCAATGTCCACCTGGGAACATTGCAGCCAGAGGGACTGAATGTTGAATTCTCTACTGGTTATTCACTTTTTCTGTTTATATCAGAATGAACTGTTTTTGCTACAAGTGATCTGCCTGTGATGTTAGCTTAGTTTAGTTTCTTTGTCTGTCTTTTTTCCATTTGTACATGAGCACACCAGCTGTTTGCCACCCTCTAACTGTTAAATTAATGATCCACATTCACAATAACCTTGGCATCAATCCAAGATATTCTGCTGTTGAGTGGTTCCACCATTTTCTGTTTTCATTTTACCTCCAGCACTTTTTACCAATGCTTAATTTAGCCTCCTCTGTGATCGGGGAAAAATAGGTTCAGTGGTTCTTTATTGTCATGTTTGTATAGCACAGTGAAATTCTTTTGCACAATCCACAAATGTACTGTCGTCAGATTTTGGCAGCGTTTACAAAGAAAAAGAAAATGTCCAAGTTGGAAGTACTGGAGATCCAGGTAAGCCCCAGGTTGCTGCAGGCCCACGACCCAACACTCCTCTCCTCACCCTACCACTTCTGTGTCCCAGGGGGCGCCTCCTGCAGCTGACCTTGAAGGCGCTGGAGGCAATGCCCTGGTCCGTCTCGAACCGGTCCACTCCTTATGTCCGTCGCCGCCAGCGGCATGCTCATATAAAATTGCCCTTTTTTCCTATTATGTTGTGGATATTTAAAAGTCATATTGAAATGGCACACCCTCAGTATTGTATTATGAAACAAAGGTCTTGTGTCTATTGGTATTATGCCCCACTGCTCTGCAGCAAAAGACCTACATCCACTAATTCTGCACCCCGGTGTTATATAACAACAGTCCTGTACCTGCCAGTGTGTAGCATTGTGCAAAAGAACAATGGACCCTCCAATACTGTATCCCAACGTTGCATGAAACAGCAACCTTTAACACTCTATTCTGTATTACAGAGCAACCGATTTGTTCCCTTGTGTTAAACAACACAGACCTGTGTCCATCAGTACTATGCCCACCAGTACTGTATTGCAGTGATAGACAGTGACAGATCCATGCCTATCCCAACTGTAGGGAAGAGAATCTGTAATCCCTACTTGACTTAAGGGATATTGGGATCTCAACAGCTGGAGGAGGGGGTCAACCACCGTGGAGCAATTAAAATCTGACAAGAAGCCAGAACTAGTACAGCTCAAATATCATGGAAACTGTTATAACTGAAGGAGATTAGAGAGAAAGGCACACTATTGTGGCTGAAGAAGGGTTCAAACCAAAACATCACCTGTCCATTTTCACCACAGATGCTGCATGCCTGGAGTTACTCCAGCACTTTGTGTTTTATGCATGCAGGGGTTTGAAAGCAAGGATGATGATTTCAAAACTGAGGCACTGATTAACTGCGAGTTTGAGGTAACTAAGTTACTAACATTTTCCATTTATCCCCTAATATACTGGTAGTTTCTCATAATTATTTTTAAAATGCAACCAAATAATAGCTGTTTACTTTCAAAATACAATTATTGTTTGAGTCAGTAATAGCCTGTAATGCATTGAGATTTTCTTCAATTTAATTAATACATATATTTGGCTGATTTCACTAAATATATATATTTTTATTCACATTATCACAATTTTTTTTCTTATCCTTAATTTCTGTAATTGGGCCCCTGAGTGGTCAGAATAGTCTGCCTTTCTCTCTAATCTCCTTCAGTTATAACAGTTTCCATGATATTTGAGCTCTACTAGTTCTGGCTTCTTGTCAGATTTTAATTGCTCCACTTTGGTTGACCCCCTCCTCCAGCTGTTGAGGTCCCAATACCAGGGACTAATTTAATTTACTGTATTAATTTATTTTGTGTTAATTTTGTTGTTGTTGCTATTCTGTTTTGTAGTTTAGCACCATCTGCAGGCATTGCCACTTTCATTTCACTGCACATCTTGTATATGTATGTGACAAATAAACTTGGCTTGACGAAGTACATTAGCTGCTGATTGTGTTACCAGGGCAACCTACTTACTCCTGATGAGAAATGTTCAGGCCTTGTGTTTTTCTGGGCTTGTGAAGTTGAAGTCTCATGTAATGATGTGACAATCTGCAAACCTCTCACCCAGTCTATTGCTTTAGTGTAGGTTTCATCTCTTCGGAACTTCTTTCTTCTTTTTAGCTTGTCTCTTCGGAAGGAGGATGATTTGTTTCCAGAAGAAAACACAACGGGTCAGACAGCAGGTCTGGAGAACATGGATAAGTGATGTTTCAGTTCGGGACCCTTCTACAACTGATTGTGGGGGGAGGAGGGGAAGAAAGCTGGAAGTGAGGAGGGGCAGGACAAAGCCCAGCAGGTAATAGGCTGATATTGGTGAGGAGGGTTTTTTGATAGGCAGATATTTGGACAAAGGGAAGAAATGAAAAGACAGAAGGTGTGAGACAAAGAGATTGAGGAGCAGCAAATTATGAAGCTAGAGAAGGAATGCAGGTGGAAGGGGGGGGGGGGGGGAAGAGAAATAGGTGCAATTCCAGGTGGGGCATAGGGGAGAGGGGGGAAAGAAAGGGGGGTATATGGGGGAAGAAGGGATGGGAGGAGGGTTATGTAGTTACCTAAATTTGGAGTATTCAATATTCATATTGTTGGGTTGTAAGGTAAGGTACTTTCCTCCAGTTTGCTTGTGCCCTCATTCTGGCAATGGAGGAGGCCCAGGACAGAAAGGTCAATATGGGAATGGGAAGAAGGGATAAAATGTTAGCAACAGGGAAATCCAGCAGGCCTTGGCAAACTACAGTAGTAAGTGTTCAGTGAAATGGTGGCCGAGTCTATGCTTGGTTTCGCCGATTTACAGGTGGCTACATTGGGAACACCAGATGCAGTAGATAAAGTTAGAGGAGGCGTATGAGATTCTCTGTCTCACCTGGAAGGACCACTGGAGTTCCTGGATGAAGCGGGAGAAAGTGTAATGTCACCTCCTGTGGTTGCAGGGGAAAGTACCTGGGAAGAGGATGGTTGGGTGGGAAAGGATGAGTGAACCAAGGAGTTGCAGTGGGAGCAGTCTAATGATAACTCCCCTTCCCATTCCCACACTGACCTTTCTATCCTGGGCTTCATCCACTGTCAGAGTGAGGCCACACGCAAACTGGAGGAACAGCACCTCATATTTTGCTTGGGCAGCTTGCAACCTAGTGGCAGGAACTTTGATTTCTCTAATTTCAAGTAACTCCTCCATTCCCTCTCCTCCCTCTCCCTCCCCCTCCCCACCCTATTCGCCCTACCAGTTGAACTGGTCGCATCATTGCATTCCTCTTGTTATCACACCTTCCCCAGCCAAAAATAGGCCATTATGGGCTCCACCCTTCCTGAGATCATCTGTTGCCGGCCTGATTTGTTCTGGCTTTTTCTCGCCTCCAGCTTAATCCCCCCAACACCCCTCTTACCTCTACTCTCTGCCTGAAGAAGGGTTCCGCCCAGAAACATCATCTTTTCTCTAGAGGTGACCTGCTGAGTTACTCTAGCATTTTGTGTCTATCTTTGGTATAAACTAGCATCTGCAGTTCCTTCCTTCACATCCTTTATAAGGATGTTGCCAGGACTTAAGGGCCTGAACTATAGGAGGAGGTTGAGCAGCCTAGGTCTGTATTCTTTGGAGCCTAGTAGATGAGAGGTGATCTTATGAAGGTGTTTAAGATTATGAAGGGAATAGAAAGGGTGAATGCACAGAATCTTTTATCCAGAGTAGAGATCAAGAACCAGCGGACATAGGTTTAAAGTGAGGTGGGAAAATTTTGGTGGGAATCTGAGGGGCACATTTTTCACACAGATGGTGGTGGGTATCTAGAATGAGCTGCTGGAGGAGGCAGTTGAAGCAGAAACTATAACAACATTAAAAATACATTTTTACAGGTACGTGGGTAGGAAAGTTTTTGAGGTATTTAAGCCAAACATGGGCAGGTGGGACCAGTGTAGATGGGGCACCCTGGTCAGCATGGGCAAGCTGGGGTGAAGGGCTTGTTTCCGTGCTGTATGACTCTGTGACTGTATGACTATTGCTCTAACTGGAGCTATTTTCACTGTTGCTTAATTTACACTGGAGTGATTCTCAATTCAAATTCTGAGTGCACTGCTCCCCATAGCTGCAGTTTACATATGAAGTATCAACTTCTGCTAATTACCAGCAGTAAACCTGATGAAACTTCACATTGAATTGGTTTTTGACACAATAATTAGTGAATTTTATGATGAATTCACTATCTTTGGGATGTCATAACATTCACAGAATCACTTTGAATGACAAAAATGGTTATCTGCTCACTCAGTGTAAAATAACATATAACTTTGATCTAAAAAGTAGGCTGTAATTACCTCAGAAAGCACCAATAATGGGGATGATAAAAGGAACTAGACAATTTAATTTATGTTAAAAAAATGAAGCTACAATGTTCTGTTCAGTCCACTGAGGCTCCTGAGGATATCTCACTGTGATTAATGGGGCTATATAACTATAACTTGATGTAGGGTTCATATTTTCACTATAAAATAAATTAGCATGACCAGTGCCTGACATAGACATTGAACCATGGATAGGAACCAGCCCTTTGGCCTACGGTGCCTGTGCCAAACCTAATGCCTACTTAAACTAATCCCTTCTGCCCATATGTGCTCCATATGTGCTCCTCAGAAAAGCCACCAGCCACCAGCATCCACAAAGACTCTTCACACCCCTGCAACAGTCTGTTCGAACTCCTTCCATCGGGCAGACGATACAAGGCCTTCTATGCCCGCACCTCCAGACTCAGGAACAGCTTCATCCCCAGGGCCATAGCTGCTATGAACCGGTCCTGCTGAGCCGGATGGCCACAACGCATAGATCAACTTGCACTTTACCCTGTCCAAAACTGTTACAACTGTTCGTTTCGTTGGGTTGCTGCTGTCTAAATTACCTAAATTATTGCATCGTATGGGAGGCGCATTCCCAATCTCGTTGTACCCCTGGGTACAATGACAATAAAGATATATTGTATTGTATTGTATTGTATTGTATATCCCTCCATTCTCTGCATATCCTTGTGCCTATCCGAAAGCCCATTGTATTTGCTTCCACCATCATCACTTGCAGTGTGTTCCAGGCACCTACCACTCTTTATGTAAAAATAAATTCCCCCACACATCTCCTTTAAACGTTCTTCCTCTGACTTTATCGTTTTGCCCTGCAGTATTTGACATTTTCTCTCCAGGAAAAAACAAAATGATGGAAATGTAATTTTGGTTGTTTTACGTTTTATTTAACCAGTACAAACCTTTCATTTGTTGATTGCCTCAGCAATTTTTTTTAAGGTACTAAACCTCATCAAAACATATTCCAAAACGGCAGAGTATTTTTATCATTACTTTAGGGCAAAGTTGAGGCACATATATTTTATGGCTAGTATGGCACAGTTTTTTACCCACCCGTAAGCAAATCAAGAACCAGAGGACGGAGGTTTAAGGTGAAAGGGGCAAGATTTAATAGGAACCTAAGTGGAAATTTTTCACTTAGATGATGGTGGGTATAAGGCATGAGCTGCCAGAGGAGATAGTTGAAGCAGGTACTATAACAACATTTAAAAGACACGGACAGGTACACGTGGTTAGGAAAGGTTTCAAGGGATATCAGCCAAACACTGGCAAATGGGACGAGCTTAGGGCATGGGGCATTTTGGTTGGCTTGGATGAGTTGGGCAATCGGGCCTTTTTCTGTGCTGTATGACTATGACTATATTATTTCAGCTGTTCTTTTTGGATTTAGCTGAAATGTGGACTTGCATCTGATTAGGAGAGGGAGACCACTTGGCAAATTTGCATCTACGATTTGCCTTTTCTGTTTCTGCTCCATTGCTTCCTTTGTGCTATAGGTAACAGAAGAGCTGAGAGATTTTACCATACCGTCACTATAGTCTGCTACCAGCACTTTGTTCAGTTTACGCAGTTGATCTTAAATATTCTGTATTTTGTTTCTCTGGCCAATTTACTGAGAGTACAATTTGGGTCAACTCATGTGCAAGGAATGGAGAGTACAATTTGGGTCAACTCATGTGCAAGGAATGGCACTTAAGGCATTTTGCCCAACAGAACAGTGAAGCTCAGATCAAAATCAATTGACTGAATTTGTCACTTGCCAGCAAAAAGGCTACGAAAACGAAATTTCTATCCTGGAGGAGGAGAACATTTCTGATGTCAAGTCTGTGTATTTGTGATTTAGGTCAAGTGCCTTTTCCTTTCATTATGTTCTTAAAAAATTGGAAATCAGATAACACGTTTATCATTTTCTTCCATCAGCCACATATTGAGCAGGCATGTAGCACCAGCTACATCATCATCAGCAATTTAGATTGAAGAGAATAAAATATTGCTTTACTTGTTCATTTTTAATATTTCAAGACATAGCTGAAACAATTATTTCTCCAAAATGTGCGGCTAAAAGGCTTTTTATAAAGTATGAGAAACTGAAGCTATCTTCAAATGAAAATACTTCATGGTAGATTTGGGAATATTCTGTTTTTTAAGTCTTCTTTCAATTGTAATTTATTTTCACATTGGGTTGTGTGCTTGCCATACTGAGATAAGAATAATTTCTAAGAAATACCATATCAATAAAACAGAGAAACACTGTAATCACAAAATACAGTGTATTTGACACAAAATAACCTTTTCCAAATGGAGATTCATTCTATCTTCATTAAACCTATTGAGATCAAAAATACACAGAGAGCTTTCTGGCTAGTTAGTTCTATTTTCTGCTTTTAGGTAGTGTATCATCTTTCACATTTCACCATATATACATAATATTTTATTGTACAATAACTCAATTAATCTTACTTGTAAACAACACTTAAAATCTTTTAATATTATAATATCATAATGTGAACTTCTATTTAATGTACATAATATTATAAGGTCACAATAACAGTGCCTCATATTCTGCATGAGTAGCTCTCCCACCACCCTAGTCACCCTGTTCCTTTTCCCTTCTCCGTATGCTCATCTCCCAGTCCCATCCCATATTTTCCCTTTATCTCCCCTCAGCTCTCATCCCTATACCCTCCCTTTAGCTTTAATTTCATTCCTTCTTTTCTTATCTTATTTGATACCCTCTTGTCTCCTTTATCCCACTACCCTTTGTCATTTACTCTATTCATCTTCCCATCTCCTCCCACTCTCATGTATCCACGTGTCACTTTCCAGGCTTTGCCCAACTTCACCTCTCTTTTCCACCCCCCCCCCCCCCACTCCATCAGTCTGTAGAACTACTCTAATCCAGAATGTCATCTGTCCAACTCCCTCCACTGCTGCTGCATGACCTATTGAGTTTCTCCAGCACTTTGCAGATGCTAGAACTTTGAGCAAAATAGTTTCTTGTGTCTCCAAATTATCAGAAATACTACGTAACCAGTGTAGCTTTCCTCACAAAAGCTGCATTCTTGAATAAGTTTCTTCAAAAGGCTTTTTACGGTGCCCATCATTGTTGGCTTACAAACAACAATCCCATCTGTAGAAACAAGGAACTGCAGATGCTGGTTTACACAAAAGAACACAAAGTGCTGGAGTAACTCACTGGGTCAGGAAGCATCTCTGTAGAAGATGGAAAGATGATGTTTTCGTTGGGACCTTTATTTACACTTTTCCATCTGTCTCGTTCTGTATTCAAGAAAGAGTTAGATATACTGTGGCTCTTAGGGCTAATGGAATCAAGGGATATGGGGAGAAAGCAGGAACAGGGTACTGATTCTGGATGATCAGCCATGTTCATATTGAATTGCGGTGTAGGCTTGAAGGGCCGAATGGCCTACTCCTGCACCTATTTTCTATGTTTCTATGTTCTTCTTTCTGGCCTAGCATCCCACCCAGTATGTTGTTGAATGGTGGGGAAATTCATCCTAACCACTTCATCTCACTCCTACCGCCTCCTTGCGGAATAACCACTCTCCTCTGCATTTCCCTCTAAGATTCTCATTCACTCACTTGCTCTTCCAAACCCCAAACTACATGAGCCCTGGGCCCACGATGACTTCGGTACCTCTGTAGTTCTTACTCTGTTCTTGTGCATAGAATACATAGCACATGCATAGTGAAAGAAAATAACTGCAGATGCTGGTACAAATCGAAGGTATTTACTTCACAAAATGCTGGAGTAACTCAGCGGGTCAGGCAGCATCTCAGGAGAGAAGGAATGGGTGACGTTTTGGGTTGAGACCTTTCTTCAGTCAGCTCTGATCTGCCATTGTTTTATCTGGAGCCAGGTGAAGAGAGAGCGATGGTGGAAATATAACAGCAGAAATGCAATGTTACAGGATGTAAGTTTTACAAATGGTAAATACATTTTTCTCACATATGGAAGCTGACCACAATGTTAACACAAGAACAATGGTCTTGAAGGGACAGAGAGTATAAAAGCATTGCAATGGCTTGTAGGACTCCTTGCATTGATTTGCATAACTTGCTGTCCATGGTGGAATCTCTCTGTTCCTGTGTAAGGCAGAATTGACATGTTGTGCCAACACAGTGATGTTTATATAGTTTGTGTGTTCAGCAGCAATGTGTGGAGTGCAGTGGTCAGGAATCCTAGTGCCTACAAAATAAAATAATATTGGGTTAGCCCTTTTTGAATAGAGAATTTCAATGGTGTTTCTTAAGCAACGGTGGATGGTGAATCGTGAAACATTACAAATATTCTGGCTCCTAATTGGAAGGAGTCAGATGCATAAACGTTCATTTTCATAGTTATTATGACAGTTACAACCCTGTACTCTTTTAGCTGTGACTGGTTGAAAGATCATGTTGTGTAAATCCTCATTAGTGCATGGATGGCTTAATAACAAGCAGGGGATTTACTAATTGATCTCTCTTGTTGAAAATGGTCTGCTGCTAAGAATCCGTTTTTTCCTTTCCTTCGCCTCTCCCTTTCAGCAGCGTGTTCTCTTCTCGTCTATCAAATTAGCTCCCAAGTTGCCACTGACACAGATCAGGTGGAACAAAAGTTTCTGGCGCAAGCAATCACAATAACAGAGACCTCCACGACGTTTGAATTAGTTAGTTGTTTTTATTTGAAGTAGCAATATAACATATTGGCATATCTCTTGTCATCGACTTGTTATTGATTCGCTTGGTAAAAATCTATATCCTACCCCAATCTATGCAATTGATACGGACCACCAGATCTATCTTCGGTGGAGATTTCTCACAGATCTTCTTGTCAGTAAGTTCTTCAACCGACTACATATCAGCTGCTGGTTCTTGGCTGTTCCTCTATCAGCCGCTTCCTCGCTTGAACTGTCGACACATCGAAGCTGGAAGTTCTCTGACTCTGCCCAGCCCATACATAAGCATAGCATTAACCTGTTAGTGTCCAAAATACAGCAGGATACAAAGTAATATAATAATATGCAAAAATAACTAATAAATGCAAAATGGCTCCTACACACCAGCCCCTAATTGTTATAAGAGTATAGCGCAACAATTACTAATATTAAAAGGAGCCATAAAAACTCCATACATAATCAAAAAGCATGCACCATATATTGGCATCTAATCTATTGCAGTGATTCATCAATCTTCAAAATCATCAGTCCATGCTATAGTCAAGTATCAGCTTCCAGTAGCAGACATATCTTGGCTATCGGTCTTTCCAATATATTGTTCTTAGTCTGAAGCCGAACGGTGCCTTGTGCCCTCGTGTGTCTGGTATAGTCGCCAATATTTTGCCCATCAGCCAGGAGCTACGTGGGGCAGTAGAATCGACCACCAGAACAATGTCACCTGCAACGAAATTCCTTTTCACCTTGTGGATAGAAAATTGGTTGGCGGACAGGAAGCAAAGAGTAGGAATAAACGGGTCCTTTTCGGAATGGCAGGCAGTGACTAGTGGGGTACCGCAAGGCTCAGTGCTGGGACCCCAGTTATTTACAGTGTATATTAATGATTTGGACGAGGGAATTGAATGCAACATCTCTAAGTTTGCGGATGACACGAAGCTGGGTGGCAGTGTTAGCTGCGAGGAGGATGCTAGGAGGCTGCAGAGTGACTTGGATAGATTAGGCGAGTGGGCAAATGCATGGCAGATGCAATATAATGTGGATAAATGTGAGGTTATCCACTTTGGCGGCAAGAACAGGAAAGCAGAGTATTACCTGAATGGTGACCGATTGGGAGAAGGGGAGATGCAACGTGACCTGGGTGTCATGGTGCACCAGTCATTGAAAGCAAGCATGCAGGTGCAGCAGGCAGTGAAGAAAGCGAATGGTATGTTGGCATTCATAGCAAGAGGATTTGAGTTTAGGAGCAGGGAAGTTCTGCTGCAGTTGTACAGGGCCTTGGTGAGACCGCACCTGGAGTATTGTGTGCAGTTTTGGTCTCCTAACCTGAGGAAAGACGTTCTTGCCTTAGAGGGAGTACAGAGAAGGTTCACCAGATTGATCCCTGGGATGGCGGGACTTACATATGAGGAAAGACTAGATAGACTGGGCTTGTACTCGCTGGAATTTAGAAGACTGAGGGGGGATCTTATAGAAACATATAAAATTCTTAAGGGGTTGGAGAGGCTAGATGCGGGAAAATTGTTCCCGATGTTGGGGGAGTCCAGAACCAGGGGTCACAGCTTAAGGATAAGGGGGAAGTCTTTTAGGACCGAGATGAGAAAACATTTCTTCACACAGAGAGTGGTGAGTCTGTGGAATTCTCTGCCACAGAAGGTAGTTGAGGCCAGTTCATTGGCTATATTTAAGAGGGAGTTAGATGTGGCCCTTTTTGCTAATGGGATCAGGGGGTATGGAGAGAAGGCAGGTACAGGCTACTGAGCTGAATGATCAGCCATGATCATATTGAATGGCGGTGCAGGCTCGAAGGGCCGAATGGCCTACTCCTGCACCTATTTTCTATGTTTCTATGTTTCTAGACCACCGTTGTCGTTCTTGGATCAAAGGCAAATATTCTCATATCCACCGTTTCCAAAAGAGATCTGCCATGTATTGTATTTGTCTCCGTCTACGTCTGATGTACAAATATTGTCCAGTTGGCAATATTGGCTGGCCTTTTAGTTGAAGAAGATGGTTTGGTGTAAGTGCTTCCACGCCCATCGCATCATCCAAAATCTTGGTAATGGGTCGATCATTTAGAATTGCTTCTATTTCACGCATTAACGTTTGCAGCCCTTTGTCGTCCCAAACTTGTTGTTTAAGAACAGAAAGCAGCACATTGCAAACCATGCAGATCAGTTGTTCCCAAACACCACCGTGATGAGATCCTGCCAGAGGGCTGAAATACCATTTTATTCCCTTATTAAGCATGGCCTGCTGAATCTTGTCTTGGTCCAAATCATTGACTGCTTTCTTCAACACTCTATCTGCTCCGATGAAATTTGTGCCATTATCGGATCTTAAAGTCAAAACATGACCTCGCCGACAAATGAATCTTCTTAATGCGTTGATGCAGGAGTCTGTATCAAGCGTATACGCAACCTGGAGATGCACTGCCCTGCTAGCCATGCAAGTGAAGATTATCTCGACTTTGTCCTTTCTTAACCTCTATGGGACCGAAGTAGTTAACTCCTACATCTGTAAACGGAGGATTATCAGGTTGAATCCTTCCCAGAGGCAAGTCTGCCATCATTTGCTCCCCAACTCTTTCCCGCTGCCGTTTGCACACAACGCAGTCCGTAATAACCTTTCTTGCAGCGGAGTTAGCTTTGATAATCCAATACCTTTTACGAAGATGAGCCAGCATATGATTTCTTCTTCCATGTCTGAGTTGTTCATGAATATGTCGTAACAGTAATGTTGAAATATGAAAGTCCTTCAAGAGAATAATAGGATGCTTGGCCTGTTCAGGCAATGCTAGTTTGTTCAGACGACCTCCTACTCTCAAAAGTCCATCCTGCAGCTTTGGATACAGTTTGTATAAATGGCTGCTTCCTTTGACAGGATTACCACCTTTCAGTGCTAACAGTTCTGGTTCGAATCTCTGTCTTTGACTGAAATAGATGATTGCACTTTCTGACTGAGAAAGATCCTCTGAACATAAACATTGTCCTGGTAGTATTGCTTTGAAGGCTTGCATCTCCCTTTCCACTCTTTCTTTCAACTTGTTAGGATCCTTTTCAAGGCTACTCACAGCAACTTGAATTTAATTTCTCTTCCGAGACTGCTGTAAGAATATCGTCTTGGCCTTAAGATACCAAGCTACTGCAATCTTCAACTTCATCCATGAAGAAAAATAAGTAATCAGAGTGTTCGTGGGGTTACATGGTTCCTTGACAATGGCGTTCATAATAATGTCTGGTTTAATTTCTGGATCATCAGCAGAAATCGTGGCTTCCACGTGATGCTTTGGCCATTCCCTGTCTGGTTTACGGAGAAATTCTGGCCCTTGAATCCATCTCTCGCACTTAAAAACCGGTACACCGTGAATACTCGATGCTTCATCTGCAGGATTTTCCTTTGTGCTAACATATCTCTATTGCGATACATCAGTAACATCCCTCACAAAAGCGATTCTGTTAGCTACAAACATTTGAAAGCGTTTGTTTTCATTGTTGATGTACTTAAGCACTGTTGTGCTATCGGTCCAGAAAATGGATTTGTCCAGTTGAAGCTGTAATTCTTTTTGCAGCATTACATCAACTTTAACAAATAAGACTGCTGCTGTAAGCTCCATTCTGGGAATTGTCATCTGTTTTAATGGTGCCACTCTGGCCTTACCTATTATAAATGCAACATGTACCTTCTTATTGTCATTTTCCAGTCTCAGATATGAAACAGTGCCGTAACCGCTTCCGCTTGCGTCTGAGAAGTGGCGTAGCTGTACATTTCTGACTTGGCCAAAGTTGGTAGGCTTCATGCCGGTCCACCTCAAACTCCGCAATCTTGTCGAGATCCGTCACCCATCCTGTCCATTTCTGATGGAAAGTTTGGGGTATATCGTCATCCCAACCAAGCTTCTCCTTGCAGAAATCCTGAATAATCAACTTAGCAGGCAAAGTAAATGGTGCTAGAAATCCTAAAGGATCATAGATAGAGCTGACTACCGATAGGATGCCACATCTGTTGCATGGTCGTTCCTGTACAGCAATTTTGAATCCTAGTGCTCTCTCCATCGGCAGATTGTCCTGGTCCAAGTCCAACTCCTTGATCTCTTTAGCTCCACTTGCTTGAGGAATGGATATTAATGCAGCATGGCTATTACTGATCCATTTTGATAGCGTAAATCCTCCCATATGGCAGATGTCAGTTAGGTCCTTTACCATTTGAACTGCTTCCAGTTCCAAAGGCACGGATTTCAAACAATCATCCACGTAGAAGTTGGTCTTCACCGTGTCTACCACCTCTTCTGAAAAGTGTGCTCTGTTGTTCTTAGCAGTATTTGTCAATGCAAAGTTTGCACAACTTGGTGACGACACGGCTCCGAAAAGATGTACCTTCGTCCGGTATTCCACAAGATCTTGCTGCACATCACCATCGGGCCACCACAGAAATCGCAGATAGTCCATATGCTTTCCCGATACCTTGACCTGATGAAACATTGCTTTAATATCCACCATCAAAGCAACCGGCTCTTGTCTGAATCTAATGGGAACTCCAATGAGTGAGTTAGTTAGGTCTGGACCTAGTAGCAGCTGGCAGTTAAGTGATGTCCCCTTAAAGACTGCCGCACAGTTAAAGACCACTCTTATGGTTCCTTTCTTCGAGTGATACACCCGTGATGAGTGATGTACCAGAGTTTCCCATCACTTCGATTCAGCTGGTCCATTGGTACCCTTTCAGCATAACCACTATCAATCATTTCTATGAGGAAAGATGTGTATTCATTGCAAAACTTTTCATTCTTATTAAACTTGCTTTTCAAGCTCTGGATACGCTGCTATGCTATGCTATGCAATGATTGTTTGGCATGCTGGTATTCTCCTGCTTGAAAGGCAAGTCCAAACAATAATGTACTTCTGTCATCCTTGTCAAACGATTTGTAATATCCATGAACTTTACCTCTTCTCTAGACATCTCTTCCTTTTCCTTGCTGGATTCTTCATTGAAGTCATGATTGTATTGTTTGACCAGAAGTTCTTCCAGATTAACAATGGATATTTGATTGATAACCGCTGCAGGAGAACCCTTTCCATCACTGCTGTCATGTCATGGTCCTCTCTCAGTGGACCATAAACAACCCATCCCAACAAGGTTTTCATGGCGAATGGTTCATCCTCTCTGCTGTTGACCACCTCCTAAGGTTCCAATACCTTGGAAGCATTAGTTACGATGAGTAAGTCAATGCCAGAGTCTACTTCAGCTATCTTGACATCCTTTAAATAAGGCCATTGCTCTAGGTCTTCCTGTCTAGGAATGTTTGACCGTGAGACAGGAATGGTCTTACTGGGAAGCACATCAGATAGTTGAACAAAATCATTGCTGTCCAGACCTGATATTTCCAAACCTAAAATAACATGACTGTTTGTAGACTTCACTTGATTCATGTTATGCAGGAGAATCCCCTTCTTTAGTCCTGAAATCTTCAGCCTTCTTACCAGGCTTTCGGTGCAGAAGGTAGCCAAACTTCCACTATCCAAGAAAGCGTATGTTTGCAACACCGTGCTCCCATTGTAGCTCTTCACTTGCATTGGTACGATCGAGATGATGCAAGCTTCTTCACTGGCCCCGATATGTCCACACATCGGAGAAAGAGGAGTGGCGTCACTCTAGCTCGCCTTTTCCTTCTGATCTGTTTACACTGGTTTCCTTTCTTTGTCCTTCTGTTCAGCATGAAGTATCTCAGGATGCTCTCATTTGCATACAACACAAGTCAAACGATTCTTGCAGTTTCTACTCATATGACCTACTTTCAAACATCCAAAACAGATTCTCTTCTCCTTTATAAATTCTCTTCTCTCGTTTAGTTCCTTGTTTGACCAGAAGTTCCTCCAGAAGTTCCTTTGGATCTGCCGACACTTCTCCAGTGTGTGACCCATCATGTTGCAGAACAGACAAGGATCCTGCTGCTTGCCGATAGGTGAGTCAGCTTTCTCTCCTTTAGTTGTCAAATTCCCTTGAGCCTGTTCTCCCACGGGTTCAGCAACCGTAGTAGAACTGCTCCTGGCCGTCCTCAGCGTTTCTCTTGACTTACTGAAGCTAGGGCCTTAAGCAGCTGCTGATGTTTTAGCCGCATCAATATTCCCATAAAGTGGATTTGCTAATATCTTCACTTGTACCTCTATGAAGTCTTCCAATTCGGGAAACACAGGCGAACGATCCTTGTTTCTTTCGATTTCATATGCCCGATCTCTCCACCTTTCTCTGAGCTTGTAAGGCAGCTTTTGAAGGATGGTCATAATATTGGAGTGAACATTCATTTCATCCATATATTTAAGCTGCTGCATTGCATTGCAACAACCTTTAAGGAATAATGAGAATGCTTGTAATGCTTTTATATCATTTGGCTTGATGGTTGGCCAGGCCAACACCCTGGATATATAAGCAGTGGCAATCTTCTGCTCATGGCCGAAATGCTCTTTGAGCAGTTTTCTTGCCCTTTGATTGCCCTGGCTGGAAGGTAAATGTTGACAGCTGCAAACTAATTTTCTGGCTGCTCCTTTCGTATATTGTTCCAGAAAATGTTAACGATCACTTTCATCATCAGTCTTCCTTTCTACTCCTCCCTCGAATGCCTTGATAAAAAGTTGATATTGCAAAGGATCACCATCATACACAAGAATGTCTCTTGATGGTAGAGTGGAAGAAACATTTTGTTTAGCCAGAAGTTCGGTGATTTGATTTTGCTTCCGTAATAGGTCACACATATTACTTTGGTCTCCATTATGACATTCCGGGGATTTAATGCGAGCATGCCCCTGCTCACCCCTTAGTTCATGAAACCCTGCTGTCCGTCCTTGAAGAGGGTATTGGGTTAAGTGTGCTGTATCACGAGCTTTAGCAAATGGTCTTCAGGTTGTTTGTTGCGGTCTAACAACCTGTGACTCCCAACCATGCCAGGTTTTAGTCGTGGATGGTTCCTGTCCAACTGGCAATTGGCTTTGGGCAGCTCCTCGTCCTGGATAAGAACTCCTCCTATCAGATGCTATTGAGCTGCTTCTTGATCTTGGAGCATCAAGTACACTGAGTTTTGTCTTGGCTGTTTCCATTTTTGACTCTAGTTCCAATCGTTCTTTCTCTCTTTTCAATTGATCACTCCTCCTCTTGTAATCTGATTGTCTTCTCTTCCGTTCTTCTTCCATCTCTGATTGTCTTCTCGTCTGTTCTTCTTTCCTCTGTTCTTCTTCTTTCCTCCGTTCTTCTAATTGGCTTTCTAGCTCCTCAATCTCGTGCTTCTGTTTCATGGACGCAACTTGCCCTGCAAGAATAGCCAGTTCTAACTCAGCCTCCTTATGAACAGAACGCGTCGAAGATGCATGAGATTTGATGCTCAACTTAGAGTTTGAAATATTTGAAGCACTATCTCCAGGTCCGATGGAGTCTGCGTCTTCACCAGCCTGGTATAAGGCGCCCTCGACATTGGAGGGTACGGCCTCATGACCACCTCGGCACAGCCGCTCATCCACATCTTGGCTAAATTCATCGAGTGTCCCCCACCTGGCGCATCCATTTCTCTTGCTTATCCAATTCTTCGTGATAATTGTAGCAGTTTCAATGCTTCATAGAGTTCGTAGATCTCGTCTTTGAGGTGGCTTAGATGATTCAGACTGAACCGCACCTTTGGCTCCTTTGCTGATTTTATTAGATCTTTGATGTTATCCATTATCTTTGTAGCCAGTTTATATTTACGTCTCTTTGTTTTTTCATGGCTTTCATAAGCCATCTTTACCAATTTGAGTGAGCTTAATGGCCCTTTTTTCCACTTTAGGCTATGTACCGCTTTCGCCACCTTGTGACCGAACATCAGATTTAATTGCAGAGATTGTGAGCTTCTTGAAAAAAAAAACAGATGTCCTTTATCTCCTTTGGAATTTCAAATAAGATCGGTAACCAAGGACTGCCAAGGTCGTTGCTATGTGGTTCGCATTCTACTCCCTGTACCAGTTAGGAAGACAGACTTTCTTATCACTTGCTGCAAAATAGGCTTCTTCATAAACGAATTTAAAGCAATGATTTCTTCACTGTCTCAAAGCCACAAACTTCAGTCTCTATACAAGAGCTAATTCTCTTTTCAAATTACTCTAAGAGACAGATAGTGTAAGATTAGCGGGTCTGTATCAGATATAACGCTTCCGCTTCCACGGATTGCTTGCTCAATTTTGCGGTTGAACGATTTTGGCAATAAATCTCGCCTGGTTCAGTAAACTCTCGTAGCCTTCGTCTCTTGCGAAAATAAGCTTTGACTGAACTTCCCGAAGAGTAAATTCCAATAAATCATTCCAGCTTAGGTAGATTTTTACGATGAATCTATGATGTCACAAATATAGATTTTTACGATATAATGGCCAGCTTCTCGTCCATCAAATTAGCTCCCAAACTGCCAGACACAGATCAGGTGGAACGAAAGTTTCTGACGCAATCACAATAACAGAGAGCCCCACGACGTTTTTTGAATCAGTTAGTCGTTTTTATTTGAAGTTGCAATATAACATGTTGGCATATCCCTTGTCATCAATTTGTTATTGATTTGCTTGGTAAAAATCTATATCCTACCCCAATCTATGCAATTGATACGAACCACCGGATCTATCTTTGGTGGAGTTTTCCCACTGATCTTCTTGTCAGTAAGTTCTTCAACCGACTACATATCAGCTGCTGGTTCTTGGCTGTTCCTCTATAAGCTGCTTCCTCGCTTGAACTGTCGACATGTCGAAGCTGGACGTTCTCTGACTCCGCCCAGCCCATACGTAAGCATAGCATTAACCTCTTAATTAAGGTAAACACAAATTGCTGGAGTAACTCAGTGGATCAGGCAGCATCTCAGGAGAGAAGGAATGGGTGATGTTGCGGGTCGAGACCCTTCTTCAGTCTCGACCCGAAACCTCCCCCATTCCTTCTATCCTGAGATGCTGCCCCGACCCGCTGAGTAACTCCAACATTTTGTGTCTACCTTCAATTTGAACCAGCATCTGCAGTTATTTTCCTACACTATTAACCTCTTCGTGTCCAAAATACAGCAGGATACAAAGTAATATAAGAATATGCTAAAGTAACTAATAAACACAAAATGGCTCCTACACTAGTCATGATAAACTCCAAAGTAAATGCTACTGATGTTCAGGAGCAACTAGTTTATGAAGAAAGCTTGGAATAAGCAGAAGAAAAGCCCTGTTATTTCTCTCCCTTGCACCAACGGCTTAACCTTGTGAATCTGGCTATGAGTGGGGCATTCTTCCTAGTTGCTGGAGACCTGTTTAAGACTAGGGACTGATGTTAGCAAACACATTGTGCTTCAAAGTGGGAAAGCTGGCATTAGGTCAGCATTGTTTGCTGTTTTGCTATGATACACCTGCTCTACATATGATGGGTGAAACTCATTGTATGTGTGCTGAATTTCTGGTCAATGTGTGATTTCCCCCCCAAAGTGTTGATGTATGCTGCTGATATTTTGGCATTTTACGAGCTCTCTTGGTGGCCTAAACATATCATGTTCTTGAAATTGTTCTTTGCACCTTCCCTAGCCAGCAATTGGCCTACCACGGCACCAAGTCATGAAGTCATCTGTTGACGGCCCTAATTTGTCCTGGTCTTTTCTCGGTTCCAGCTCTTTCCCCTTCCCCCCTTCTTTCAGTGAGAAGAAGCAACCCAATCTAAATTGTCATCTATCCTTTTTATGCTGCCTAATCCACTGAATTACTCCAGCACTTTGTGTCAAAGGATGTGACGTTACCTGTTTACATTTGCATCCATTGTCTTTGAAACATAGAAATAGAAAAATGGGTGCAGGAGTAGGCCATTCGGCCCTTCGAGCCAGCACCGCCATTCAATATGATTATGGCTGATCTCTAAAATCAGTACCCCGTTCTTGCTTTTTCCCCATATTCCTTGATTCCTTTAGCCCTAAGAGCTAAATCTAACTTTCTTGAAAATATCCAGTGAATTGGCCTCCACTGCCTTCTGTGGCAAAGAATTCCACAGATTCACAACTCTCTGGATGAAGAAGTTTTTCCTCATCTCAGTCCGAAATGGCCTACCCCTTATTCTTTGACTACCTTTACGTAAATTGTGAGGAAGGAGAGCAAGAAACCCTACAGCTGGATGTAGTGGAATTTTGATGAAATCATTCACAGCAATTTGAACTCCATTTTAATGCATTTTAATCAAATTAATTTGAATATTTTTATGCTTCAAAACCCCGGGTAATGCAAAAAAAAATTCAAAGGTTGCAGATGTGCACGCACGTGCAGAATATTAAATTTCTATATTGTAAGAAGTTAATTTTAATGACAGCAGAATACTAGTAAATAGTTAAGTCTATACAACCTAATAA
Organism: Rhinoraja longicauda; assembly: GCF_053455715.1. Lineage (NCBI taxonomy): Eukaryota > Metazoa > Chordata > Chondrichthyes > Rajiformes > Arhynchobatidae > Rhinoraja > Rhinoraja longicauda. The sequence continues at coordinate 26,188,004 of NC_135963.1, read as the reverse complement.
TTGCTTCATTTTCAATAAGAAAACGTTTAATAATATGTGTAGTTCGACTCCTAATGCTGCTCTTCTTTCTGAATGACTAGTTCTGTGTAATTTAGATGCTACATTATTATGTGCATTTCATTGAGATACACCGATCAGCTAAAACATTATGACCACCTGCCTAATATGCTGTTGGTCCTTTGTGTGCCGCCAAAACAGTGCCGACCCACTGAGGCATGGGATTTACAAGACCCCTAAAGTTGTCCTGTGGTATCTGGCACTAAAACATTAGTAGCAGATCCTTCAAGTCCTGTATGTTGCGAGGTGGAGCCGCCGTGGATTGAACTTGTCGAATTTGGAGGCCAGGGCAACACCGTGAACACTTCATCATGTTCCTCAAACCATTCCCGAACAATGTGTGCAGTGTGGCAGGGTGCTGAAAGAGGCCACTGCCATCAGGGAATACCATTGCCATGAAGGGGTGTACCTGGTCTGCAACGATGTTTAGGTAGGTGACACGTGTCAAATTGACGTCCACATGAATGGCCGGATCCAGGGTGTCCCAGCAGAACATTGCCCAGAGCATCACTCCCTCCACCGGTTTGTCGTCTTCCCACAGTCGGTTCGGACCAGATGGGATAGCCTTCGTTGCCCTCGTGCCACGATGAGCCTTGGGTGCCCAACACCCTGTTGCCGGTTTGTGGTTTGTCCCTCCTCGGACCACTGTCAGTATGTATTCACCACTGCTGACCAGGAGCATCCCACAAGCCTTGCCGTTTCAGAGATGCACTGATCCAGTCATCAGGCCATAACAAATTTGCCCTTGTCAAAGTCACTCAGATCTTTACTCCTGCCCATTTCTCCTGCATCCAACACATCAACTTCAAGAACTGACTGATCACTTGCTGCCCAATATATCCCACCCCTTGACAGGTGCCATTGTAACAAGATAACCAATGTTATTCACATCACCTGCCAGTGGTCATAATGTTTTGGCTGATTGGTGTATGTTACTTGTGCAAAAAATGGCAGCATTGAACCAAATCATAAAGCTTGGTTCTCTTCACGATATCAGCCAATCATTCGTTCATGAGGCAGAGAGTTTCAGTATCCAAAGTATATTTTGAACTGCAAACAAAGGTCAATGATTAATGCTAAATGCTAAATTAAAATGAGAGGCTAGTGGAAAATCAGGATGTAGACTGTGTGGAGGCATTTTGCAAAGTTGTCATACTATTTACTTTTGGTACCATCTTGTAGAGAGTTCATTAGCAGGAGCGGATACAGTATATGAGGCTGAAAAAAATGGCTGACAAAGAGTGTTTAGTGCTGTGGATGGTAAATGCACGCCATGTCATTTACAGATTATTAGTGAAGCCCATGACAGCCGCATAATACAGTGTTCAACACAGGTTCACTATAGAAAGGGGCAAAAAAAAGTTCTCCTCCCACTGCTTATACAGCAAGAGCAAGTCATGGACTAAAAAGCTTCAAGTGTACTTACTGTTTGTAGTGAAAGGCTATTTTAGCCCATACATTTTGAAAGTATATTTTAGTTGGAAAATGCATGCAACCTGTAGCCTCAGAATAGACGCAGATTATATGTGTGAATTTCCAAAACGTAACTCTCAAGGATTCACGATTGTTCTAATTTTAACTTCTTCAATTGATGTTCCCTGTTGTTCTTCCAACCGTTTGCTTTTTAAAAAATTCACTCCACTGCTTGGTTTACCACTGGGTCTAGGAGGAGAGAACAAATGTTGTAGAGCTAAGACACTGGACAGATTTTACCTCTGGCCCTTTGGCATACAAGGTACAATCCCAACCATGTGAATAGAATTTGAAAAGCAAAGTGCAAACAAATGAATTATCTTTTATTTTATGATCATGCATTTAATATCTGGCACTTAAAAGTGTTTTAAACATACTGTATGTATGTTTTTTATAGCAGTGTTTATACATACAAGACAAGAGTGGTCATTTAAAACAGGTGCATAGCAACTTCTCATAGATGGTTGTGATTCTCTGGAATTCTTGTTTCTGGAGGGTTGAGGAGGCTAAATCTTTTAACTTATTCCAAGTAGATATATGTGAAAGATCATGAAATTGAGGGGTATGTGGAATCGGGACAAAAAGTAATTGACACCTGGGGCTCATCCATGAGCATTTTGAATGGCAAAGCATGCTGCCCTGATTTTCTTGTGTTCTTATATATCAAAAGGTGATCAGTGCATTGGGGGAATGAGTTTTTGAATCCCCCAGTTGAAGCCCAATTACCAGTCTTGAGTTGCTCAGTCAGGTAGCTGGACCAATTAAAGATGTGGGGCCATTTAATAATTTAAGAACACGTTGGTCGTGGTCGTGGTTTGGGTCGTCACGATGGCGGTGGTGGGTCACTGAAGAAGTGATTGTTTTAAATTTGTTATCTATTTGCTTTCAATTTGCATGTATAATTGGGCATTATGTTTGAGATCCTTTTGAGAAATGTTTGTGTTTCAAATACACTTAAATCCTTTTCTCTTGTCTCTCTGCGGCTTGCAATTTGGGAATTTCAAAATAGATTTGGCACAGTGGCACAATGGTAGAACTGCTGCCTTACAGTGCCAGAGATCCGGGTGCGACCCCGACTACGGATGCTGTCTTTACATAATTTGTACATTCTCCTCGTGACCACGTGGGTTTTCTCTGAGATCTTTGGTTTCCTCCCACACTCCAAAGACATACAGGTTTGTAGGTAAATTGGCTTGGTACAAGTGTAAATTGTCCCTAGAATGCGTGGGGTAGTATTAATGTGCAGGGGTCCCTGGTCGGTGTGGACTCAGTGGGCCGAAGGGCCTGTTTCCCTGCTGTAACTCTAAGCTAAACTTTTTTAAAAAATTCAAGACCATCCAGAAATGGGAGAAAGTTCAAATTGCATTGATTTTTAGGCCACAGATGAAGGTATGTTTCTATTTTGACTGAAGCTTGTGCCACCTGCAAAATATAAGATTACATTTTTACGAATTATGTTTCTGCTTTAAAAGGAAGAATTATTTAAAATCAATGGAGCTTTTCAGAGTATTTTATTTGAATTTGATTATAATTTGAAATTGCTATTGATTTCCCCAGATTAAATTTAAGATTGTGTGCTTGTTTAAAATGAATTTGAAAACTTACTGAAGCTCAGTATTCCTGACATCTGAAATTTATATGTATACATTTAAGTTGTAAATTCCGACAGAAAAAAAAATCAAATTGGAATATAAAATGGAAGGCGAAGATTCTATTCTATTTTCTATTTTCAATGTTAGAGGAGTTTTTTTGCTTTCAATTGGATTTAGAAAAAATACAAATACATTGGAGCCAAAAATCTATGGACATCTCCATTCTTCAGTCCCTTTATGTAAGTGTGCTAAAGATTTGGGGTCACTGAAATCTAACAGTTGGATTTGAACACCTTTTTGGAAAGTTATCTGAAGGTACATGATTATTGTAATTTGCCACTGTTTATTAAAAACGATAGTTCTTTATTTTGCTGTGCATTGTGTTCAGTTAAAATTAAAGTGGTCCTGAATTAAATTGTGAGAGCCTGATTTTAGTTGTTGCCAATGTGATTTTTCAGTTATTATTCAAAAAAATGAAAACCAAGCCAGGGCAATCGATGATCAAATAAGTAAATGGCATTTCTGAAATTTAGATTAGTTTAGAGATACAATGTAGAAACAGGCTCTTTGTCCCACCGAGTCCAGGCCGACAATAGGCCACCCGCACACTAGTTCTATATTATCCCACCTTCGTATTCTTCACACTCGCATCCCACAGAAACTAATTAACCTACAAAATTGCACGTCTTAGGAATGCGTGAAAAACTGGAGCACTCGGTGAAAATCCACGCAGTCACAGGGAATATGTACAAACTCTGCACAGTTTGCATCTGTAGTCAGGATCTAACCTAGGTCTTTGACGCTGTGAGGCAGCAGCTCTTCCACTGTGCTGCAAGTCTAACTAATATCAGCGGATCAATAATTTACAATTAATTGACTTTTTTTTATCATCTAGGCAGTATCGAAGAGCCGGTCCTCCACTGGTTACGGATATGCAACTTAATGGGCATACAAACAAACATTTTGGAGGTGATGGGGATGGATTTGCTGGCTGCTGCGGGGCCACATGCAACATCTGATAGCTAGAAAAGGGACACTTCCAGGTGTCTTCCTCCTCGCTCCACTGGGAGGGGAGTTGCAACAATCAGAAGCTAGGTGAAGCCAAGCATAGCCAAGAGCACTGGGCATCCTCACTCACCTTGGGTCAGTGAGATCAGCTGACGGCCACTGTTCCTGCATCCTCTTGCTTTCTTGTCACACTGGTTTCTGGGATCCTCTCCCACACACTGTTTCTGTTCATTTCCGTCTTATGAACAGCTCGGGTTACAAACTGCTATCAGGGACAGACCTCAGACTAATCTGCAGACTTTTGTTTGATGGGTTTGGAGAAAGAATAAGTGATTTCGGTATCTCGACCGCGCATGCGCAGGTCATAGGTCACTTGGGCTAAACATTCTCGCCGGCTGACCTACTGCATGTATACAGACCTGCGTTTCATCCATATTTTCCAGTTTTGCTTCTTTGAGGTAAAAAAACACCGCTTTCAAAACTTTTAATTAGGTGTATTTATGGTTAATTTGTACAAAACCACGATGATTTGGTAGGTTTTATTGCTTTATGCTTCGGTGAGTGAGTGAGATCGTGATTTTCTTTTGCATTGTAACTTGTAACTTCTCCTCAAGCGGGAAGATGTCACACTTCCCAAACCATGTTATTCTTGGTTTTCTCTATCGTTCTTGGATTGTCGGCGATGCAAAAGAAAAACAAACGTTTGAGTGAATGATTGGTGCTTTGTGCGGGCGGTGGCTACAGAAAGGAATGTCAATGGATGACAACTGTAAACTTGAAGCTGCTGTTCGTGCAGCGATTAGACAGCTGCAGAGGTCAGCATCCAGCAGAGCGGTTTGTCTGATCAAACCCTCCCTATAATATTACCCAGAAACACATCACTCCTGTAGACACAAAATGCTGCAGTAACTTACCGGGACAGGCAGCATCTCTGGAGAGAAGGAATGGCTGACGTTTCAGGTCGAGACCCTTCAGGTCGTCACAATTTTGCTCACTCACCGAAGCATAAAGCAATAAAACCTACAAAATCATCGTAGTCTTGTACAAATTAACCATAAATACACCTAATTAATAGTTTTGAAAGCAGTATTTTCTTACCTCGAAGAAGCAAAACTGGAAAATGCGGATGAAACGCAGGTCTGTATACACGCAGCAGCTCAGCTGGCGAGAATGTTTAGCAATTGACCTCTGACCTGCGCATGCGCAGTCGAGATACCGAACTCTCTTATTGGCTAAGTGATTTTAAAATACTTGAAGTATAATCTAAAATACTCTGAAAATGTTACTTTTTAAACTTGATAATGATACTCGTGATTTCTAAACAAAATATACATCTTTTAAAAAGATAACAATTTCAAGAAAGAAAGATTAAAATGTATTTTATTTTTGTTTCGGTAAATATATGAAGGAATTGCTTATGATATTGATTGGTTAAAATGTGCAGCCTGCAAGCAGGCCATTCAGTCAATCAAGTCCATGCCGACCATCGATCACCCGTTTGCACTCTAGTTCTATGCTATCCCACTTTTGCATCCATTCCTTACACACTATAGGCAATTTAGTGGCAATTAATCTAAAAATCCGCACATCCTTGGGATGTGGGAGGCAACAAGAGCACTCAGAAAAAACCCATCATGCCATCTCCACATAGACAGCTGCCATGGTAAGGAACAACCCAGGTCCCTAGTGCTGAGAGACAGCAGCTCGACCAGTTGTGCCACTGTGCAGCCCATCTTTAAATGTGCAAAGAACTTAATCTTTTCTGCTTTCTGCTGATAGCTTTTTTTATCAGCGCAATGTGTATTGCATTATATGTAAATTCATAACTGCATTTTAGTTTCTTAAATTCAATGAATATTTCCTCTGGTGGAAAAGGGGAAATTGAGTTGCAGTGTAAGATAAGCGTAAAACTTGATTGCATTAATTTCCAAAGAGCAAATTGGTTTTAGGTTTTCAAATCAGCTGTTTAGAGCTGGAGGATATTTGATTTACATAATAATGTTCTTATTAAAGACTAAGAGAGAACCAGTTTGAAAGAAAAAACCACTCGTACCATTATCTCCAAAATGTAGAAGAGTAAACAATCAAATATAATTCCACATTGACCCTGGTATTAAAGTTTCAATTTATAGTTCTATTTAATTTTTTTCTCTGCTAAACTTTGTAAAAATATTAAATCAGTTTTTGATTACTGTTAGGATACTTGCCGTCCTTAAGTTCCAGGGTTTTTGTTATCTGGGACTGAAACAAAAACAAACACAAAAACATTTGTTGAATGGAGAACAGTACATCACAGGAAGAGGCACACAGTGTCTGTGCTGAACACGATACCAAATTAAACTAATCTTTGCCTGCATGTGATCCATATCCCTCTATTCCATGCTTATGCACGTGCCTATCTCAAAGCCATTAAAATGCCACTATCGTATCTGCATTCACAACTATCCCTAGCACACACTCAGAATAAATAAACAAACAAATATTAAAATAAATAGACATAAATAAATGAATAGCCTTGACCTGCACACCTCCTTTAAACTTTGTCCCACTGCCTTTAAAGCTATGCCCTCTTGTTTTAGACATTTCCACCCTAACGAAAATGGTTCTGACTGTCTACCTTATCGATGCCTCTCACAATTTTATATAGTTTTATCAGGTTTCCCCTGACCTCTGACATTCCCAAGAAAACAATCCAACAATCCAACGAAGGCTCCCAGGAAGCCATGGATTTCGCGCAGTCAAACTCAGGACCCGGACCAGTGGATCGTGGCTTCAGGGGTAGCTCGTCGAGCTGGTCCCCAATGCCAAACTCAAGACCTGGACCAGCAAATTGTGGCTACATTGGGAGCCTGACAAGCTGGTCCCCTGCTCATGCATGTGGTACATGTGACAATAAAGTACCATTGAACTACTGAACTATGTTTCTTAAGGAACATGTTTGATATTTTTGAGGCACAATCTTGGCACAGTTGATATTAATGAGACCATCCCTACCAAACCAACAAATGTCTTGATTGATGATACAGGTAATTGCAGAAATTTGTGCCATAATCACTGTAATTATTCTTGACTATTCATGAAAGGAATAAGGCTTAAATAAAGCACTAGTCTGCTTTAGAACTGCATGAATATGTTGTAGTTACAATCAATTTGGACCTGACAAATAATGGTGTGATGAGTAAGAATTTAGAACAAAGGCTTTTTGGAACACAGGGTTTTAAAGAAAGAATAACAAGATGGTACAGAATGCTCGAATTGCTGTATGCAAGGAGGGTGCTGGTAGTGTTTAAATTATGAAAAATTTGGGCAGACAAATAATGAATGGGCTTGGAAGTAAAAATTGTCACTCGAATCAAAAAGAGAGAAAGATAAATTTGGAAAATGTGCAATGTTGGGATCGTTTTATCTGGGATTAGCTGAATCAGAAAATGTTTAATTTTTTAAGAGGATGATGGATAAATGTCTTAACAGGACAACAGTATTACTTTTAGATCAGGCAGCATCTGTGGAAAGAGAAGCAGATATAACATTTCAGGTTGAAGTCCTTTCATCTGAACTGGATAAGTGAGAAAGCAAGTTAGTTTAAAAAAATGCAGAGAGGCTGAAGGTGGGAGTAGTAGATAGAACTGAGGGGAGATTAATAAAGGATTAATGTGAAATAGGTGTTTGATGGTCAGCACACACTTGCCGGGTTGCAGGGTAGATTTCCATCTCTTAATGGAGCCGGGTTGCGGGGGTGGGGGAGGTGAGGGGAGGGGAGAGAAAGGACAGGGTTGCCATGCTGTTTATGAAGCCATCTGCTTGAGTCATTGATCAAAGTTGTTAACAAAGAGAAAGCACAGACATGTAAATGCTGTCACATACAAGTCAGAGAACTGAAACTTGTTGTAGAGAACTGAAACTAAAAAGAGAATGTTGCAAATACCCAGCAGATCATGCAGTATACATGGAGAGAAAAATGGAGCTAGCATTATTAATTGTTCCCATCTACGGAGTCTCAGGTTAAGAGGTGTCGGAATAATTTACACGAGACGTGAGTGACTATCAAACTGTAGATACTTTACTCGCAATAAGGAGAACAGTCAAGCAAAAGACTGCTCTGCAGATTCAAAGCATGAAGTATTTTAATATAATTTTTGATAGCATAATAGCAAGGTTAGTCAGGTACACTTGTTTGCAGGGTTAACTATTGTGATCCAGCATTCTTCCACTGAATAACAGACTTCTTTATCAATGTAGGAAGGTCATGGAGTTTAGGTGAGGCCTTGAGTCCACAAGCACTTCTTTGTGTTTAGCAAACTTGTTTTCTTGACTATGGGCCACTGGCACCAGGCATGTTTAGCCTAGCTCTCAGAGGCTACATTCACTGGAGTAAAGTTTGATTCCCACAGAGTGAAGTGCTGCCCATGTTGAAAGACAAAATGGAAGAACAGATTCCTCAAATCCCTTCAAAGCCTCTGTGGAGACTTTGAAGGGATTTGAGGAATAACTTTTTCTCCAAGAGTGTGGGATTTGTGTGGATAGGTTTTTGATGGTCAGCAAGGACTTGGCGGGCCAAAGAGCCAGTTAGTGTGCTTTATGACTCTCTTTCTGTGACTCTACTTTAAGAGTACAGGTCTTCAGTATAACAGCAGGATGTAGTCTTTTCCTGTAGCCTTTGCCATGGCTATCTTCTGACATGATGTGGAATCAACAAAATTGACTGTTACAGACTGGCTCCTGTGATAGTGGAATCTGAGGAGGAAGGTGAGGATGGCGGTAAATTGGAAAGAATGTAAACATTCAAAGGGTCAGGCAGCTTCTGCAGAGTGAATCAGTTAATATTCCAGATTAATTACTCTTCTGCACAATTGAGAAAGGTTAGAGGTAAAATAAATTAAAATTCAGAGAAAGAGAAGTGGAATGGAGTGAACACAGTGGTTGTCATCTAACTCTATCTGTAGTTTCTGAGGTCTACAGGATGAAATGTTACCTATCCATTCCCTCCAGAGATGCTTCCTGACACGCTGAGTTACTCCACACTTTGTTTTGCTTCTTTGAAGATGTTATCGGGAGTCAAGGAACTGAATTATAGGGAGAGGTTGGCACACTTTGACTTCATTGCTTAGAGCACAAAAGACTGAGGGGTAATCTTATGGAGGTGTATAAAATTTTAAGGGACAGAGATAGAATGAATGCATTTCCCAGGGTAGGGAAATCAAGAACATGAGGGTATAGGTTTTGGGTGAGAGGGAAAAGATCGAAGAGATCTAAGGACATTTTTTTCAGAGATGGTACATAAATGGATCACATGTTTGTAATAACCAATTTTCTGTCCACAATTCTTGGTTTACTTATAAACGAAGCAGCAATATACAAGCTCAAGCCAAGTGTAGAGTATTCTTGAAGCAAATCTGTTCTAATAAAAGGCAACCCAATGTTTGGAGTGCATTTAATATTTATATTTCTATCCGTAAATAGTATGTGCTGAATCTGTGCGGTACTTTGTGATACTTTCTACTCTCTGCAGCCTAAAACTGCTTTGAGTGCAACAGATTTAATTTCATTATTACATATTGACTTGCATTTTCTACAGATCTTGCCACAAAATATACACAGATGAGCCAAAACATTACAACCACTTTCAGGTGAAGTGAATAACTTTGATTATCTTGTTACAATGGCACCTGCCAAGGGGTGGGATATATTAGGCAGCAAATGAACAGTCAGTTCTTGAAGTTCATGAGTTGGATGCAGAAATGGGCAGGAGTAAAGATCTGAGCGACTTTGATAAGGGCCAAATTGTTATGGCCAGATGACTGGTCAGAGCATCTCTAAAACGGCAAGGCTTGTGGGGTGCTCCCGGTCAGCAGTGGTGAGTATGTACCGACAGTGGTCCGAGGAGGGACAAACCACAAACCGGCGATAGGGTGTTGGGTGCCCAAGGCTCATCGATGCACGAGGGCTACGAAGGCTATCCCCTCTGGTCTGAACCGACAGAAGGTCTACTGTGGCACAAGTCACAGAAAATTTTAATGGTGGTCACGGGAGGAATGTGTCACAATACACAGTGCATCGCACCCTGCTGCATATGGGGCTGCTTAGCCGCAGACTGGTCAGAGTGCCCATGATGACCCCTGTCCACCGTCGAAAGCGCCTACATGGGGCACACGAGCTTCGGAACTGGACCTTGCAGCAGTGGAAGGTCGCCTGGTCTGATGAGTCCCGTTTTCTTTTAGATCACGTGGATGGCCGTGTATGCGTGCAGCGTTTACCTGGTGAAGTGATGGCACCAGGATGAACAGTGGGAAGACGACAAGCCGGTGGAGGGAGTGTGATACTCTGGGCAATGTTCTACTGGGAAACCCTGGGTCCGGCCATTCATGTGGACGTCAATTTGACACGTGTCACCTACCTAAACATCGTTGCAGACCAGGTACACCCCTTCATGGCAATGGTATTCCCTGATGGCAGTGGCCTCTTTCAGCAGGATAATGCACCCTGCCACACTGCACACATCGTTCGGGAATGGTTTGAGGAACATTGAGGTTCACGGTGTTGCCCTGGCCTCCAAATTCTCCAGATCTCAATCCGATTGAGCATCTGTGGGATGTGCTGGATCGACAAGTCCGATCCACCTCGCAACTTACAGGACTTGAAGGTTCTGCTGCTAATGTTTTGGTGCCAGATACCACAGGACACCTTTCAGGGTCTTGTAGAGTCCATGCCTCGGTGGGCCGACGCGGATTTGGCGGCACATGGAGGTCCAACAGCATATTAGGCAGGTATTCACAATGTTTTGGCTCATCAGTGTAAAATGCTATTGGCTTTCTAAATGGATGCTGCTGTGGATAATGGCTACAAATGTTCAAAAACTTGATTTGCACTGAACCTTGCTGTTCATATGTGCATTGGGCTAAGTGCATTAATGGGAACTCTTAAAGACCGATGTTGAACAATTTATTTAATAGATGTCTGCTGACCATTGGGAGGGAGGGGGGGGAATGTAATGCTGTTTCCTGGTTATAAATTTATAATTTCCAGAATATGTCAGACATTATTTAAACAAAAATTCGGAACAAGACTAGCTCATTCTCTGAAATCATCCACCACTCCAGTCAATTGAATGGTGGTTTATCTGCACTTCAATTCATTTTCTGCTTACATTCCACTATTTCTTTTTACCCTCAGTCTTGAAGCACAGAACATGCCATCCTACCACAATAACCATTTTAGGGATAAAGTTTAACATTTCCATACCGTGTTGTATGGATTTCTTTTCTTGATCCTTTTTACCCGACTACAATTGGTGTAATTTTGTAACGGGGAGGAATCTGGAGACGTTGGGCACTAGGAGTGGGCCGGTAGGCGAGTGAACCGGAGTAATTTTCCTCCAGCGACTTCAAGGTCGGCTGCAGGAGATGCCCCCGGGACACAAAGCTGACCAGACGAGGAGAGAGTGACGTCTGTTCATGGGAACTGCTACAAGTGCGCGGGCCCACCAGACTTTGGACATTGAATAATGGCCCCAAAAATGGTACTAGCATGTGTCATATATGCAAAAATAATTTTACTGTGCAGTTGCATATGTGACAAATAAAGCACCATTGAATCATTTACAATGAAATCTCCTTGGTTCCTCTTTCAGAGGAAATAATATCATTATGGTCAACTGTGCACAATTGCTCAGAGCTTAATGTAATACTGTCACCTAATGGTGAAAAGAGAATGTTCAACTAAGTAAAACCCTTGCAAATGTGAGTGGAAATCACAACAATACCCTTTTCATCAAATAGAAAGATGCAGAACAAGGAAACAACAATTTTATGGTCTTGCTAATGTACAGAAGGCTACATCGGGTACACTTGATGTAGAAAATGAGATTAAAGGAGGTGCACATGGACTTTTGTCTCACCTGGAAGGAATGCTAGTGTCCCTGAATGGAAGCGAGGGAGGAATTACAAGGACAGGTGTCACATCTCCTGCAGTTGCATGGGAAAACCTGGGGAGGGGATGGTTTGGGTGGGCAGGGTGAGTGAACCAAAGAGTTATGGGGAAAGCAAAAAGTAGTGGAGATGAGAAAATGTGACAGGTGGTGGGATCACGTTAGAGGTGATGGAAATGTCGGTGGATGATGGAATCGAGAACAGTTTCAAGTTTGCAGACTTCTAATCTGGATGTGAGATGCTTTGTATTGAATTGCTGAAAATTATGAAAGGGGGCAGGACGAAGGAGAGGACAGCAGTCCACAGTAGGGACAAAACTATGAACCATCTGCCTAACTGCGCAAATAGAGGGAATTCGGGTTATTTGAATAAAGATTTTAATGTTTGTTTTGATTGTAAATGAAGGATGGGGAGTATGGTGGGAGAAGACTGGGTTTGTGAAAATTATGAATATGTGTGTGGGCAATCTGCTTACTGTCATTGTTTGATGATGAAAAAATGTTTTCTTTTAGGTAATCCTCTCCCCAAGTTGAATATCCAAACACAAGGAATCTTTTCCACAATCATTGCGGACCAAGGTATTGCAGACCAATAGGTGAAGAATTAATAAGTGGAATTATTTAGCTAGTTTTCAGAGCTGCCAGATAAAATGGATTACTGAGCTTCCTGTTCTGCTCAATTTTGTACAAATTACCAGTGATTCAGAGCAAATTTAAAGTTGGCAAGGTGAGTGACCCCAGAGAAAAGCATGAATGTATTGTTCATCTATTATTTCTATGCCATTATGTGATATCCTTGCATATTCCCTGGTAAGGAATGATTGGTCAGCAATCATTCTCGTAGTTTTGTAAGTGTAATCTGCTAATACGCAACTGTTTAAGAAAAACAACTGCTTTAAACCTTCCTTATCTGGGAAGCTTTCGGTCTCCCAATGGGATCCTGAAACATAAAACATAAATCTGAACAATTTTAGTTCTATTTTATCAAACAAAATTTTATTGCACAGTGCACCTATTCTTTTTTAAATAGAATGAAAAAGTGACTTCATTCACATGTTTGGTCTGCAGTAACAAAACCTGACAAAGTCCTCTGGAATCATCCGGTTTCTTTATGCATTCCATGGCCAATTTTATTTGCCTTGCACCATCATCCCTTTGGTCATTTAATTTCTATGCCATCCATGGTTTTCCTGGGTTTTTTTTCCTCCGATATCCCCATTCCTTGCTTCTTGACTTGTTGTAAACCTGTTACAACTTTTCATTCGGTAGAGAAACGGGGCAACAGATTCTCTCTCCAATTTTCTGTATTTCCTATTTCTAATATTTTTATTATTTTGCTTTGGTCAACACTGCAATAAAACATGCCTATTTTCTCAAAATCCAACATGTATTCAGAGGATGCTATAACTAGTCACTTAATCAATTAAATGTTTGTTAACCAGGTATTGTGAGGTCATGTAGTCAGCAAACAGAAAAATTATTGCACTTACTGCATTACTTGTAAAAAGCAAATGATAGGAAAGGTTAGCTGGTGCTTCAAGGTCTGAACTGATGCCATAAGTCGCACAGGTACTGTTTAGACTTAATAAAATCATAATGTAGTTTAGAAATGGCAAATTTTCATTGGCTGAATGAGACATTGTGTCACCAGGCAATGTGAGGTAAATGTTTAGTTTGCAATAAACTTAATAAAAGCATGACTAGTTGTTGAAGGTATTGCTGTATGAATTAAAATAACTTGCAAATCTAATGACAAGCAAGCCAAATATTTCTCAGCACATTGAATTCCTCCATTGGTTTGCTTTTTTGCTCGTTTGCAGAATTAGAATCCGTTCTTAATTGCTGCCCAGAAGTTGTTGATCTATGGCTCTGCAGTTTGAAACTCTCCAGTAGTGTCTTCACCTGAACCAGTGAACATGGCGAGTTTTTAACCTACTGAACGTCAAAGCTAAGGCCAACCCTTATGCTCACACCTGGCAAAGCATCTTTTTCCCTTCCGTTGTACAATTTGATCCAACTAGTTTTACTCTAGTGTGTATATGGGAAATTTATAACAATATAATATTGGTAAACTAAATAAAATGTATGTTTTTCTTATATTGTTTATTAGCCCAATACTTGTACAATACTTGCTCTATGTTGACATATTTATAGATTGGATTTCAGTTTCAGGTATCAATGCATTTGTCAATCTTGAACATGACTGTAACTATGTGATACTTGACTATTGTATTATTAGATATGATAATTTGCTCTTTCAGATTGTAGGTTATATGGCCCCATTTCACACACATTCTCAAGTGTTCCAGATTGCACAGTTTTGTGGATTAAAGGAAATGGCCACCATCTCTTTCATATGGCACTAGAAAATCTCTTGGATTTAGGTATGAGATTATGCACCTTTGACATTTTTAAATAATGTGCTCTAATGTTGCTTGTGGTTATTTTATTATTTAAATATAAGCTCTCACCTTTTTCTCATGAGTGCTCTGATCCTTTGCAACAGTTTTACCTTTTTCCAAGGGAGAACAATTTGACCTAGTTATGCAGGGTAGATGGCTTGGAACTGGATTGGGCAGGCTAAAATCTAATCAAAATTGTAAACTAAGCAATCTGAAATAGAGTTAAAACTCAGAACTATATGGTGAACATAAGAAAGTAAACATATGTGGAAATATGTGAAATGCAAGGTGTTGGTGAAAAAGTAAAATATTAAAACAAAAAAGGCAAAACATAATTTAAAATAATTTAAGCCTTGTTCAGACATCAAATGACACAAGTTCATTATGAAAGTTTTAAGCAGACAACCAGGTAGATGGCAATGAGACCATCAATTGCCATGTGCAAGTAACAATCCAAGAAAAGAAGCATGATGTTGATAAGGCAGACATTTTGGGGACTCTCTTTGAGAAAAAGATCTTGAACTGCAAATTTCTTGAATTTTATTTCCACAAGGCAATGAAATTTTGGTGTTCATACTATCATTGACTTCACTGATCAGGCAGAACTGCCCAAAACATTATCTCAAGTACTGCTTAATTTTAACTTCAGTAAACTGAAGTAAAGCAATCCACTAGTTTATAAATAACATAAGTAAATGTATTCCTTGTATCCCTTATTCCAATTGTATATTTTATATAGACAACAAATTTTGCCAATTCCATTACTTGTATCAATGATGTGCACTTTTATTAAGCATAAACTTTTTGGAGTAGTCCAAATATTTTTAAGCTAATAATTGGCATGGTAAAATGTAATAGTAATTCATTATGTTACTTAAAGCATGTGTAACACGTTGAGAAGTTTTCCTGAACAAAAACATCCAAGTGCCTTGTTGTCCCAAGTGAAAATGGCCAGTGTAAGAGCAACCTCAGCTATGGCCTCAAAGCACATTGATTGTCTGGAATGAGAAATAGTATGTGATAAGGGCAAGATGTTAAAAAAAAAGGCAAATAAATGGGCGATGAAACAGGCACATTTTATCTAAAGAATGATGTCACACATCCTTTTTTGTTTGGAATATGTACTAAGTTCTAGCAGCATCATGGTAAACTTGCTATGCTTTCTTCCTTTACACGAGAGCATCAACAGGCCAAGAAACTACCTGAACAGCCAGCAGCTTTATCAACAAAAACTGTATGAACTTTGGGTACCTTCCAAGGAAGGAACTCTTCAAAATGGGATTTCTGGGTAACCAAAACAATCACAGACTGAAAAACCCATCACAGTTTATTAAGGTAATGCTAGTACATTTCATTCTTTTCTATTCAATAGGTTGGATCTGAACTATTAAAAGCAACCCCTGCTCCCCTTCCATTAGATGAAGGCTCTCACATAAAAAATAGCTTTGATAAGATCAGTTCTGAAAACTTTTTAATGATGTACAAATTTAAATGTTAAAATGATGGAACAGCTCCCTGCAGCTATTGGAACTGCACTTTGTGGTTGAAGCTACACGGTGGGTTGTATTCTTCATTGGGATATGGTGAACGTGCAGCAGACCGAATAAAATCATAACTGTCCTGGTGCTGCTGCAGCAGCAAAATAATTTTGAGGCAAGGCTGTAAACTTAATGAGCAATTAACACAACCTTGCAAGGTTGAAGCATTCAAAGACTGCTCATCCTGCCATAATAACAGATAGGATGGTGGTGTGGATTGTAGGTGACAGAGAGGCTGGTTGGAACGGTGGCAGGTTGTTCAGAGCCGGGAGCCTAGACCATTAGAATGGGGATATGAAGTCATGAATAGCTGCCTCTGGAAGCAAGATTGAGGCATTGAGGAAAACTGAACAGATGACAGCCTAGAAGGTTTACACTTTTTGGACTTACTTGAAGGTGGCTCTCAATACTGGGTGGGCTTATAATTTGCAAGGAAGCAGGCCTATTGCTACAGGTTGGCATGTGCCACCTGTGGGCTACAGATGCACCGTGTGGAGTTTAGTTTGGATGTACCCATTGAAAGTTGCTGACCTGGTGAAGCCGAGAGCCAAGGCTCTTGAGGATTCTGTAGTAGGTATCAAAAATGTCTTCAACCTTGGATGCAGTTTTAATTTTATACCCAAGGAGATGTCCACACTTCATATGTGAATCATATCAGAAACTTTGAGGGTTATGCCACATTTAGGCCCAATTCTGTTTTGCCCAACGTTTGTTTGTTCATTTTTGAAGCAAAGATATTCCACGAAGAAAAAAAAGTTTACACTAGAATTTGATATCATTGTCCAAACTTTAATTGCTGTGAAAATTCCTTTTGCTCCCTATGTAGATCTTTAGCTCTGTTTTTGAAAAGTTCTGCCTTTTCGTCATCTTTAGATACACCTTCTCCTAATTTGTACATTCGACTAGTGTTTGCACAAGCCCAGATGTGACCTAACTCACATGCTTTAAGAGAATATTTCATGGCCTGAGCCATGTCCTTGGTCACACCTGGAGCTCCCTGGATATACAGAGTACTGAGATTAAAGCAGCTAGCTACAAAGTTTCCATTGCAAGATCTGATGTAATAATCTCTGGCTTTTACGGAGTTTGGTTTATTATCGAATATTTGTCCATCGTGAGCCAACAGTGCAGCATTATGGCAGGCGTCAATTGACTTCTTACCACCTTTCTCACACGATTTAACAAAGCATTCATATGCAGTCTTCAAATTTTGTTGTAATCCACCTGTTTAAAAACACCAAATATTTAGTTATGTCAAAAAAAAATCACTACTTCAATCACTAACCTATGCATCGCTCTGTTAACCAAAAACATTGGTAATGTTTCAACTGCTTTCCCAATACCATTACAAAATCACAATCCTCATGAGATCAGAGGTTTATGAATTTAATAATATTGATTCATTCAATTTTGCTCAGCATCGTTAGATATACAGATTTAAGTAAAATATAATGTATCCCACCTAAATTGAGGGAATGACTCTTAAAAGCATGTGCCATTGGAATTACCATATCCGACTAACCTGTGAAGTTATGTTAGATTGGTGCATTTTCAGTTTATATACGATTGGCAAGATGGTACACAGTGGCCAATGTAAGTTTAAGTTTGGTTATTTTTGCAATGCTTTATAATGTTATTCATATTAAATAATTTTGATGACTTGGTGTTCAATGTTGCCAGTGTTTTCAGAGTGCTCCATTTGATTTCTCTATCAGTGCAGATGTTATCTGCAATTATATTGCATCAGTGCACTGTGATCCTTTGAGCCAAGGTTTTGCTCAAACTTAGTTTGGTAACTTTTAGTGCACTTTTCAAAAAGAGAAGCTGCAGCTATCCCCATGCACATACCTTTTTAGATTATTTTAAAAACTCCGCTTCATGTAGCCTCCCTATACAGCATTTAATTTCCATGACTAAAGAGGAATATCCAATCAGCTCCGGGATCATTTAGAAATATCCTATGTGGTTAGAGACAAGTCAACAATAACCGTGCAAACAAAGATAGATTCAAAAAGGCCAAAAGATAAACTGTACCTTTTCCAGTCACATAGTAAGAACCAAGCTTATAGCAACTTTCTCCATGATGGTTTTCCTCACAGTTGTGTTTCAATATCTCAGCAGCAGCCTCGTAGTTTTTTTTAATTCCTTCCAAGTAATCAGCAAGTCGTTGACATCCTACCAAGAATGAAATATTAGATGTCATATAAAATATCCTAACTAGATGTTTATCCACATTTTAGCTGTTCCAAACGCATTAACTATTAACAAATTAATTTTAAACATTCACAATGACAAACAATTTAGGTGGTAAAATACTGTAATTGTAGTTTTCGTGGAACACTAAAGAACATTCAGGGCCAATATCATTAGTTTGATTAACTTGACTACGCTGCAAAATTCCTTCAAAAGTCAATGTTCCAGTCCACAGCAAGTGCTCTGCAGCCTTCAAGCTGGCTTCTATCACATGTTACAGAAACTCAAAGTTCAATTGTGAATTTGGCCTTTAATAGCTCATCTTCCTGCAAATATCCATTGATATTTTCTATCTGCAACTTTCATTTGAAATGGCCACATCCAAACTCTTGTAAATGGATGTGGGCATAACCAAAGGCATAAATGTCACCTGTTACATACAGTGGACCACACCATCCTTATTGACCGTCTCCGGTACGCGGTTGGCATTGATGGCACTGCCCTGAGCTGGTTCGTTTCCTACCTCAAAGATAGGACTTTTGCCATCAACATAGGCAGTTATTCCTCTGCTCCAGCTAGCCTCTCCTGCGGAGTTCCACAAGGCTCCATCCTAGGCCCCATTCTCTTCTCTCTATAAATGCTCCCCCTTGGCCAAATCATTCAAAGGCATGGCATTTCTTTCCACTGCTATGCCGATGACACTCAGCTTTACCTCCCCCTGAAACCCAACAACCAGTCAAATTTAAACAGCCTCTTACACTGCCTTGAGGACATAAAATGTTGGATGGCACAGAACTTCCTCCAATTAAACGAGAGCAAGTCTGAGGTCATCCTATTCGGCCCCCCCGACTCCATCAAACCGATAACAGGCAGTCTTGGAAGCCTATCCTGCCTAGTCAAACCGCATGTCAAAAACCTCGGCGTGATATTTGACTCTGCATTAAAATTTGACAAGCAAGTCAATGCTGTGGTAAAAGCCAGCTTCTTCCAACTTCGTACCATAGCTAAAATCAAACCTTTCCTCCAATTTGACGACACTGAAAAAATCATTCACGCTTTCATTTCCTCCCGCCTAGACTACTGCAACTTCCTATACACTGGGATCAGCCAATCTTCCCTGTCCCGCCTGCAACTGGTCCAAAACGCCGCAGCGAGACTCCTGACGGGTACCCGTAAAAGGGACCACATCACGCCGATTCTGGCCTCTCTCCACTGGCTCCCTGTACGGTACAGAATCAACTTCAAGCTCCTCCTATTCACATATAAAGCCCTAAATGGACATTCCCCCCCCCCCCCTACATCAAAAATCTTCTAACCCACCTCTCTAACTCCAGGTCCCTCAGGTCGGCCAATTTGGGGCTACTCACTATCCCACGGTCTAGGCTTAAGCTCAGGGGTGACCGCGCTTTTGCGGTTGCAGCTCCTAGACTGTGGAACAGCATCCCTCTCCCCATCAGAACTGCCCCCTCCATCGACTCCTTTAAGTCCAGGCTCAAAACCTATTTCTACTCCCTAGCGTTTGAGGCTCATTGAGGAGGCGCTGTGAACTGTTTTGTATGTGCTGTTATGTTTGCGTGCTACTGTACGTTTCATTTTTTCCTTAGTACCTAATCAGATGTACAGCACTTTGGTCAACGTGGGTTGTTTTTAAATGTGCTATACAAATAAAATTGACTTGACTTGTTAAGTTAACTGCTTTAGAAACAGAAAAGTTATTGCAAACAATATACATATTTATGTGCTACACAAGTAAACATTGTAGTATTTGTACAAATAAATAAGAATTATACGACCTGTACCTCATGAAAACAAATCTGGGCAAACCCGAACACCAACAGTTTCAAATCCTGACACTTATCACTGAACAACAACAAGACTTGTTCTGAATTTCAGTTATGGGAGGATCCCGAGTGCAGTGGGAAACACTTCTCCCATCTACAAGGGCTATGTCAGGAGCATGATGCCTGGATGATCACAGATCACCATGTGAGGCCACACATGTGACCAGTCATATTTGACTTCTGAACTTAGACAAACATTGTCAGCATAACATATTAAAATTTCATTTGATAAATTTCGACATATATAAATCATATATACAGTACAAAACAATATACCTGTAATGCTTTCAGAATTAGAAGAGATGTATTCCACAATTTTTCACATTTTTGGCCACACACGTGACTAAGAATGGCCCATTTGGGGAAAACCAAATCCGCAAATACAATACGATACATCTTTATTGTCATTGTGCAGGGGTACAACGAGATTGGGAATGCGCCTCCCATACGATGCAATAAATCATTAACTAGTCAGTATTAATTTAAACAACCCAATGAAACAAATTAGAACCGTTTTAAAACAGAATAAAGTGTAAGTAGATCTGTGCCGGTTCACTGTGCGATGTGACCACCCGGCTCAGCAGGTCCGGTTCATAGCAGCTATGGCCCTGGGGATGAAGCTGTTCCTGAGTCTGGAGGTGTTACAACTCGTGCGCACGTGGAAAACATGACCGTTTCTTCTTTAATACAGGTTCGGTACACAATTTCAATTTGTAAAGTTGCCGCGTTTTTATACTAAGAATGGCACCAATCGAAGTGGGCTGGGGGTGGGGGCTTCTCATTAAATACTAGGGGGCAATACGTATGGGTATTAAATACTGGTCATGGCAACAACACTCGCAATCCTGTTGAATTAAGAAAACTCACTACCTTCCGGGTCCTTCTCCTTGCGGCACTGGTAACTGTATTCGATGCCCAGATTGTCCAGGAACTCTTTAACTTCTGTTTCATTTTGGAAATCAATAAGGCTCGACATCATCACTGTGGAGAAGGGATCAGCCTCCGACCAACGCCGACCTGCAGCTCCACGCTTGGCTCCAAGGCAAGCTCCTGGAAGCACCGCCTTTCTGACCCTTCACATGAAGCGACTCACGTTCCCAGTCCCCGCGTCTGAACTTCCTGCATCCTCCATCGCCATTCACCGGGAGCGTCACTGCAAGTATTCGCTCATGTTTACCTCCGTCTGCTGGGCCAAGTGCGGGCAAACAGTCAAGAGTGGCGGCGGCGAGGCATTGATTGACGTCGGCCGGCAACCGAGGACGAGGCAGGAAGAAATGGAAACGTCCAATGATTGAACATCATCGTAACGCGGGCTGTGACTAATGGGCATGAAGAGCCGGGCGGGCGGGCTTAACTGTTGCCGGGACTGTCACCCCGG
The DNA here is from genome assembly GCF_053455715.1 of Rhinoraja longicauda. Taxonomy (NCBI): domain Eukaryota; kingdom Metazoa; phylum Chordata; class Chondrichthyes; order Rajiformes; family Arhynchobatidae; genus Rhinoraja; species Rhinoraja longicauda. The sequence goes on along the minus strand of NC_135963.1, from coordinate 26,166,598 downwards.
AAATTATTTCCGGGTGGTGGATCTCTAGAGTTATTTACATGGAATATTTGACATCGAGAAAAAAACGCCTTTTGCATTCGGAGCAGGAACTTATTTAGTGTTCTTAAATTGCAGAGTGGTCTGGTTTTGTAAAACGTCCTTCCTTGTGTAACCAGGTGCTTGCCCTTGTTTGTTTGCCGGTCATGTTTTTGCTGGTGTTCCCTCGGAAGCTCCGTTAACCCGCCGGCTCTGTCGCCATGGTAAGAGAACGTTGTGTCGGTCGAAGCCCAACCGTCGGGCTCGGGCTCGGGCTCGGGCTCGCGAACGCCAGGCCAGTGCCGCCCGTGCAGCAACTGCCGCCTCCGCCGGCCTATTGCGGCGTACGGCCGCCTCCATTTATTGATGGCTGGAAGTTGTTGATCCACGATTTTCATCGATGTGAATTCTGCACTTCGGTGACTTAAGACCAGTTCGTTAATTTAGCTTTCGCATCTGCCAATAGAGTTATTTTATAAAGCAAGTTCTGTGTAGGTATGGTTTTTATGTGTGAGCAATAGTTGGTTCCTAAAATCCATTAAAAAAAATTGTTGTACTTTAATGCGTCAGTGTATGACAATATAATAACTGCAATGAGCTCAGGGCTACCGTGAAAAGATGGGGTCAATGTTTATAATTGAAAAATTATAGCCTTTAAATTGTTTTCAAACGTGGTTGGGTGTAACATTTTTCAGTTTCGCACAACTCGTTTGCCTGAATGAATATTGCCACGTTTTGGAGGGGTTAATACACAAACAAAATTTGTAAGATTTTAAAACAATCAGATGGAAGTCGTCTCATAAATCTTGCTTGCATGAATTTTCGTAAGGCATTTGATAAAGTCTAATGACCAACATTAAATCCAAAAGATTAAGGTGCACAATATTAACAGAGACGGTCATATAGCTTACTGATTAGAAAATAGTGTTGAGGGGGAAGAATTAAATAAATGACTTGGACGTAAATATAGATGATTCACGAGTAAGTTTACAGATGACAAGATTAGTGACGTCGCGGTCTGTGAAGAAGCCTGTCAAAGTTTTCAGTGGAAGTTGGATCAGCTACAGATGGCAGAGTTTAATCTGAGCAAATGTGAGGCACTTTGGGAGGTCAGGTTTAAGAGGAAAGTATACAGTTAATGGCAAAACAAATTTTATGTACAGAGGGATCTTGGGGTCCAAGTTCACATAACTCTCTGAAAGTGGCAACACAATTAGAGAGTTAAAGAAGGCATATTATATGTTTGGCTTTGATGGTCAGGGCATTAAGTATAAGAGTCAGCAAGCCGTGTTGCTTTACAGACTTTGATCAGGCTACATTGTAGTATTGTGTACAGTTCTGATCACCCCTTTACAGGAAGGATGCGGAGACCTTGGAGAGGGTGCAGACGTTCACCAGAATGTTGCCTGGTTGAGAGGATATTAGCTACGAGGAGAGATTGAAAAGACTTGAATTGTTTTCTCTGGAATGCCAGACGTTGCGGGGAGACCTGATAGAAGTATATACAAATGTAAGAGGCATAGATAGATTAGATATTCATAACCTTTTTCCCAGCATTGCAAATATCGAATACTGGAGGACAGTGCATAAAGAGTAAGAGAGGCAAGAATGGACATTGGACTGCTGGAAAATGACGCTGAAGAGGTAATAATGGGGGACAAAGAAATGGCGGATGAACTGAAGTGTTTTGCACCAGTGTTCACAGTGGAAGACACCAGCAATGTGCCAGAAATTCAAGAGTCAGGTGGTGGAAGTAAGTGCAGTCGTTAATACTGAGGAGAAGGTGCTTGGGAAGCTGAAAGGTCTGAAGGTGGATTGGTGGAATCTGCACCAGGTGGAATACACTGCATGGTTCTAAAAGAGGAAGCTGTTGATTTTGAGGAGGCATTATTAGTCATCATTCAAGAGTCACTAATGTTCCTTGGGCTGGAAAATCACATATGTAACTTAAATGTATAAGAAGGGAGCTACAAAAATCAGTTAGAAATTTTTCTGAGGATGTAACAAGCAGGATAGACAAAGAAGAGTCAGTGGATGTTGTTTTCTTGCATTTTCAGACCTTTGATAAAATGCCACATGTTTTGCTGCTAAACCAGATGGTATTAGAGATAAGGTACTAGCATGGATAGAAGATTGGCTGACTGGCAGAAGGCAAAAAGTGGGAATAAAGGGGACCTTTTTTCGTTGGCTTCCGGTGACTAGTGGTGTTCCTCGGGAGCCGGTGTTCGGTCCGCTATTTTTCATGTTTTTTTGTTAATGATCTGGAAGATGGAATTGATAGCTTTGTGGCGAGGTTTGCAGATGATACAAAGGTAGATGGAGGGGCAGATATTATTGGGGAAGCAGGTAGTCGGCCGAAGGACTTGGATAGGTTGGGAGAGTGGGCAAAGAAGTGGCAAATGGAATTCACCGTATCAAAATGTACAGTCATGCACTTTGGTAGAAGGAATTAAAGGTGTAGTCTACTTTCGAAATGGGGAAAGGATTCAGAAATTGGAGGTGCAGGGGGACTTGGGAGTGCTGGTGCAGGATTCCCAAAAGGTTAACATTACAGGTTGAATCAGCATTAAGGAAGGCACTTGTAAAGCTAGCATTCATTTCGAGACGTCTAGAATATAACAGTAAGGATATAATGTTGAGGCTTTATATGGCACTAGTGTGGCCACATTTGGAATATTGTGAACAGTTTTGGGCCCAATACCAGAGGAAGAATGTGCTGGCATTGGAGAAGGTCCAGAGGATGTTTACGAAAATAATCCTCGAGGATGATGGCTTAACGTGTGAGGAGCGTTTGATGGCCCTGGGCCTTAACTTGCTAGAATTTAGAAGGACGAGGGGAGAATCTCATTATCAGATAATGACAGGCCTAGATTGAGTGAACATGGAAAGGATGATTCCAGTAATGGGAGTATAGAAACAGAGGGCACAGCCTCAGAATAAAAGAATGTACCTTTAGAATGGAGTTGCGGAGGAATTTATTCAGCCTGAGGGTGGTGAATCTATTTTAAAAGTGGAAATTGCTAGATTCTTGATTGGTAAGAACGTCACAGGTTACGCCTTAATTCTGCTCCCATGTCTTATGGTCTGAAGAAGGGTCTCTACCCGAAATGTCACCCTTTCCTTTGATCCAGAGATGCTGCCTATTCCTCTGATTTACTCCAGCATTTTGTGTCTGTTTTCCATAATTTACTGACTCAGGAAAATTTATGCTTGTGAATAACACAAGGCTCATTACGAAAAGGTTAGCCAATCCTAGAAAACATGCTGAACCTGTTTTCTTATTATAACCTATTGTCACTCCTTCCTCTGCCTGTATCTTTCTTCTTGGGGAATTACGGGGTCATCTGCGAAGAAGTTATATCTGCGATGGAGGCTTGTCCTTTAAAATCTTTGAAATTTGTAATCAGAAATCACTGTCTAAAAATTTGAGACATAGTATAAAATTTGCTTTCACAGAATTTATGTGAAAAGTAAATAAGTAAACACAATTTATTACTTTCAACATGTGTTTCTTGACTTGTGAAGGTGATGTAGCTTTGCATTACAAAAAATCGTGATGGGACTGTTTTGTTGTATTGTCACCCCCACCCCGTAACATAGTGGTCACTTGTATATGTATTCATATTATATACCAACATTCCTATTATTTTTGTATCAACAGGAAGATTTTTCTCCTCTTTCATTAACCGATATCTGCTTGGATTATTTGAGGGTAAATTTGGGTACGTTTTGTTGGGAAAGGACAGATGGCTCATTCTGTCTCAAGGAAGCTGTGGTGTTTCCGCAAGAACTGGCAGATCGTTTACTGCAGAAAATGTCCCTGAATGGTAAGATTTTTATTTCTAACTAGAGAAGCCCAAGAATACTCAGTTGCAGTTCCTGTTCATAATACATCTGAGTTTGCAAGCAATATTTTGCTTTTTCTCTTCTCCTTCCCCTCCCAAACCACTATCTCCACAAAATCAGAGATTTGTCTGTAATAATACCAGTGTATAATCTTTTAAATCTTTCACCCTGGAATATTGTAAACTTCTGAGGGGATGAATATGCTGGAAGGGGGAAGTGAAAGCACATTTGCATAGAGGCGTGTCCTCAATAGAATTTCTTCCCCACCTTCTCCCTGTCCCTACAAATAATTGGTGAACCTCTTAACATTTGGTGGTAATTAATTTATTTTTTCCCTCTTGTAAGCACACCAGCCCGGAGCTCAGGTGAGCCAAGTTATAATGGTCACTGCAATGCATTAAATAATTAATTAATAGCTGTTGACTTTATTCACTGCTTTTAATTCCAGTGCATTAGTTTGTTTTGATTACTTGCTCTGTTACATCCCTATTTATTTGACTGTTTTTCTCAGAGGGAAAAATAGAGTAAAAGGTTTAAGCAATTGGGATGTTGTAGTCTCACACCTTCTTGTAGCATTAAAAATAGTTTCTGAAAGATTACTTCTAAATATTATCTGCCCTACTATATTTTGTAGAGCAAAGAGTAGGAATAAACGGGTCCTTTTCAGAATGGCAGGCAGTGACTAGTGGGGTACCGCAAGGCTCAGTGCTGGGACCCCAGCTATTTACAATATATATTAATGATTTGGACGAGGGAATTGAATGCAACATCTCCAAGTTTGCGGATGACACGAAGCTGGGGGGTAGTATTAGCTGTGAGGAGGATGCTAGGAGGCTGCAACGTGACTTGGATAGGTTAGGTGAGTGGGCAAATGCATGGCAGATGCAGTATAATGTGGATAAATGTGAGGTTATCCACTTTGGTGGCAAGAACAGGAAAGCAGACTATTACCTGAATGGTGGCCGATTAGGAGAAGGGGAGATGCAACGAGACCTGGGTGTCGTGGTACACCAGTCATTGAAAGTAGGCATGCAGGTGCAGCAGGCAGTGAAGAAAGCGAATGGTATGTTGGCATTCATAGCGAGGGGATTTGAGTATAGGAGCAGGGAGGTTCTGCTGCAGTTGTACAGGGCATTGGTGAGACCACACCTGGAGTATTGCGTACAGTTTTGGTCTCCTAATCTGAGAAAAGACATTCTTGCCATAGAGGGAGTACAGAGAAGGTTCACCAGATTGATTCCTGGGATGGCAGGACTTTCATATGAAGAAAGACTGGATAGACTCGGCTTGTACTCGCTGGAATTTAGAAGATTGAGGGGGGATCTTATAGAAACTTACAAAATTCTTAAGGAGTTGGACAGGCTAGATGCAGGAAGATTGTTCCCGGGGGAAGTCCAGAACAAAGGGTCACAGTTTAAGGATAAGGGATGAGAAAGTTTTAGGACCGAGATGAGAAAGTTTTTTTCACAGAGAGTGGTGAATCTGTGGAATTCTCTGCCACAGAAGGTAGTTGAGGCCAGTTCATTGGCTATATTTAAGAGGGAGTTAGATGTGGCCCTTGTGGCTAAAGGGATCAGGGGGTATGGAGAGAAGGCAGGTACGGGATACTGAGTTGGATGATCAGCCATGATCATATTGAATGGAGGTGCAGGCTCAAAGGGCTGAATGGCCTACTCCTGCACCTATTTTCTATGTTTCTATGTTGTGATTAGTAATGCCTTGGGGAAAATAAATCCCAGCTCGACCTTATCCCGTTTAAATCATCACATTCCATGAGGGTAAAAAATAAATTTGACCTCAGTTGCTAATGTGGACAGTGTCTGATATATTGAACATTTTCAGAAGGCACTTGAAATTCTACATGAGGTACATTTGTGTTAGCAATAGTTACAGCGGTTGTATGCTTTTCTAATTGCTTAAATTTGGTGGAAAATGTGCTTGTCATTACATAATGATCATGTATTGCCTCGATAATTTCTTTGCAGATGAATCTGGTTAATACCACAATTGTCATGACAATGCAGTGTTCTGATCCATTGGATATTTAAAATAACAATACTGACATTAGTTTGTATAGATAACTATGCTTTGATGAAAGATAAATGATGCATGAATGCAGCTGCATCATTTATATAAGCGAGTTCGGTATCTCGACTGAGCCTGCTCCGGTCATAGGACGCAGGTACAAAACATTCTCGCCGGCTGATCTGCTGCGTGTATATAGACCTGCGTTTCATCCATGTATTCCAGTTTTGCTTTGTAGAGGTAAGAAAATACTGCTTTAAAAAACGTTAATTAGGTGCATTTATGGTTAATTTGTTCAAGAAAACGATGATTCCGTAGGTTTTATGCTTCGGTGAGTGAGTGAGATCGTTACAATTTTCTTTTGCATTGTAACTTGTACCAGAGCTGCTCCTCAAGCGGGAATATGTTGCACTTCCCAAACCATGAGTTATTCTTGGTATTCTGGATTGTCGGCGTTGCAAAAGAACAACAAACGTTTGAGTGAATGAATTGCTGCTTCGTGCGGGCAGTGGTTACAGTTTGGAATGTCAATGGATGACCACTGTAAACTTGAAGCTGCTGTTCATGCAGCGATTAGACAGCTGCAGAGGTCAGCATCCAGCAGAGAGGTTTGTCTGATCAAACCTCCCTATAATATCACCCGATAGATATAAAATGCTGGAGTAACTCAGCGGGACAGGGAGCATCTCTGGAGAGAAGGAATAGCTGATGTTTCGGGTCGAGACCCTTCCTGTAGGGTTACAATGCAAAAGAAAATCGTAACGATCTCGCTCACTCACCGAAGCATAAAGCAATAAAACCTACAAAATCATCGTAGTCTTGTTCAAATTAACCATAAATACACCTAATTAATATTCTTTAAAGCAGTATTTTCTTACCTCGAAGAAGTAAAACTGGAAAATGCGGATGAAACGCAGGTCTGTATACATGCTGCAGCTCAGCTGGCGAGAATGTTTTGCCCTATGACCGGCGCATGCTCAGTCAAGATACTGAACTCGCTTATTGTGTAGAATCTCAAAGCAGCCATGAGGGAAAAAAAGTCTGGTCAGAGAAGGAAATATTAAAGGAAATGATCAAGAGTACTGTTCAGGGGAATTAGTAAGAGAGATTTACTAATGGAATTTCAGAATTTGGGACCTTAAGTTATAGGTATGAATAATATTAAAATTAAATTTGGAGATAAATAGGAGGTCATAATTGGAAGAGCACTGATATCTTGAGGGTTATTGGACTAGAGATATTGAGGCAATGAAGTGATTTGAAAATAAGAATAAGGACTGCAAAATAGAGAGGTGGCTTAAATCAGCTGGTCAACAAGCACAACATATTTAGATTTTTAAATTTTTTATTTGCTGGAGAATGATTTAAATGTATTATAATAATTTTTTACTTAAAATATGGTTATTGCATACCTATCAATTCATGATAGCCTGGACACAGATATTCTAGCAGGGGATTTTCTGCCAACTTAAAGGTTTTCTGGGGAATAAGGAATCAAAAAACTTATTTTTTTGTTCTGAGATCTTTTCATGCAGAGATTGCTAGATAATTTAAATTTATACAGATCAAATGAGAACATTTCATATTTATGATTATGAGAATTGTTTTCTTTCTTTGGTGCTAACATAATAACAAATCAAAATTTACAAAACTATTTGTTCAGAATACACTGTTTATTCTTTTATCATTCTTTTGCAACAGGTGTGCTCAATGAAAAGACAGTGGGGATTTTCCGCAGGAATGATCTGCTGCGCTTAAAGCGTGCTTGTATTCGGAATGCTAAACTGTCAGCGGTAGCATTCAGGAAAGCATTCTGCCACCACAAGCTTATTGATCTGGACGCTTCTGGTGTAAATGCAGATATCACAATAACAGATATTGTAAATGCACTTGTCACAAACAAATGGAATCAACAGTACTTGCAGTGTCTTGTGTTGAATTCCTTAACGCTGTCTCTCGAAGATCCTTATGAGCGATGTTTCAGCCAGCTGACAGGCCTGCGTCTTTTAAGTGTTACCAATGTTCTCTTCTACAATGATGATCTCAGAGATGTCACTTCTCTTCCAAAATTGGAAAGTTTAGATATTTCAAACACATCTGTTACTGATATCACACCACTTCTGACCTGTAAAGACAGGCTTAAATCTTTGACCATGCACCACCTCAAATGCCTGAAAATGACAACCACACAAATCTTGGAAATTGTTAAGGAACTACAGCTTCTGCAACACTTAGACATCTCTGATGATAAGCAGTTTACCTCTGATATTGCACTTCGTTTACTGGAACTATCTGGCATACTACCTAATCTCCGATCTCTGGACATTTCGGGCAGGAAGCACATAACAGATAAGGCTGTTCAGGCATTTGTCCAGCACCGGCCTGCAATGCAGTTTATGGGGTTGCTTGCCACAGATGCTGGCTATTCTGAATTCCTTTCTGGAGAAGGAAACTTAAAGGTTGGTTTTCTTTTTTTAAAGAGCACAATCTTAGTGTTTATGCTTGGAAATTATTGTTGTATAAAAGCTATTGCTTTCAATTCTAATGATTTGTTTTGTGTTGAGGACTCCCATGTTCAGTTCAGATGATTCACCTACTTTTAGTTTTTTTTTAAACAGAACATTTATACAAATTACCACATGTAGTAACGTTTTAATTTAAATTTCATAATCTGCACTCGAACAAAAATCATTAGGACCACTATTTATTGGTGTTACTTTAATCAATTAATTAACATATTTGGCTTCATTTAAATTAAATTGGTAAGAGCCAAAAAATTGATTCCTTTCTTAGCAGCAACCAACATTTAATACAGTGGCTTCACTATATTGAAAAGTTCCAGAAGTGTTTTTCAGTAAACAAGCAGGCAAATATGTGGCACCTTGGTTTGCTTTATGGCTATGTCAAAAAAACAGAGGTATCTGGGTGTGATCAATGCATACAATACAATACAATATATCTTTATTGTCATTGCACAGGGGTACAACGAGATTGGGAATCTATCTCCAATAGGAAGTGAATTTCAACAGGAAATAGCTTGAAATAATGATTGAATGTATTTTGTAAGATTCATTTGCTAAAATCATTAAATTTATGTTTAATTTTAGTAGTCTTTCTCCAAGGCATTTTGATACAAACGTCTGGATTACTTGGTGACTCTTTATTCGTATTTCATTTGGTCTATTGCCATGATGAGCACAAGCTACAGGAGTAACTTGTAGATGAGTCAGACCACATTGAGAGTTTCTCAAGACATTTAGAATTTATTTACACCCCTAAAAAGATATGATCTTTACTTGACATGGACCAATAGCAGCTGTTCATTGTGAAAATTGACAAATTGTTATTAAAAACTTGCATATCAAATACTAGGTGAATTGGGAAATGGTCCCTACCTATAGTTCTTTGTCACATGCTGTTTAGATTTTTATTGTTACGTGAACCAAGGTTGTGAAAAGCTTTTGTTTGCGTGCTATCAAGTTTTTTAAAAAAAGGCTATACATGAATACAATCAGGCCATGCACAATGTATTTACCCAACTGATTCATAATTTCAGTAAAATGCTGGGGAATGTATATATTAAAACACACAGGAACTAATTCAGCTCTAGTCTATTAATTTGCTCTGCCTATATCTGTTTGATTTGATTGCAAGTACACATTGTGCTGACAACATATCTGCTTACAACCTATCTGTATTAATGAGATAGAGAGGCAGAGGTAGTGATTTTATTTTGGTGATGTTCCATCGGTATTGTACACTGGGATTTGAAATTATTGCAGCAATTTAGATTGTAATCTGGCTGCTGGTCCTTCTTGATTCTTTTCCCTATATTTATTAAAATGAATGTGGAAGAATTGAAAAATATATTTGTTTTAACTTCATCTGCATCCATCTTGCATTTGACATGAGCTTGTGCTTGACATGGGTTCAATCCCCCATTATTTGTCTCCTGGACCCTTACATACTCGTTTGTTTTTTTGAAGAGCATTGTTGCTATGTGACTGAATTTATACCCAAAGTATTAAAAACAATTTTATTACTGTTGATTTGAAGGCTTTTTATGCGGTGACACAATCCCTTTGGGAACAGGGTGTAGATTTAACTACAATTTTACCCAAGTCTGCTGCCAAAGAGTTGTCAAATAATTATTTCATTATTTTATTCAAGTTATTACTAAACTGTTCCATGTGAAAACTGTATTTGATGCACACATTCTGCTTTAATAACAATCTTCAGGTTTGTAATGGAATTAAGATTTATTTCTAAGACATTGATTTCATTCTAAGACAATGAAAATTATGAATTAGTAAGAGAGTAGTTATTGTTAGTTACCATGACTTTTAATTTGTGTGACAATGAAAGAGAATATTTACTTGCAGAAAGGAAAATCAATTTGTAACATTTCCCAATGTTTCGCATTGAAAGGTTTCAGGAGAAGCAAATGAAGTACAAATCTCTGAGGCTCTACGTCGATATAGCGAAAGGGCATTTTTTGTAAGAGAAGCATTATTCCATCTTTTTAGTCTTACACACAGCATGGAAAAAACACAGCCTGAGCTACTTAAGGTAAGTTGACACCTGCACAGCAATTTTCTCCTATTTAAAAATCTCATTGATGCATTTAGTGACACAGAATGCATCATAGTTAGCATGCTTAATATACTCAGACACACAGACCTTGATTCTGCAGTATATTGATTCCTGCACACTTGAAGTGGTGGTCCAGTGCAAGTGACATAGAAAATAGAAATGGGAATTTCTGAATGTAGTGTTATTGCTTGGGCAAATTCTCTGCTGGTAAAATGTTTCTTTTTTGAAACTATCATTCGAGGCATACCGTGAGACTAATGTTGCCTGATGTCAACAAGGATTCTCACTTTTGATTTTGTATATAATGTGGGTTTGTGACTGACGACAACAAAAGCATCAATGTTACACTGTGAACTTGACTATGGCATTTTAGGCTGCAATTTCAGGATTAAGAGACGTGGCAGTAATTTATGGAATACTTGTACAGTTAAATATGAATCTAGAATATTTTTTTTGTGATGCCGTGCTCCTCATAAGGTCATAAGCTCGTATGTGATAGGAGCAGAATTAGGCCATTCGGCCCATCAAGTCTACTCCACCGTTCAACCGTGACTAATCTATCTATCCCTCCTCACCCCATTCTCCTGCCTTCTCCCCATTACAGCTGTACAGCTGCCCACAATTGCTGTACTAATCAAGAATTTATCTATCTCTGCCTTAAAAATATCCATTGACTTGGCCTCCACAGCCTTCTGTGGCAAAGAATTCCACAGATTCATCACCCTCTGACTAAAAAAAATTCTCCTCATCTCCTTCCTAAAGGAACATCCTTTAATTCAGAGGCTATGATCTCCAGTCCTAGACTCCCACTAGTAGAAACATCCAATCTATCGAAGCCTTTCACTATTTGGTACGTTTCAATGAGGTCCCTCCTCATCCTTCTAAACTCCAGCGAGGACAGGCCTAGTATCGTCAAATGCTCATCATATTGTTAACCCACTCATTCCTGGGATCATTCTTGTTTACCTCCTCTGGACCCTGTCCAGAGCCAGCATATCCATCTTCAAATATGGTGCCCATAATTGCTCACAATATTCCCAATGCGGCCCTGCCTTTTGCACCATCACAAAGTCGATATATCGTAAGTCGAAGCATCGCAAGTCGGGGAGCATCTGTATTAGATCAACGGGCCCCAACTGCGCAGGCGCGGGCCCGTTGGGTTCCCATTGTGACGTTAAACACGGAGGTATTACTGCACAGGCGAGGCTGACAGGCAGGGCAAGTGGAAAAGGGATTTATTAAAGTTTAAAAAGTGATTTTTAAAGTTTAAAAAGTGAATAACCTTAAAAATATAACAACCATTTGAACCGCAGGCCAATGGTGAGTAAGGTGGGGCTAAAATTGTTGCACTACCCTGTACCGTTTTGGCTGTATTTCGGGTACGTATGATCAAACGAACAAAGCAACAAACAAACAAGATGAGAGTTTTAGTAATATATTGATTGATGTCAATCAAGCCAAACATGCATCGAAAAGATTGTACGTTTTATTTTTATTTCAGCTTGTGGTTATTGGAATGAAAAACCATTCAACAAATCTACCCGTGCAGCTGGCAGCTAGTGCATGTGTATTCAATTTGACGAAGCAGGACTTGGCAGGTGGCATGCCCGTACGCCTTTTAACGGAAGTAACACGTCTCTTGTTGAAAGCCATGGAACATTTTCCCAACCATCAACAGGTAAAGAGCTGAAAAAACTAAGTAACACACAAACTTTGCCTTATTTTAGGCTACGTACCTTTTCTACTTTAATTATCTGGGAATTTTCCATAATTTATAGAATGATGTGATACCTTGTGACTGATTCATTCATGTAGACTGTGTGATTAAGTAATAATTAAAATGATACATCCATTTACTGTAATAACCTGAAAACTCTATAAATATTTCATAGCGAGGTAGAACATGAAATCCGCCTTTGTTTTTAAGGTGAGATCATGTGGTAACTTTTGCCTATTGATATAGGACCTTATGCACTGCACTCTAGAACTAGTGTGTAGAAAATAGTTTTCATTCTTTCTGTTGCTCTGCTCCACAATTGAAAATCTGGGCAACTTGGGGTAAAAGGTGTTTGATCATTTCCAAGTCAAATCATACTGCACATGGAATATGAACAGGCACTTTGTGTCATGAGTCCACATGGCGACATTCTTTTAATCCTTTTTACAACTGTCCCATCGCTCCCATTGTGATTTGTGTCAGGCACGCATATGATAGCACAATTCGCTGTGCAATGTTCCCTTTGGAACCTTGTCATGGAGATGTCTGGCTTTGAGTGTCTTTTTACACATAGGATGATGAATCTGAAATTCTCTACTCCAGCAGTTGCAGACGCAATTGTTGATTACTATTAAAACTGAGATTGCTAGGTTTTTGAATATCGGAGGATCAAATGGCAGGCCAGGAAAATTCTGTGACAAAAGATTGACTGTGATCTTGTCAAATGGTGGAGCATGCTCAAGGAGTTGAAAGATCTATTTCAGGTCCAATTTCTTGTGTTCTTAACATGAAGAATTGACATGAGGGACCAGTAAAATTAAGAATATCTGGCTATAAAATCATATAGCAACGAAACAGGTCCTTCAGCCCATCATCTCTATATTGAGTACCTATCTTTACTAATATTACTTACCTGCACTTGGTCCATAGCTCACTGTGTGTTGGCAATTCAAACCGTCCTCAAAATACCTCTTAAATGTTGTTCGAGTAGCTGCTTTCACCATTACTTCATGTAGCGCATTCTCTTCTGCAACTGTCCCTTCTCACATAATTTCCCGACTGCTGACATTAGATTAATTAACTGAAGCCCCAGCAATCTCAATGTCTCTGCTTCACTCTATCTTTGATCTGTGGCCTCTGTCTGCATCCCAGCTCCACTCTACTTACAGTTCTTTTCTTTAGTGTTCTTCCCGAATCTTCAGCTTGCCCATTCTCGCCTCTCCTTTCTAGTGCCAGGCCAATCACACTTTTTTCTTTTTTCTCCCAACACGATTCCTTTGAAATGGTCTGAGCTGTTCAGACACGAAAATCACGACTGAAATGTTATTGAAACATATCGTTGTCTTACTGCTCCCTACTATTCAAATATGCTCCTTATAACTAGAACATTCATGCACACATATTTGTAGAAAATGTAACTTTTATGTTCAGAGCAATTGGAATGGGTCCATATCTAGGATGAAAATTACTGCAATATATACTATTTTGCCTATAGTTTAAGTTTGACTTTGGAGAATTTTCTACTTATTTGAACTTTTATAGTTAAGAGAATGTATTTGATATTAAATGAGCCAAACAAATGTTTCCCTTTGGTCTGTCATGGAAATTTTATTTTTTATATTTTCATTTTTAGCTTCAGAAGAATTGTCTGTTGTCTCTTTGCAGTGATCGTATCCTGCAGGATGTTCCATTTAACAGGCAAGTAATCGTGTCGGTTTTTAGTATCAATTCTGAATGAGGATAGTATGACTTCTGCATAGAGGAGAAAATTGTTTAAGAATACATGCTCATTCTTAAATAAAGTCACTACCCAGTGCTGCCTTAGTTTTTTAATTATTGGCACTGCTGCTACCTAGGATTGGAGTGTCTGTTCTTTCTTGGTGTGTTTTTTAAAAACTGGTTATATTAAAAAAAATTCTCCCCCCTCCAGGTTTGAGGCAGCCAAATTGGTAATGCAATGGCTTTGTAATCATGAAGATCAGAACATGCAGAGGATGGCAGTGGCTATTATTTCTATTTTGGCAGCAAAGGTGTGTATATTTGTGTGTATCATTTTATGTGCGTTTTCTACATTGAAGTATCTCATTACTCGGGTTTTTCAAACCTTGAATATTTGCATTGAACTGGATGTTGGTGCAAAAGTGAAGTTCTCAATTCTTTCCCACAGAATATTTGCCTCAAGAATTCCCTTAGTGTCCACTTTTTAACTGTCATTTTTTTAATGCCTGAGTGAATGCGATACAGTTTGGCCTTGATTGTAGGTAGTAATATGTTTAAGACTTTGTTGTGTTCGATAAATCACTGGATTCAGAGAACAGTTTTGATTCACTCAGTAATTTATTACACTACTAAATAAGGCACATACACTCGCGTATCCCCGAATGTACTCTCAATCCCCGAGTACACAGCAGAGCACATCGCGGGATGTTTCTACATACACTCACGTAAACCCGTATGCACTCGCAAACTCATCAGAGCACGTCATAGGATGTTTCGTTCAAGATCACCTGGCACCATTCGCGACACGGTCCAAGGCTGAGGTTCTCTCGCCGAAAGGGCGCCCAACACCATCCTTTATGGCATTTCTTATCAGAGCAGGCCGCACAACTGCCCCCTCCCTGAGCCAATCACAAGCTCTCCTTGTCTGCAACGTTTCTGCACTACTAGCGGCAGGGTGGTCCACCCAACTATTGCTGTTGTGTTTGCCAATATTACACTTTCCCATAGAATAACCTGGGAAAGACTGCATGCCCAGGCAATGATCACAGGTGCGAGGAGATAAAGCGTCTGGAAACTTGTTTTCAACAGGCTATGTGAAAAATTGTGGAACACATCTCTTCTAATTCTGAAAGCATTACAGGTATATTGTACTGTAGAAAAAGACTTTTATAAGTCGAAGTTTACCATGTGAAATTTTTATGTTATGCTGATAATGTTTGTTTGGGGTCAGAGGTCAAATATGACAGGTCATGTGTGTGGCCTCGCATGGTCACACACGCGACTCGTCCTATTTGACCTCTGACCCTAAACAAACATTGTCAGCATAACATAAAAATTTCACGATAAACATCGACATATATAAGTCATATATACAGTACAAAACAATATACCTGTAATGCTTTCAGTATTAGAAGAGATGTATTGCACAATTTTTCACATGTTTGGTCACACACGTGACTAAGAATGGCCCAAATACTGGAAATCAACCATGTTTTGAATTGCAGAAAAGAGGGAGGGATGAGTGGGCAAAAATGGTACTTTATTATTGTTATTGTGTGTACTGAGATACAGTGGAAACATTTTGTGCGTGTCATCCAGGCAATCATTCCAAATATTTCTCCTGTTTTTATTGTGGAGAAATACATGAAATCAAGGGAACAAAGTTTAGATTTCAAGGGATTCAGGGAGAGCTGGTGAACTGAATGCATAATAGGCTTCATGGTTGGAAGCGGAGGATGGTGGTGGAAGGTTGTTTTTCTGACTGGAAGTCTGTTATTAGTGTGCCTCAGGGGTCGACGGTGAGCCCATTGTCATCTATATCAACAATGAGAATGTACAAGCATGATTAATATGTTTGCAGATAACACTAAAATAGGTGGTGCTGTAATCAGTGAAGGTTTCAAAAATTACAATGGGATCTTGATCAATTGGGTAAGGGGGGGGGGGGGGGGTGAGGAATAGAAATGGAGTTTAATTCAGCTAAGTGTAAAGTATTTTGTTTTTAGAAGTCAAACCAGGGCAGGACCTTCACATTGAATAGTAGGGCCCTTGGGAATGTTATAGAGCGGAAGGATTTGGGAGAGCAAATCTCTCCCAAATTCCACTTTCTCTGAAAGTGGTGTCGCAGGTAGCTTACCTTCATCAGTCAGGGTAATGAGTATAGAAGTTGGGACAAAGTGTTATAGTTATAAATAACATTGTTTAGACTGCACTTGAAGTATTGTGCTCAGTTTTGGTCACCCTGTTGAAGAAAAAATGCCATTAAGTTGGAAGAGGGTGACCAAAACTGAGCACAATACTCCATGTGCAGTCTCAACAACATTGTCGCCATGACTCGGGCCTGAGCTATAGGGAGAGGTTGGACAGACTAGAACTTTTTTCCTAGGAACACAGGGGACTGAATAGAGTGTATAAACTCAGGAGGGGCATAGATATAGTGATTGTCCATTATCTTTTTCCCAGGGTATGAGAATCAGGAACTAGAGAGCATAGTTTATGGTGAGAGGGGAATGATTTAATATGAGCCTGAGGAGCAGCTGCATCAAATGGAGGATGGTAGGTATATGGAATGAGCTGTCAGAGGAAATAGTGGAAGTACACATAATAACAATGTTTAAGTGGTTTGTCCAGGTACATAGATAGGAATGGTTTAGAGGGATTTGAGGTAAACACGGGCAAATGGGACTAGTGTAGATGGGGCATCTTGGTCACATGGACAGGTTGGACTGAAGTTTCAAATTATGGTGCAGAAGGAGATGCTATAATTGAAACATAAGAGTCTGACATTGGTGTCCTTGTTATCCGGATGTTCCAGAGATGAGTGAGGGCTAGAGAGATGGCGCCTGCCATGGACCTGTTGAAGCAGTAGGCAAATGTCAGTTGATCAAGGCTGTCTGGAAAGCCTTGTATGTGCACCATAACCAGCCTCTCAAAGCACTTTATAATGGTGAATATCAAAGCCACTGGACAGTAGTCATTAAGGCATGCTACCTTGCATGCATGCAACTGATCAGTGGAAAAGATGTAAACAGAATTAGATGAATGTGAACAAAAAAGTGTGAGATACAAACTATAAATGTTAAATGAAAGAGGATGTTGCAAATACTAAGCAAATCAGTTAGAATCAGAATGGGAAAACAGAGGTCATCAACCTGTGAAATTAGCTTTCTTCAAAATGACCAATTCTGATGCAGTCCAGAAAGGCATGTTATCTGAAATTGCTCAATTCTGAGCACTGTAGTGTTGAGTTAAGTTGGGCTTCTCTGTTCTAATCTAAGAGATCAGAATGGAGGATGATGGAAAATTAATTTAATTTTTGAAATAACATTTTACAGCTTTCAACCGAACAGACTGCCCAACTTGGTACAGAACTCTTCATAGTCAAGGTAATCCATAATTTCTTGCTGCTACATATGCACAAATCTATTTTTATTATCTTCTCATGAGAATAGAATTCCAATTGTTTATGCTGGAAATAGGAATACTTTCTTCTGTCATCAGTGAACCAGCACAAATAATTAAATAACTTAAAAATGTGAATTATACCTTGAACTACTTGTACATCTATTTTTGTAATGTTTTATTTTCTAGTTTAAGGTTAAATCTAGTACCTGTCTGCAAAAGTTGCATATTTGGGAAAGCTTTTTTGAATTATATTCACTTTCTTTTTTCATTTGTACTGGTTCACTGGCATTCAGTTACTACTGCTACTTTAGTCTTATTTCGTATATCAAAAATGATTTAAAACAACAAAAATAACAGATAATTAAATAAAAACACAAAATCTGAAAATACTCAGCAAGTCAGGCAGCATCTAGAGAGAAGCAGGGTTAATTTTTCAGGTTAATCGCCTTTTCATCTGGCTTTGAACAGTCGATGATCTGAAATCTTACATTTTATAAAGATGCAGCCTAATCTGCTGAGAAATTCTATTCTGATTCAAGATTTCCAGCACCTTTACCGTTTTCTTATTTAAATTATTGAATAGTTCATATTTTCAGTTGGTCAAGTGTGCTCTTATTGAAATGCTTATTTTTGTTGTTAAACCCATTTCCAATGTATTAAGAGTACACCAGAGAAACACGATTCCTATTTTAGTGGGCAAATGTGTTTAATTTTGCTCGTGCCTTTGGAATAAATGAAAGCACAACCTCGGAAGACAGTGAAACTAAGTGATATGCAACTGAGCACCACCGTGACAGTCAATCAATGGCTCATTCTCGCCTTAACATAAATTAAAAAGGCGCCTAGGCCAGACATTACTACTATATTGGAACTTTTTTAACATCTTAAATGCAATTTTGTTTTTTTGTAAAACGTTTGTCTGAAACAAAATGGAATCCATTTATGCTCCCCTATTCTGTTAACAAAAAGGTTATTTGCAGTCTAGCGTATATAGTTTTGTTCATGGTTCTTGTGTACCTATGCAGAAATGTGCAGCAAGTTATTTTGGATCCTGCTAAGTATCTTCTAGGTTAAAGAATAAATATTGGTGTTTCGTGTCCTGTTTTCAATTTTTCCTACGTATTTTGTTTCTGAAACATTTTGCAAGAAACCAGTATTGCATTTCAAATGCTAAACAGGCTTTGATATAGTGCTACAGTCCAGCATGTGTTCCTCACTAATCTAAGTCATGGCAAGAATTGAACCATTAGTTGATTTGTCAACGGCTGTGTTAAGTTGGATATCATTCAGTTTCACTGTCTTCTGAGGATGTGCATTCAGTTATTCGTGGCGTGAGCACAAAATTCTAGGTTGACTTCCATCATTCCTAATGCTCTAATGCACTTTGGATATGCTGTTTTAAATTGTTAAACCAAAAATCTCTTTCAGCATATATAGATGATCACATTACAATCTGAACAGAAAAGTATTTAATTGATAATAAAATATTTTGGGATATCAGGATGAAATTAAAAGCACTATATAAAGAAAGTTATCTCAGTCGAACAAATACATGATTGAAGATTTCCAACTGCCGCAGTGTTGGATCTCAGTCAGACGGTGCTTGTATAAGTCTGAAGAAAGGTCTCGACCCGAAACGTCACCCATTCGTTCTCACCCGAGATGCTGCCTGACCTGCTGAGTTACTCCAGCATTTTGTGAATAAATCGATTTGTACCAGCATCTGCAGTTATTTTCTTATACTATGGTGCTTGTATAAACATTGGCAATGCCTTTATGTGATCTTGACACCTCTTCAATCCATCTTGGTCCTAAGAGACATTTATGTCTCCTGGTTAAATGCACATGACAACTATGTAAAACACTTGCAAATCTGTGAATTACAGACTCTTCTTCTCTTTCACAGAAATTGCTGCATATAGTAGAGCAGAAGACAGCTCTGTCATTGGTGGATACCACTTTAAAGTTTACTCTTAGTGCACTTTGGAACCTGACTGATGAATCTCCAACCACCTGCAAGCACTTTATAGAAAATCAGGGTTTAGAATTATTTATGAAAGTACTTGAGGTAATTTCATCCAAATGGATAATAATTCATTTTGTTTTATTACTCCCCTGTTTATTGATAGCGGTTCATTCCTTGATTAGAGAAGTTGGGCAGATTTTCTATTCCATCCTTTCCATGTTTTCCTTTTCCTTTTATGGTGTCTTCCAGATAGACCTTGGACAAATTTCTAGGACCCTTTGAGTGTCTCCTAGTTACATATATGTGTGAACTGCCAGTTGTATGTTCTAATTCTGATTTGTCCTGTGTTGACCATTTTTTAAAGTTCTGTATTTCTGTTGTTGAATTTCAACATACATGATCATAATAAGGAAATTGCAATAGTTGAATGACAATCTGGATATTATTTTAATCATGTTTCATACTTTGAATTATTTGTGATACAAATCTTCATAGAGATATTATAGGTATTGACTCTGGTCTCCTATTTTGTACTTAATAAACACCCACCATTTTTATATGCTAGAAAGAACATCTATGAGTACATAAAAAGGCATAAATTGAGAGTCTTAAAGACATAACTTTGAATAAAGAAATAGCTGAGACATTAAACACATAGTTTGTATCTACCTTGATTACAGGACACAGTTAAATGGTGCAGAAATGTAAGGAATCTAATGATGGTGAGGAATTGTCATTAATCAGAAGTAATGATGAGCCCACGTCCCAGCAGACAATTGGATGTATTACTGATCTTCCACAATCTCTTAAATTCTGGAATAGTCCTGGCAGATTACAATTGTAACACCTATTACTGAAAGAAGGAAGTAAAACTATAGATCAATCACTAATATCTGCTGCCAGAGAAATAATAAGCATGATAAATAGTAAGACTGGTTCATACGTCATGGTGTTCAGAAAATTGAGAGGTGATTTGATTACTTCAAAAATTGATGGGTTAAATGCCAAAACAATTTGTAATGGTGACGTTTGCTTGAGGAGCTAAATAACCACCTCCTATCCCCTTATTCTTGTGTTCATTTTTACCTTCCTATTACTCTTGAGAAGGTGATGGAAAACTATTGCCATGAACCAGTACCGTCCATCTGGTGAAAGCAGTCCTGCTTTCTGATTGCTTTCTAGCATTCAACAAGATTCATTTATATGGAGACACAGGAAACTGCAGATACTGAAAACTAGAGCAGATAGAAATCTTTGAAGGTGGCTCCCAACCCGAAATGTGGCATGTCCATTCCCTCCACAGTTGCTGCCTGACCTGCTGAGTTCCTCGACCAGTTTTGGTTTTTTTTGGCTCAAGGATCAGTTATAGTCAGAACAGTGTAAGATTTGGAAGAAAAATAATTTGTAGTGTTGCAGGGAAAGAGTGGGGAAATGGGACGGATGCAGTTCTCCATAAAGAACCATGTTAACTCCAGGGTAAATTACCATCTTCTATGCCTAACTATTCAAGGATATTATGAGTTCATGAACCAAATTCATTCAGGCAAGTGGAGAGTATTCTATTATACACTCCATGTGTACCTTATAAATGGTGGAATGATTAAAAGTTTTGGAGGTGAGCAATTCACTGTAGCCTCTGTTTTTGTTTGTGAAGAAAACAATCCCCATTTATGAATTTGGGAAATGTAGAAATGGTAATGATTCGGATAGTAATTGTGTGGCATGAAGGTTGCTTTGCCACTTATAAACTTGTGCATGGATTCATGGCAAGTAATGGTGACCAGTTTTTGTTTGCAAGCAAAAGTTGTACCATTTTCAGACAACCTGTGTGTGGAACTGAAGAATGTCAAAACTGTAGGAAATATTTCCAGTTCTGACTTTATGACAAAGGGAAGATCATTAATGAGGTAGAAAAGATGGGTAGAATTAGGACGTTAGCCTTAAAGAACTCTTGACAAAATATGACAATTGAATATCAGTTAATGTAAAAGGGAATCCAAAAGTCTGTCACCAGCAATGAAACATTGTGGATGGTAAGATGTGGGGTGAAATATATTGGGAAAGATGAGTTTGATGTACAGTCAGAGGCATAGAACACAGCCAGAACACTTGGGAGTATTTTGCATTAACGCATACCAAGGAAGAAGAGTTGAAATGAAGAAAGAGGAAGTAAAGGATAAGTGGGAACAGCTGGTTATGTATAGAGTGAATAAGTTGCTTAGTTTGGACAATTGCATCCCAAGTTACTAAGGGATGACAATAGCAGAAGTGTTTACCATAATCTTTCATCCATCTATAGCTATGGGGTAAATACAAAAGATTTGCATAATTGTAAATTTTGAAGTTTTGGTGTAAAGACATGCATGCCTATTAATTTCAGGCTAGTTTATTTAATGTTAGAGTGTAACATTTTAGAAACCATATTCAGAGAAAAAAGTTAACAAGTGCTTAGCCAGCACGGATGGATAAATGGCAGATAGTGTTCGACTAACCTAACTTGCAAGTTTTTGTGGCTCTTCAACACTTCTGCCACAGCTCTGGTGCAGTTGACACAATCGAACTTGCTTCCTCCTGTGAAACACTAAAATTTATTTTGTACTATAAATTTGTACGATAACAGTACATATTGATGACTCCTAATCTGTTTTTGCAGTCTTTTCCAGGTGAGCCATCCATCCAGCAGAAGGTTCTCGGTTTGTTGGTAAGTATGCTTAATATTGTTGTTGAAAATCCAGTTCCTATTTGCAACTAAAATTATTGGGGGGTGGTGAGTAAAAATCAGGTACATGTTTCCTTTACCTTTTTGCGAGAACATTTATATAAATTTGCTGAAATATAAAATACTTTAGATTTTTGAAATCTCTTTAATTTTCAAATCTGATTTTAATGGAAATAATACAATGGATTTTTCAGTTTTTGCCTGTATTATCTTTCTGCATGTGTTGTACATTTTCATGAAAATGGGACATCATTTTGATAAATGTATCAACAGCAGATTTTATTTGCTCTTCAGAAGCCTGTGTGCATAAATATAAACCATGCTCTTTTCTAACATGCTATTCCTATTTTGTTCCAATTATGTTTGCCATAATGGTTGGTAAATAATGCAAACACAACATTTCTCAAAAAGTAAGAAAATTAGAATCAATATTATTCTTGTACTCTGAAATAATCTATTGCTGGAAGCATTTGAACTCCATCTATGCCCGAAACAATATTTTGCAGTAGGAATTAATATTGGGGTTGAGTAGAAAAGAACTTTAGTTAGAAATGAATTTTGACTATTAAACACAGCATTATCAATCAAATAACATTTTTATTTTAGAACAACATAGCTGAAGTAAAAGAACTCCATCCTCAACTGATGAAGAAGAGCTTCATTGAGCACATCGGGTAACAACTATTTTGCATTTTTTTCCTTTTTTCAAAAACTCTTGTTTCCAATTATTAGAATAGGTTTCTCTTCACATCCAAATAGAAAGGGCTAAAATCTAAAGAAAATCAGCTATTCCCCCAAGAAATGCTCAAAACAGTTTTGTAAAATAGTTGCATAGCAATGATGATTATAGTCTTTTTATTGGGATGGGTAGATCAACATTATCATATTGGTTTGAATAGTATACAGATCTTGTTAAAGAATAAGAACAGGCCCTTCAGCCCACCATATCTGTACCAATCATTATACCAATCTAAACTAAGTCCGTCTGCACATTATCCATTTTCTGCCAAAGTGAGGGAAGGGGCATATAGATGTCACAGTAAGAACAATGGAATAGTAGTTTGACTGGGTGGATTTGCTGTGCCATTGTCAGAATAATGATTGGAATAAGATTGCAATTATTGAAAAGGGCATGTTTAGGTGGATGGGATGCCAATGAGTACTAGCTTTATGATTAATTTTCAGGATCATTATAAAGGTGACTTCCCAATTAATATTTTCTGCTTGGAGCAGGTTTGGGAGACATTCTGATCCAGTAGATCTTTGGAATAACTACTGTAACTATGTTCTGTTTTAGTGTCTTACTGCATAACAAAGAAGTGGAGGTCAGTTACTTTGCTGCAGGAATAATAGCTCATTTGATATCCCGGGGGCTACATATCTGGACATTGGATCTTGACCTCCGAGCATCTCTTCTGGAACAATTGGTATGTTTGTACACATTGGTCAGTGGATCTGCATGTAGATTTCTAAAGCATAATATTCTCTTCATAATAAATAAGAACCTTGCTATTTGAACTAATCCTGGGAGAAAAACTTCCATTATTTATGCTGTATAGAAATATTGTAACTATACCATTGCGCATTTATAATGCTGTGACATTGCCTTTAGTGCCTCACAGAATATAATGACACTCAGCTGGACCTTATCCTCAATGGTGTTAACCTCGTCGGTATCTCTTGGTTTGTTGTACTTCTCTATCTCACATTTATACTAGTAATTTCCTCCTCTAAACTTGGAGCATTGTAGCATTGTCTTCGAACCTATCACCACAGATTGGCTTTGCTGGCCACAGATTCCATCCCTGTCGTTTGGCCAATGAGGCAGAACCAAATCGTTTGCAAAATTGGACTCTTGTTTGATTCTGACATGTTTCCTGTTGCACAGTCACTCCATCAACAAGATTGTCCTCTTCTGTCTCCATAATATTGTCCATCTGTGGGTCTGCTTCTGCCAGAACATTTAACTGTTTCTTTTGGAAAAGTCAAATATAAAGATAACAAGGTTCTTCTTTACAGCCTCTCACCCTTGATCCTCTACTATCTACGATTTTCCAGAACCATTCTGTTCATGCCAAATCATGCCAAAATCTAATTTGTCACCTCTTTGATTTATATTGGGTTCTAACTGCACTTTTATTTTAAAATTAATTTTCATAATCCCCTTTAAAGCCTTTGATAAGATGCTGCATGTGAGTCTGCTAAACATCAAGGGAGTCCATGGTATTAGAGGGAAGATACTATCATGGCTAGAAGATTGACTGATTGGCAGAGGGCAAATAGTGGGAATAAAAGGGGCCTTTCTGGTTGGCTGCCAGTGACTAGTGGTGTTTTACAGAGGTGGGAGTTGGGTCCGCTACTTTTCACATTATATATTAACGATTTGGATGATGGAATTGATGGCTTTGTGGCCAAATTAGTGGATGATATGAAGATATGTGGAGGGGCAGGCAATGTAGAGGAAGCGGGGACTCTGCAGAAGGACTTGGACAGGTTGGGAGAGTGGACAAAAAAGTGGCAGATGGATTAAAGCGTAGCAAAGTGTGTGGTCATGCACTTGAATAGTAGGTATAAAGGTGTAGACTATTTTCTAAAGGGGGAGAGGTTTCAGAAATCGAAGGTGCAAAAGGACCTGGAAGTCCAAGTGCAGGATTCCCAAAAGGTTTGTTTGCAGGTTGAATCAATAGTAAGGAAGGCAAATACAATGTTAGCATTCATTTTGAGAGGGATAGAATATAAAAGCTGGGTTGTGGTGCTTGGGCTTTATAGGGCACAGGTCAGACTGCATTTGGAGTATTATGAACAGTTTTGAGCCCCATATTTGAAGGATGTGCTGGCGATGGAAGGTGTCCATAGGAGGTTTATGTGAATGATCACCGGGAAGATTGGGTTAACCTATGATGACCGTTTGATGGCTCTGGGCCTGTACTCACTGTTCAGGATGAGGGAGGATTTCATTGAAACTTACCGAATAATGAAATGTCTAGTGGATGTGGAGAGGATGTTTCCACTAGTGGAGAGTCTAGGATCAGAGTCGCACATGTTCAGAATAAAAGGACCTATCTTTAGATAGGAGATGAGGGGGAAGTTCTTTAGCCAGAGGGTATAGTGAATCTGTGGAATTCATTGGCACTGATGGTTGTGGAGGCCATGCCTTGTGGTTGAGAGGAAAAGGTAGATCAGCCATGATTGAATGTTGGAGCAGACTCGATTGGCCAAATGGCCTAATTCTGATACTATGTCTTATGAGCTTAACCATTAAGACCTTCTCTTAGCCTCACACACCAAGATCTCTGTGCTCCTTCAATTCAGACCTTGAGTTAATCATTTACTTTTGTTGATGTATCACTCGTGTATTTGCATTAGTGCCTTGTGATGTCTTGAGTCTAAACTGTGGAATTTATTCCCCAAACCTCTACACCACATTAAGTTTAATTTCCATTAAGAAGTTCAGTAAAACCTACCATCTTGGCCAATTCTATATGCTTGAATAAACTCTGTGTGGCTTGTTTTGTAATCCTCTCACAAATTGCAATTGCAAACTTCACCATTAGAAAAACATTCTATGGTTGTTGCTGACAGTAAACATTGTGAATACTGCTGTTTTTGTGCATTTTAAACTGTGTAGCTTAATATTCAAGGATAGGCACAAAACATTTTAAATTTAGTTGACTCCCCTAAGATTAGCTAAACAATTATTTCCTTTTCAAATTTTGAAAAATAGGGCTGTACTTACTCAAAGGTCTTAAAAATCGAAAATAACCATCTTCAGTGCAGAGTGAAAACTAGCTTCCATTATTACTGTGCTGCTAAATTGGCTGTTCATTAGGTTTTTTGATGTCTTACATAAATTAATTTACTCCAATCTTGGTACCTTTTAAATTATAATTTTGGTTGCAGCATAAGAGATGTTAGACTTCAATGCAGATTTATTATTTCTCCATATGATTTTTTAGATTCATCTTATTTAATACGTGTAGATTGTATAAAATTGCAAAATACATGAAATTTCTGTTATGAATTTTTGTTGTTGTCAATCTAAACATTTTTTTGCTAAATTTATATTTCTGTGTTAAGCTGCCATAAATAACTCGTCTTTTCTACAGTTTATTTCCAAGAAACTGTAATTGGTTAACTACCTTTAGATAAATATTGACTTTTTTTCCTTTCAGCATTCTGTTATTTTAAATTGGCCAACACCGGATTGTGAGATGGTAGCTTATAGGTATGTTAAATTTTGATACCCTTCTCTTTATTGGTATTTGATTTGGCTTTATCTGCCAATATATCCTACATTCACACTAACTAGACAGGCCTATTGTGAGAGTAAGTAAACTGGGGTAGCAGAGAGGAGCAGGGTGGTTGAGAATTAATTATAAAATTGGTTTAGATCCTAATTTTTAAAACAATTATATCAAATTTCTATTTTTATTTTTTAATGCTATTTGCCAAGATTATATGATTGATCTGTGCCTCTTGTATGAGATTGGTGTGTTTGAATCCCCACCTGTACAATCTGGGCTGGCACATCAAAGTAACTTCAAGGGCTGTATTGCTATATTGTCTTTTAGATGGGGCAATACATTTATAATTTTCCAATATCTCTGGCCTTCCTAAAGCAGTTCTATGAATTATTTATTAAGGATAAATTGGATTCAATTTTCTACATATATATGCGAGAAGGAGTGTAAATGTTACAGGATTATTGTGCTTCTTGGTAAAAACGGAATAAAACAGTTTATGAATATTCCTTGATCCATCACTTTCCATTTGGTGCAATGTAGTCTGACTTTCAACTGGAAAATTACAATATTTCTTTCCTTTCTATTAAAATGGAGTATATTTATTTCCTAGATCATTCAGTCCATTTTTTCCATTGCTGGAATGTTCTGATACACCAGGAGTGCAGATTTGGGCTGTATGGGCAATGCAACATGTCTGCAGCAAAAATGGTAAGTGGAGATCTGGAGCCAAATGCAGTGATGTTCACTTTTTTTGTGTGAGTACATAGACAGGATTAGTTAAGCTGTATTTCCCATTGAAGCTATTAATTACGGAGACTGGTAATAAAGTGGACCAATTTCCTGTAATTTAAAAAAAATGTTTACATTATAGATTTAATTGGGTTTGCAAATTTTAATTACATTTGCTGACTCGTTCTCTAATATAAAGCTGTGCTCTTTTTCTCATGTCATAACTCACACTAACATTTGAGCTAGGAATATATTCTGATTAATTAAATGTCAGACTTTACTGTTCAGTTGTTTAAGTTTAAAATGAGTGTAAGTTAACCTTGGTTGTTGCAGAAATTGATGAGTAATATTAGTTATGATGTAAAAATAAATGTGAATTACCTCTGGAAGGGCTTGGTTAACGTACACCACCGAATTCTATACTGTTGGGGAGCAAAATAATAATTGGTTTAACAGACTGCAAAGCCAAAATTTCCAGGAATAATCTTGTGTTATGATAGAGACCTCTGATCATTCACTTAAATTTCAAGTGCGGCTTCAAATATATTTTTTGTCTTCTACAGCACCAAGGTACTGCAGCATGCTCATTGAAGAAGGTGGAATGCAGCAGTTATACAAAATTAAGAACCATCCACAGATTTCGCCAGATGTTTTGCAGATTGTTACTAACATTATTGAAAGTTTAGAGAAGTACATTATGCGCCATGGAAAGGTCTCTTCCTGTCACAAAAAGCCACAAACTAAACACAGCGTGATTTAAAGAGTAACCAGACAATTGTTTGCGAGATTGTACCAGTAAGTTTTTTTAAAACAAAACGCATTTGGTAACTTGTAAGATCCTTTTAAAAAGCTCCACAAAAATACACATCATATGATGTCCAGGTACAGTAGCCCAGAATAGCCAAGTAGCAGAAGACGCCTGAAACTGACCTATTTCTGTGTATAAGATTCTAAACCATGCTATTCCTGAAGAATTTAAAACTCATTAACTTGTGTGCTGCAAAATGTATTGTCTTTAAGTAGTGTTGTACAATTTTACAACACAAAAAGTTAGCTCTTTAATCCATTATGTATCTGCTGGTTCTTTTCTTACAGCCATCCAATGTGACCTCACTTGCATTTTACTTTACATCACTACATCTTTTAAAGTGAATATTGAATGAGGTAGTGGCCCCTGTCTCAGCTGCTCTGAATGGCATACCAATCCATGCACCAATTTCTGAAAAGTTGACAATTTGCCACATTTTCTCAACTAGAAGCAGCTTTTCATTATTTATTCTACAAAATCTTGTATTGAAAAATCTTGTAACTCTTTTAATCATCTCTGCTTCAGTGCTAATCACCCTTTTAATAAAATATTTATAATTTCCTATCCCAAGTATTAATGTCATTTTCTCATTTTAATATTGTTTCTCTGATGGATTAAACCAGCACATTAATTTCTGGTCCAGCTACAGCACATACATTGTTATCCTTTTGTTTTCACCTGTCTTTAAAGCTGTGGTTCTTATTTTTACAGCTTTATCTTCCTGTAACTGAAGTTGGGGGGAAGAATTTATGAACTAGTGCATGTGTCTCGTTCTGTTTCTACTTTAAACATCACGATTTTATTCAGTCCTACAACAAAATACAACACTGTCCTCTGATAACAAATTCTTATTCCCCTAAAAAAAAAACATTAAAACGATATTGCAATCACTATGTCTGGTACAATTCAACAAGGGGAGCCCAGTTTTTAACGTTAGGCATTTCTGGGAACAAGCTCTAAAGATTTTGCTTAAAATCTTTATGGTGTTATTTTAAAGAAAAGCTCTTTGAAAACATGCCGTTTATCCAATTACTCTCAATACCTCCCTAAAAAAAATAATGCTTTTTCCACCGTGGATAAATATTTAGCAGTGGAATCCTTGGGGTAATCATGTATTTTAATATTGAGATGGTGTGGTGCTTATTAATCCTGACTTGTAGAAGGAACAGATGATGTTCAGTGCATAGTAAATCCTGCAGATGCAGATTATGTACTTTTTTCTTGGTGCTGCAGCTGTTTTGCATTGGATTCTTGCAAAGTATTACATTTATAACATTGCATCTTGGTTTGGTTTGAATTCAACTCGGACTATTTTGATAGGATTAAAGAGTGGAACTTCCTGCTAATTACAACTTTTTACAGCTGGGTTGAAATCTTAGGGACTGGATAGATCAACAGGTTCTTTTAACCTAGCGATGAAAATACTTGCAACTTTGCTTTATGCCTTTACAATTTCTTCCAAATACCGCCTGGCAATAATTTTCTTTAGTACATCTTAAACCCCATCTTGCAGAAATTTAAAAAAATGTATTGAAATGGTGAAACCATAGGAGTGATTTAAAAACACCAAAAACATCTCAGTATAACAAACAGATAATGATTCATTCATGATGTCCAGTGTAACCTTTTTTATTTCTGAAGGCAACGATAATAGTGTATGCTGTTAAATATTTCTACAAGTTCTAGATGGAGTTTACCATTGTGGATTTTTGGTCTGGTTTCCGGTGTTGTCTTTGCAAGTGTTTTGTTTATTCTTCAAAAAGCAGCTTTTATTTGAATAAATGCTGCTCATGAATTGTTTATTAAATCTGGATGTCACTTGTATGCTACATTTTATAAAATAAGGAATGGAAAAGTTGAACTGTAAGAAGCATAATCTTTGATTTTCACCTCAAACCCCTCTTGCTCCTTTTTTGAAACTATTTTGTACAACATATTACCTCCCTTGAAGAAATAAGTTTTTGCAAATCCTAAACGGCTTTTTCTTTCCATACTGCTTGCACATATTTTACATATCATTGGTTTCATGATTTTCTGCTCAAATACTGTTCCTTTCAATACCTCATTTTTAAAACGCATTCTATTAAAAATGTATGATTTAACATTGTGATCTACTGTAATTGTTAATGTTCTTTGGACAAATTGGTTTGGGGCAGCTGGCTTAGATTTTCCTTTTCTTCATTGACAACGGATGCCCACAATTGAGCGATTGAGCCTAGCTATTTGTCTGGGTCGGGTATTCTGACTGCTTGCAATACATGTCTAGGATTATGAAAGGATTTTTAAAATTTATGTGTGGAAATATAGTCTGAATAGTGTTTTGACTTGTTGGTTCTTCAATTCTTTCTACCCTGACACAACAGCACAGAAACAGTCCCTTTTGCCCTGCTTATCCATGCTTTGCGAGCAGCACTGAAACACCCTTTGGCCCAACTTGTCTACAATACCCCATTCAAGCTAGTTCTATTTGGCCAGTATCCCTCTAAACCTTTCCTATGTACATGTCCATATACCTTTTCAAACAACTACTCTTCATGATAAATTTAAGGCCATGCAAGTCCAAATAATCTATAAATTGACTTCAACTATGTGGAGGTTAATAGTTGTACACACATAGATCTTTGGGTTGCTAAGTTTACATGGGTAATTTAAGGCATGGGTAATTACATGTTCTTGAATGATATGCTGCAAAAGTTTACCAGGGAATTATAACAGCTCGCAAGGAGGTTATTTCGCAATTGAGTCTACACTTGTTCTTTATAGACCAATCTAATCCAATCAATCCTATTTCCCTGCTGTGCCCATGGAGCTCAGCAGGTTCATGCTCTTAATGCGTCTATCCACCTTAAAGAGCCAGTCCAATTTGCCATTGAAAGTATTATTCAGCATTGATCCAGCACTCACCCTTGGGGAATGCTCCTGCCCCCATTCTCCAACTTGGAGAAATATCAGAATACTCTTGAACTCAAAGGGTTAAATTGCAAGGAAGTTTTTTTGACAAAGTTCAGTTCTATTCAGAACTTGAGTTAAGGATTGATGTATTAATTTTCAAAGAACATGGGATAAGAGGTGGAGTAGGGGTGGTATATAGAAAAAGGTTACATATCACCAGTTATCTCAGTGAGCCGGGCAACACACTTGGAGCAAACTGGCCTACTCGTATTCATACATATTTATTTTATTGATCTGCTACTGTTTAAATTTCTGTGGAAGGGTACTCAAAGTCTACTTTATAAACAACTGCTCTTTGCACATTGACCTGTTTAAACATTGGCATCATCCATCCCCAAATAACTTCCTCTTGGCATTTCTATTCTTGATATACAGTAAATCCTCGTTATAATGGACCATGGGGGGGGGGGGGTGAGGAAGTGGATTCTGTTATTGTCGATTGTCCGCTCTCACCCGGTAAGTTATTATCGGGTTATAGCGGATATAAGTTATTACCTGTAGTTGAAACAAAGAACTACAGGTGATGGTTAATACACAAAATGCTGAAGTAACTCAGTGGGTCAGGCAGCATTGCTATAGAACATGGAGAGGTGACGTCGGGATCCTTCTGACTGATTCAGTTTGCTGAGTTACTCCAGCACTTTGTGTTGCTTCACCTTAAAACTAAGCACTGACGCTGCAGGTCTGCACCAGCGAACTCCTCCCCATCAGCTGTCCAGACAACGCCGTGGCTGTCGAGGCCCATGTCATAGCCCCCGGCCGTCAGCTCCCCCTCAGTCTACCACCAAGGACAAGATGCATTTGGCCACTGCAGTGCCCCCATCCGCTCCCAGCAGCCGCAGTCCAGCCTGCATTTCTCTGTAACCGCAGACACCCTCCAAGGTGAAGTATGTCGGCCCTCCGGGGAGAAGGAGATGGTGATGGAGGAGAGAAAGAAGAGGCCGAGTGAACAGAGCGACAGGAGAAAGTGGAGGAGGCAGCAGAGGAGGCCGAGTGGACAGTGACAGGAGAAAAGGAGAAAGCAAGGGAGTTCCAGTGGACAAAAGCGATGGGAGAAAGGTGGCGGCGGCAGGGGAGCTGTGAGCAGATAAAGCGAAGGAAGAAGTGGCAGCTGTTGAGAGGGGAGGGAGCCCCGCTGTGACTGAGCGCGTCGTCAGAAAGCGATGTCCCTGGTGGCCACAACGGGCGCTGCAACAACAGCCACGTGAATCAGATCAGGCGATTGGCAGGCTTGCTGATGCACCTTGTGAGTTCACCTAGTGTTGAAAGCCGGGGCTGGGGAGGCCATGCGAACCGGGATGACTTTGGCAGGTTAGTCCTCTGCTATAACCAAAATCTGTTATATAAAGGGGTTTGGCGCCACCTGAGAGTTAGGCCACTCCCTTAGCGAACCCTCGGCACTGAGACTGGCAGGGTCTGGTGATTGACCGGGTCTCGTGGTGTGCACTCTCGTGTGAGAGAGAGAGAGGAGAGGGAGAACTTTGGTGCTCGTGGTTTGTCATCTATATAAAGCCTACCTGACTGGATTAACAGCGTCTAGTCTTATTCCGGGCTGAACTGACCATACCCGCCACATTGGTGACCCCGACGCTCTTAACTAGTCATTTTGGAGCACAACATGCAACCCGGCGCTCACCCCGCCGTTCTGGCCGACCAGGCCCAACTGAAGGCAGTCGCCCTGCAGCTGCTGACCTTCTGGACCTCTCAGCCACAGGTATGGTTCCAGCAGGCCAAGGCACAATTCTACATCTGTGGGATCACGGTCGACGAGACCGTTACTACTATGTCGTCGGCGCGCTCGACCAGGAAATGGCCGGTATTGTAGTGCCTTACCAGTGCGATCCCCAACAGCAGGCAAATATCAAGGCCTCAAGTCGCTGCTTCTCCGCACCTTTGGAATAAGCAGCGCGGATCCTCATCATGGGTGGGCTTGGCGATCGGAAGCCGTCGGCCCTCATGAGTGAGATGCTCACGCTCATGGACGACCACCAACACTGCTTTTTCGAGTATGCTTTCCTGCCGCCGTTACTGGACGACATCTGCCTGCTCCTCTCGGGCGGTTTGATGACCTCCTGGCGCTAGCGGAGCGTGCCAATGAGCTATGGCTGGCCAGTCAGCAGGAGATGGGCGCGCTGGATCTGTAGTCCACAGCGCTTTGGATGGCGCAGCAGGGCGGTACCTCTATCAATCGAGTGTCGGCAGTGCCCTGGATGGCCCAGCGACCGCGCCCTGCATCCACCGGGAGTTCGGCTGGACGGCCGGTCCCGGGCGACGCCGGTAGAGGGCGCTGGTGTTACTACTGGGGTTCTGCGGCCCGATAGTAACACCGATAGTAAGTGCCGCCCACCCTACTCTTACCCGGGAAATGCCGGGGCCGGCCGGCAGTAGTCGCTGTGGCGGCCGGCCTGATACACTGCCTCTACGCTTGGGACCGACATTCCTGGTTGGTTCCTTGTTGACACCAGGGCGGAGGTGAGCGTTTTGCCCCCATCGGGAATCGACACTCGTTCAGGTAAGCAGGGGCCCTCTCTCACCACAGTAAATGTCAGCTCCATCCGAACGTATGGGTTCGCACGATCCCGCTTATTTTTGGTCCCTGTCTTTTCACCTGGACTTTCACAGTCGCCGACGTCTCCCAGCCGTTGTTAGGCGCCATTTTCCCCCAGACGACGTACCCAAGACGGCCATCATCACCCCTTTTGGGCTGTTTAAATTTCTCTGCATGCCAACGCGTTATCCCGCCCCGCCATTAGTGCCGTCCTTGATGTGGCCCCGGGGATCGACTATTCCGCGGCAGCCCAGCTGGAGGACAGCAAGACGCTCGCCAACCGCACCGCGATTTCCGATCTGGTGCTGGAGGACGTGCCGTTTGGACCTGCTGGTACCACGATCCTGTGCAATGTGTCCACTGGTCAGCTGCGACCTATCGTCCCTGGCGCCGCCGGGTGTTCCACGTCATCCACGGGTTGGCCCATCCTTCCATCCGGGCGACGTCTGCCTTGGTGGCCGCTCGGTTCATGTGGCACGGCTTGCGTAAACAAGTTGGTAACTGGGCCCGGGCGTGCATTCCGTGCCAGACGTCCAAGGTTCAGCGTCACGTCCAGACGCCTGTACAGGATTTTGCTGTGTCTCGCCGGCGGTTCGACCACATCCACGTGGATATCGTGGGTCCGATACTCCCCCCATGTCCCATCTGCTCTCCAGGACTGTCCGTACATGTTCCTGCGTCATGACTGCAGCGGCCGCACAAGGGCCGTTTCTGGGTGCTGCAGAACGGGCTTACCGCCTTCATTTTGGACATAGGAGGCCGGTGCGAGACTGTGTCGGTGGCTCGCCCTAAGCCGGTCCACTTGGACATTAGTCAGCCGGTGCAGGTGGCCCTGTCTCCTCGTCGGGGGCGTCCGCCGTCCCTGCCGCTTCCGCCTGTACCTATGCCGGTCTGGTCCCCCGAGAAGGAGGATGTGTGTACGAGGTCCAGCCGCCTTGTTCGTCTGCCGGTTCGTTTTCATGCCTCCGGTTCTGGGGGGGGTGGGGGGGGGTGGTCCTGTGACGCCACCTGAGAGTTAGGCCACTCCCTTAATGAACCATCAGCACTGAGTCTGGCAGGGTCTGGTGACTGATCGGGTCTCGTGGTGTGCGCTCTCGTGTGAGAGAGGAGAGGGAGAACTTTGGTGCTCATGGTTTGCCGTCAAAATAAAGGCTTCCTGACAGGATTAACTTAGCGTCTAGTCTTAGCGTCTGAACTGTCCATACCTGCCACAGGGGTCCGTTAAAATGAGGATTTGGTGTATTCCAGTTACCTTTTTTTCTACAGCGTGAGTTTCTGGCAGAAAATTACTAGTCCTCAAAGTCTAGAACATACTTTGACTGCCTAGATTGGTAGTAAATGTATATTCTATGAGGAGGATTTTTTTCTTCAACTCTTTCTGCCCAGCCCCAGAAAATCCAAAAATGTTCTTGCAAAGGCTACAAAACTACTTAATCAGCCCTTCTTGCCATAAATAAATCTGGAATGGTTAGTGAACATGAAACTAGCACATAAAATCATGAGAGGAACAGATTGGGCAACAGACTGTGTGCATCTACCCAGAGTAGGTGAATCGAGGACCAGAGGACATAGGTTTAAGGTGAAGGTGAAAAGTTTTAATAGGAATCTGAAGGGTAACTTTTTCACACAAATGGTGGTGGGTGATGGTGCTGCCAGAGGAGGTAGTTGAGGCAGGGACTATCCCAGCATTTAAAAACAGTTCGACAAGTACATGGATAGGACAGGTTTGGAGGGATATGGACCAAACGCAGGCAGGTGGGACTAGTGTAGCTGGGACACATTGGCCATTGTGGTCAAGTTGGGCCGAAGGCCCTGTTTCCACATTGTATCATTCTATGATTCTAGTGGACTGCTGTTATTTCTAAGGAAACAAGAAGTTCAAGGAAAGTGTGAGAGTCTACGGATGTCATAACTGAGAATCGTCCCTGGTTGTGGAGGTTGTGGTTTTTTTTCCATCTCCCTTTATTTCAATTGTAGCTAGAGATTCTCCACTTTATTGCATTTCCTGAACTTATACATCTTTACTTGCCATAACCAGAATATTGGTGACTGTCCACCGTATCTCTGCCTCTCATCATTTTATATATTTCTATCAGTTCTCCCCTCAGCATCTGATGCTCCAGAAAAAAAAATCCAAGTTTATCTAACCTTTCCTTGTACTTAATAGCTAATATCCACTACTCTAGAAAATCTGGCAGCCCTTCCCCCAAGTAACAAGTATACTGAATTAGAAGACTTTTGCTGTAATTCTGGTCTCCTGCAGAAATATTTACATCTACCAATTGCTTTTCTTCAAGTTCCAGCCACTGCAATTAGCAGTCTTGTGTTTTTACTGTCCACTGCAAGTCTGTGAGCTGCAAATAGATGTTGGCTTTGGGATCTCCTTTGTTGTGGCCCCACTGCTATTAGTGCCTCACAAAGGACGCTGCAAGTGCCATCTGTTGTACCTGCTTCTCGGTCTACAATATTCCAGATGGCGCCTGTCTGTGGCGACATGTTGCCAGCAGCACAGCAGAAAATCATCAAAAATAATTCTCAGCTTCCTTGCATAAAAGAAACAGCAGAAACCAGCGTTGTAACTGACAAGCAGCGCTATTGCGATCTACTGGCAGCAACGGAGCTGTCGACTAAGGGAATTCCCGATCGCAGGGGAATCCCCGACCTGGCGGAGGATTGCAGGAGCAGTAAGTGTTGTACCTGGAAACACCAGGGAGGGCCTCCATGGTGTCTGGAAATGTGGCCGGCGGGCCAGACAAGCACAGGGGACTACGACCCCCTCTCCCTACCATCCTACTACCCAATCTACAGTCACTGGAAAATAAAGTGGAGGATTTAAGGTCAAGGCTGCTTTACCAAAGGGAGCTGAGGGAATGCTCCGTGTTCTGTTTCACAGAGATATGGCTCACCCCCAGCTCCCCAGACTCAGCCGTCCAGCCTGAAGGTTTCTTCATCCATCGTACGCAGGCATCTGGGAAAGGGAGAGGCAGGGGCGTCTGCCTCATGGTCAACTCAACGTTCAAACGTGGCAGATGTCTAGCTCCTGGTCTCCACACCTGGAACACCTGGTGCTGAAGTGCGCCCCTTCTACCTCCCGAGGAAATTCACCTCCATCACCCTGACTACGGTCTACATCCCACCCCAGGCAGACATCCGTCTAGCATTGGAGGAGCTGCACGCCCTGGTCAACAAACACCAGGCAGCGTACGCTGAAGCGTTTACCACCAGAGCCGGGGACTTCAACAAAGCCAACCTGAAAATAATCACTCCTGAACTACCTCCAACATGTCTCCTGCAGCACCAGAGGATTAAACACCCTTGACCACTGCTATATGACCATCAAGGAGGCCTATCGCTCTATCCCTCACCCTCACTTCAGGAAATCCGACTATTCAGAGGTGCTGCTTCATCCTCCATATAGGCAGCAACCGAAGAGCACACCCGCAGAGGTGAGGACTGCTTGGAGTCAGTAGACTGGGCAATGTTCAAGGACGCGGCAATGGACCTAAATGAATACGCCACAGTCGTTACAGACTTCATAAGGAAATGTGTGGAGAACTGTGTTCCTACAAAAACCTTCCGAGTGCGAATTCCATCTTCAAGTTTGCCACCGTTGATGGACAAATTAAATGGCGATGAGTCAGAGTATAGAAGTGAGATCGACCGATTGACCAATTGGCGCCAGCACAACAACCTGGCTCTCAATATCAGTAAAACCAATGAACTGATTGTGGACTTTGGAAGAGGAAGGATGACCCACAATCCTGTTTATATCAATGGGACTATGGTGGAGAGAGTCAAAACCTTAAGTCCTGGGTGCGCATATTTCCAAAGATCTTTCCTGGACCCAGCAAACTGATGCAATTATAAATAAAGCACATCAACACCTCTACTTCCTGAGAAGATTAAGGAGATTTATTATGTCAGAGAGGATTCTCTTGATCTTCTACAGGTGTACAGTAAAGAACATATTGACGGGTTTCATCATGGCCTAGTTCAGCAACTTGAACGTCCAGGAGCAGAAAAGACTGCAAAAAGTTGGGAACACTGCCCAGTCCATCACCGGCTCTTACCTCCCCAGCGTTGAAGGGATTTATCGGAGTCACTGCCTAAAAAAGGCAGCCAGCATCATCAGAGACCCACACCATCCTGGCCACACACTCATTTCACCACTGCCATCGGGAAGCAGGTACAGGAGCCTGAAAACTGTTAATGTTCAGGTTCAGGAACAGCTTCTTCCCTACAGCCATCAGGCTATTAAACACTACAACCTCATAAGCTCTGAACTACAATAGACTATTATTATTATTGCACTACTATTATTTGTTTTTTGAATGTGTGTGTGTGTGTGTATGTATATATATATATATATATATATATACTTGCTGCAGCACAACAGAATATGTAAACATAGTACACTAAACAATATGATAAATGAGAGACAAACTTTTTTTCTCTCATTCATCATATTGTTTACAGTGTGCTATGTTTACATATTCTGTTGTGCTGCAGCAAGTAAGAATTTCATTGTTCTATGTGGGACATATGACAATAGAACACTCTTGACTTGATATTCTAATAGGCGCAATAAGCAATCAGTCCATAAGGTGATTCATCTTGTCAGAATTTCAATTGTGAAGCTGCAGTAATTTCTTCCAGTGAAGATTGGTAATACAGCAGCTATCTTCAGCTAACATAAATCCATGGCTTTGGTACCACAGCCGTCTTCCACTGTAGCTTTTTCTGTGGCAATCTAGCTGTCAAAAATGACAATCACGTTACACCTCTGCCATTGGCACCTCTTGTCTAGTCTTCCAACTTGGATGAACTTGTCCAGTTTGCTACTTCCTATACCCTATTGTTAAATTGTGCTCGCTGACCAATTACAAAATTTGCAATATTCCATTGATGGCCTGAAATCACTGATTTCTTTTGTTTAAAATTCTCCACCCCAAACCTCTGCATGACATTTCTTAAATGTATTTATTTAATCATAGCCATGGTATCAGGGCTAACCTGCAGCATACACTAACCATCAGAGCCAACTAGTCCTTAGCAGTAAATAAATCTAACATAATGTGGTTGGTTTATGGATTTAATGCGTGCAAAAACAGATGCTCCTACTGTACCTTTAACATTTCAAATTCAGTATCAGATTGACAACCCCATTCCATTTGATTAACTTTATTGAAACAAAAGACAAGTCAATTATTTAGCAAAATCCTGTCAGATATGCAATTTAAAAAAACTGATTTGAGAATAGCAATAATACATATGGAAAATGAACGACCTGGGGGTACCCAATGTAAGGGCTCCTATTAAACTGCCAACGACATTTGTTACTACTGGTTGAAACTCTCGTCTGACACTCTTGGGATCTAATTGCTGCCAAACCACAGAAATTGTTCCCTGACGATCCTCCTCTGAGCAGAACTGTTCATTAAAGACACTCGCTGGGTTATGTAAGGGTTTGAGAACGGTCCCATAAGCCGAATGTTTCCATAAATTGGAAATGGTGCTGGCTGAGATGACTGTAGGCTAATATTGCATATGTTGCACTGGATGGTTAATTAGCTGCAGATTAGTATTTAGCTAATTTTAGATCTTAGAATTAATTAATTTGTACGGATCTGCACTACAGATTCAAAACATGCTACAGTGTTTTAATCTGTACTACATTTCCCTCTGATCAGTACCCAGCCAAATGTCACTGTGTACACATAGTGTAGAACCACTGAAAATTTACAGTAATCTGTAAATGTGCCATATCAGGAAACATAATCTTCAAGTTAAGTACTTAACTGTGATTGCAATTAGAATTGTTTATATTGCAGATATGAGACATGTATTTTATTTCATTTTCCAGTAAAGTGCGGTAATCGTTTTTCTTTAAATGCTGCCATCCCTTCCAATCGGTCTTTTGTGGGTATGACCTATGTTAGAAAAAGGTACAAATGTCAAAATCTTTTAATTTGATTTTCTAAAGTCATTCTCATCTGAAATAGCACAAGGTTTCAAAGTAAAATAAAGGCACTCCATACCTGAGCATAACACATTTCCTCAATTGCCATTCCAGATGTAACATCTACCTACAGAGAATTGAAAATACTTAGGGTTAGAAAAAATGTTCTGGTAATTATGAAAGAAATTTAATTTTCAGATTCTGTACTCTTAAACCATTGCTCGGAATATTATTTTCTGAATAATAGGTACTGTTGGGGATTTAATCCACCATTTGTATTTTAGTCACTGATTTATTCTGGGATTATAAAATGTAACCATTTAGATATGGAAAATCTTTTAACTTAGTATGAATGTCTTTTCTTTAATCCTTCTGTCAAAACAAACTAGAAGGTGATTAAAGTTAGAGATAAAAGTCAAGAGTGAGAACAATACACTGGACATGCCTGTATTTTAAATTGGGAAAGCTACAACTTCAATCAGGCAACAATGCTTTGCAAAGGGTGACATTTACTCGGACAACAGTAAAGTGCTACAATTTAACTTTCATTCCAGAAGGGAGGGTGGGGGTGGGGGTAGGGGTGGGAAACATGGACTAGGATTCACACGGCTGAGTATTACCAGCAACTGAACGAGAACGCAATCCTATTTGGTTAGTTTGTCTACTATAATTAAATAACCCCTTTCGCCTTATGGAGGCTCACAGATGAAGAATCACTACCCGCAGTTTTCAGCAATGAAAGGAAATATTAGGAAAATACAACTGGACAATCTTCAATCATGGTTGAAGTAAAATAAAAGTAATAAAAGAACAAGGGTCAACAAATTCATTTGTATTGAATAAAGAACATGCTGTGAAAACAGCAGATTGGGCAGCATCTATCGAAAGAGAAACAATTAAGGTTTTGGGACTAAAATACTCCGTTGTGCGTTTAGTAGCAGATTCAGCCAAAGCTATTGTTGGTTCAAGCGCCACTCGGGAACTAGATTGCAGGGGCAGCTGACTCTTTGTGCAGTACTGAAATAATGCCACCAAGCTGTTGTGGTTTAGAAAAGCTTTTCAACAAAGACCTTTGCCTGATCAGGTAATGATAAAAAATATTCCACAGCACTGCACAATGAGCAGAGTTCTTTTGTAGTGCCATGTTCCACAACCCCTCAGCCACCACCACCACCACAACAAATTCAATAGTTAATTATGTAGTTTTCTGTTTGTAAGACCCATACAATGTTAATTCATTTATTAACTAAAAGAAGCTAGCTGAAGAAGTAATTCATTTATTCAAGCTCATTGTTGCCTCTATTTTGCGAAAAAGGCTGAAGTTAAAATAGTTGGTTTATATTACTTGATCAACTTTATCCCACTTCTGTTCCTTTTCAAAATATTCATCTATACTCGCTGCCTCAAAAAGAGCTCAGATTTGCTCAAATCAGCTTATTTGTGGTAAATTCTAGAGATCAATTCAACCACTTCCTTCAAGCACTCAGAGTCTTCTGTATCCTTTGCCACACTACATAACATAGGGATGTACTCTTTTTCATTTCAAAAAATTCCACAAAGGCAAGACCTGAAAGTCTGAAATAGGTGGTTTTGTACTGTTGATTAAATGGCAATGTTATGGCATGTAGCTAGACTATGTTTGAATAATATGCTATCATGGAAACTGTCTCACATATTGGGGGAAAATGTAAAGTTATCCTTTTTTTACTGCTTAAGTGACTTGCTCAAAGCATAGAGAAGTTTGTCATATGGTTTAGCAGTGTAGGTTATACGGGTCAACACATTTCAATAACCTTAAAAAGAATCTTGAACAACAACTACTGGTTCCTGATGCCAGGGCAAGGTGCTAACTTTTTTTTAAAGAAAATTTGATCACCTTGTTCAAGGCACATTGGAACCAGTTGTAAAGCCCTTGTTGCTAAAACAATCAGAATTGTTAAGGTGCACGAGTCAGGGCTACACCAAGTCTCTGTTAGATAAATTTAACTCCAAGTGGCAGAGAGGTTGCTAAAATTTACTTTGGAAGTCTGCTGGATTACAATGGCTAGCATTCGAGTGAATGCCACCAAAGGCTATTTACCTATTTATCAGGCAGTAAAATGGATTGGCAAGAATTTTGACTATCGTGGAGGTTTAGGTTTTTTAGTTTAAAGTTAGTGTAGAAACAGTCCCTTCAGCCCACCGAGTCCGCACCGACCAGTGATCCCCGCACATTAACACTATCCTACACACACTAGGGACAATTTACACATATACCAAGCCAATTAACCTAGATACATGTACATCTTTGGAGTGTGGGAGGAAACCGAAGATCTCGGAGAAAACCCATGCGGTCACGGGGAGAATGTCTAAACTCCGTACAGGCAGCACCCATAGTCGAGATCGAACCTGGGTCTCTGGCGCTGCAAGCGCTGTAAGGCAGCAACTCTACCGCTTCTTGGTTCTTATTGATCTTACCACGTCCAGAAAAACATTACCTCAATGCCTCTGTTCATTGCTTGCTTTGCCATCTTGACAGCCACTGGAGCCTTCAAATAAGATTAGAATTATTTTTCCAATTCAAATACAATATTCAGATATTTATAGACAGAAATTGGACTCTTTCCTCATAATTTATCACTAACACCTCCCACCACAAATTAGCATAATTCTACACTAATGTGGGTAATACATACTGTATATCAACTATTAGCTTAAGCTAAGTAGCTGTGAAATGCTCACGGTTTTTGGGAGGAAGATGAAAGCAGCTCATGATGCATCATTTGTTGATCTACCACTTAGTCACAAGTTATTAAACAAAAAATAGCAACTGTAAGCATCATTGATTTATTTTAATGCATTCAGTTTAATACAAACCTGTGGAAGGATCTCTTTGGCCAGATCGAGAGCCTTTTGATACGCTGCATCTCCCAAGTCATTTTGAGTCACAGCATCACTCACTAGACCAATGGACACTGCTTGCTTGCCATCAACCTGTCGACCAGTGAAAATAAGTTCCTTTGCCTTGCTGATTCCCACAGCACGAGGCAGCCGCTGGCTACCACCTGGGAGAGGGGATGGGAGAGGGGAGAGGAGAGGAGGAGTAGGGAGAGGGGGAAGATGAAAAAGAAAAACGGATTAATTACAATAGATCAGTAATGTTACATTCAAATTTTATTTGTTAATGTTTATCGTTGCAGTTGTTTTCCACAAATAAGATGTAATTCATGTATCCAACCACAGAACTCATGGACTTCATCAACTTCACCACCAATTTTCATCCTGCACTCAAATTTACTTGCACCATCTCCGACATCTCCCTCCCCTTTCTTGATCTCAGTCTCC
Source organism: Rhinoraja longicauda (assembly GCF_053455715.1). Lineage (NCBI taxonomy): Eukaryota > Metazoa > Chordata > Chondrichthyes > Rajiformes > Arhynchobatidae > Rhinoraja > Rhinoraja longicauda. The sequence continues at coordinate 26,124,029 of NC_135963.1, read as the reverse complement.
ATCACAAGAAATAGATTATTGACTGACGTCTAATACAAATCCAATGAAAAATAATCCCACAACTATCTCAACTACACGTCTTCCCACCCTGCTTCCTGCAAAGACTCTACCCCCTACTCCCAATTCCTCCGTCTACGCCGCATCTACACCCAAGATGAGGTGTTCCATACTAGAACATCCGCGATGTCCTCATTGTTTAGGGAACAGGGGTTTCCCTCTCCCATCATAGATGAGGCCCTCACTCGTGTCTCCACCGTATCCTGCAGCTCCGCCCTGGCTCCCCCTCGTCGCAATAGAGACAGAGTCCCCCTAGTCCTTACCTTCCATCCCATCAGCCATCGCATACAACACATAATCCTACGAAATTTCCGCCTCCTCCAACGGGATCACACCACTAGTCACATTTTCCCATCTCCACCCCTTTCCGCCTTTCGCAGAGAACGTTCCCTCCGCAACTCCCTGGTTAACTCATCCCTTCCCACCCAAACCATCCTCTCCCCAGGTACCTTCCCCTGCAACCGCAGAAGATGCAACACCTGTCGCTATACCTCCTCCCTCGACTCTGTCCAGGGACCCCGACAATCCTTTCAGGTTAGGCAGAGGTTCACTTGCACCTCCTCCAACCTTATCTACTGTATCTGTTTTTCAAGATGTGGACTCTTATACATTGGTGTGACCAAACGCAGACTGGGCAATCGTTTTACGGAACAACTTCGCTCAACCCTCGTGAACCAACCTGATCTCCCGGTTGCTGGACATTTTAATTCTCCTTCCCATTCCTACACAAACCTTTCTGTCCTCGGTCTCCTCTATTGTCAGTGAGGCTAAACGCAAATTGAAGGAACAGCATCTCATATTTCGCTTGGGCAGCTTACTGCCCAGTGGTATAAGTTTTGATTTCACTCACTTCAGGTAGCCCCAGCATTCCCTCTCTCTCTCGATTCCTCCCCCACCCAAGTTGCACTAGCTTCTAATTTTCACCCTACAAACAGCTTACAATGGTCTGTTTCCTTTATCATCATTACTTTTTTGCTTATCTTTCATTCATTGTTCTTTGTCTTTTCACATCACCGTTAATATCTTTCATTTCCCTTATTCCTAACCTGTCTGAAGAAGGGTCTTGACCCTAAACGTCACCCATTCCTTCTTTCCAGAGATGCTGCCTGTCCTGCTGAGTTACTACAGCTTTTTGTGTCTGTGTTTAGTTTAAATGAGCATCTGCAGTTCCTTCTTATACAGAATTTAAAAAATCTACTAGACCAAGTGGACCCGTTGGGCCCAAACCTCTCCTGCATTGGTGCAGCACCCTCTCCTCCCCCCCTCCTCTCCCCCCTCCCCTTCCTCCCCTCTCCCCCATCCCTTCCTCCCTCTCCCCCATCCCTTCCTCCCCTCTACCCCCTCCCCTCCTCCCCCACTCCCCAGGAGATCAGTTTAAACTTTAAAATGTGAATAACTTGAAAAATATAACACCGATTTCAATAAAACTTCTTCCGTTAGCACCATAGGGATGACTGAGTAAGGTGGGCCTAACATTGTCACGCTATCATGTACCGTTTTGGCTGTAGTTCAGAAACAAACAAACGAGAGTTTTAGTATATAGATATTTAGTATACACTACTTGCACATTTTATTATTAATCCGTTCTACAATATTTTAAACACCATCTACTTATGAAGCTGCAACTGCTTATTGTATTTATTTCTTAAGCACGCATGTTCACCATAACCTTTCTCAATTTCCTGCTGGATAGTAATCCTTTCAGTTCAATAAAGTACGAACTCCCTATATGAGATGAGTAGCTCAACGGCCTATATAGGAGAGCTGCTGCCTTACAACTCCAAGTTCAATCCTTAGCTCCTGTGCTGTGTGGTTTTCATGTTCTCCCTGCTCTGGATAATACAATTTCCTCCAACAATCCAAAAACATGTATGTTAGTGGGTTAATTGGACCCTGAAACTCAATAGATGAGTGATAAAATCTGGGGGGACTGATAGGAAGTTGAAGAGAATAAAATTAGTATAGTAATAGTGTAAAATTGGAGGCTTAATGGTGGTATCCAATCGGTGGCTGCAAGGCCTGCTTCCATGCTGTAGGACTCATGGAATTGGGTCGATTCTATGACAGCAGAAGAAGAAAGTGGGGAAAAGTACAGTCAGAGTAAAGGAAGTAACGAGGAAAGCCTAAAGGCAACAAAGACCAATATTGTAAGTTGAACAATTCCACAGAGAAAGTTAAGGATGAAGAGAAGGACGTTGGCTATTGGTATTTTTTGTTATGTGTACCAAGAGACAGTGAAAATCGTGCATGGTATCCAGGCAAATCATATCACACGAGGTATGCATCAGGTAATGCAAAAAAGGAATTAGAATGCAGCTATAGTGTTGCAGCTACCGAGAATGTGCAAAAAGAAAAAACCCATGGGCTGCAACAAGGTAGATTAGAAGATCAGAAATGTACCCCTAGCATAGAGCATTCTGTTCAAGAGTCTGATGACAGTGGGGACGAAGCTTCAAATGTGGAGCAGGAGAGGGCCACTTGCTGGAATTACAGCAGCTCTTGAGATCAGAGATCCTGAACTGAACAATAGACAAATTTGGGGAGTTAAAAGTGGCATGGTTTTCTTTAATTATAAATATAAGCTTATTTATTTGCACAATCTCTGCGGCTATGGGGGTTTCTCTTGTGTGATGCACCTCCCTTCCACATCTCAAAGATGCGTAGTTTGGTAGGTTAGTTGCCCATTGTAAATTGTCCCTAGTATATAGATGGGTGGTAGAATCAAGGGGGAACAAGGGAGAATAAAATGGGATTGATGTACGATTAGAGTAAATGGGCATGACAGTTGGTATGGACTCTCAGAAGAGTCTGTTTCCTTGCTGTTTATCTCTATGACTCTACCTTTGTTTTACAGAGTACAGTCATCAGAGTTAAAGTTTAATCATTGCCCATTTTATTACTTAGAATGTAAAAATACTCAGTCTCCAAATAAAACCAACTTCATTTCAAGCCTTGCCTTTCATATCGTAAAACAAATAGCTTACCAGCACCAGGGAGGAGGCCTCTGGTAACTTCAATAAGACCCATTTTGGCAGAAGATGCTAAAGTTAAGAAAACAAGAGACAGGTCAGGCACATATATTAAAGGACATAGGCTGTTTGACCTAACATATTTTTGTAGAAGATGACCGGTAGATTCATATCTGCAACAATGGAGTATTAACATCGGAATCAGAAACCTAGAATGCTCTATGTATTTGTATATAATGGCACCGAGAAAAAGAGGGGAAAGAGAAAAAGAGATAGCACAGTTATGGGGAAAGATGCAACAGAAACAGCAAGGAAAACGACAAAAAAAAGCCAAAACTGAAGGTGAAACAGCAATGATAGTTAGAGAGCAGGATGAAGGGAGGGGGAAAAGATTTAATAGGAACCCGAGGGGCAACTTATTTTACACAAAGGGTAGTAGGTATATGGAACAAGCTGCTGGAGGAGGTAGTTGAGGCAGGTACTATTACAACATTTAAAAAATATTTGGACAGGTACATGTATAGGATAGGTTTGGAGGGATATAGGCCAAACACAGACAGGTGGGATTAGTGTAGGTGGGGCATGTTGGTTGACGTGGGCAAGTTGGGCCGAAGAACTGTTTCCAAGCGATGCGTATGACTCGGTGACAATAAAGAGAAGGAAACAGTGTAAGACAAACAATCATTAATAGAAAGCAATGTTTTGTAAGCAATGTCTCAGTAGATCAGTGGTAGTTTTGACTGTTGATCCTCATTGCTATATTCTTCAATTATAAAATGGGTTCCATCCACTGAAACATACCAATGAAATTGTGTGTGCTGCATGTTGGTTATTCCATCCAAGAAATGTTCAAATTTCAATGCAAAGTCTAATTTGTTTGTAAATAGTCTTAGGAATTTCCTGTCTGTCACCTGTCAATTCCATGGACCAATCACAGAAAATTCACAAAAAAATTATTCATCAATATGCTCTTTATTAATTTGAGCAGATGACATCCTCAGTTTGATCTTCTGGATTTATTTATAATTTTTCATGTGCCACTATAAGATGAACTTGAAAACTGGAACTTTCTTCACTTACTTTAGCAAACTCGATACAAAATTGGCTTGGTGGTCGGAGGCACAGGGTGGTGGTGGAGGGTTGTTTTTCAGATTGGAGATCGGTGACCAAGGGTGTGCCGCAGAAACTGATGCTGTGTCCTCTGATGTCATTTATATTAATGATTTGGATGAGAATGTATAGGGCAATGATTAGTAAATTATGCAAAGGAACACTGTAAATAAAGGATGACCATTTTCATCCTTTGCCTCTTTCTCAATTGAATAGGAGTGAAAAGTTGCGAGATTGAAGATATTCACACAAAAGATTTGTTTAACAATTAATAAAACTTAGATAGTTTACAGTATTGAAGGCTCAATCGTGCCAAAGGGGACATACAACGAGATCTGGGTGTCCTAGTGCATCAGTCACTGAAAGGAAGCATGCAGATACAGCAGGCAATGACGAAAGCCAATGGAATGTTGGCCTTCATAACAAGACGAATTGAGTATAGGAGTAAAGAGGTCCTTCTGCAGCTGTACAGGGCCCTAGTGAGACCGCACCTGGAGTACTGTGTGAAGTTTTGGTCTCCAATTTTGAGGAAGGATATTCTTGCTATTGAGGGCGTGCAGCATAGGTTCACTAGGTTAATTCCCGGAATGGCAGGACTGTCATATGTTGAAAGACTGGAGCGACTAGGCTTGTATACACTGGAATTTAGAAGGATTGAAACATATAAGATTATTAAGGGGTTGGACACGTTTGAGGCAGGAAACATGTTCCCAATGTTGGGGGAGTCCAGAACCAGGGGCCACAGTTTAAGAATAAGGGGTAGGACATTTAGAACGGAGATGAGGTAAAACTTTTTCAGTCAGAGAGTTGTAAATCTGTGGAACTCTCTGCCTCAGAAGGCAGTGGAGGCCAATTCTCTGAATGCTTTCAAGAGAGAGCTAGATAGAGCTCTTAAGGATAGTGGAGTCAGGGGCTATGGGGAGAAGGCAGGAACGGGGTACTGATTGAGAATGATCAGCCTTGATCACATTGAATGGTGGTGCTGGCTCGAAGGGCCGAATGGCCTACTCCTGCACCTACTGTCTATTGTCTAATCCTGTAATCAAAATGCAATTATTGTAAAGCAATCTTTATTCTTCTTCTTCTTCTTTGGTGTCCATCATCCATGTTTCAAATGTTGACATCACTGTGCATTCTGAATGCAATATTTCTAATTTTGACAATTTTCACAGTTTAGATGGCGTGATGTTGTATTTGGTGCAACAACAGTGTTTGACAATACCTGCCACACGAAGATCACAGGCCAATGCCAGCTCCAGACCACCACCAAGTGCAAAACCATCTATTGCAGCAATGGTGGGCATGGGCAGGGATGCTGTAAAAGAAAACACACACCACGTTAACATATTTTAAAAGTTAAAACTGGATCTGTGCACGATTCAAAAAAAGATATCAAAAGCTAAGTGAACTGAGTTAACCTTTTGAATTACATTTAACCAGGTGGAGTTTGATGGTCTCAGACCAAAAAGGCAAATTTATGTAATTCCAAATCTTTAGAATGCAAAGCTTGTAATATTGGAAATTGACTTTATCAGCCACATAATATGTCAAAAAGCTTCACAGTGATGAAAAGAAGAACCAAGTAGTATGAGAAGAGTTAAACAAAAGTATTATTACAGTAGCCAAGCACCTTGGTGTAGTGATTATAACCACTTGAAGCAACGTTAAGACCCTTCTCGAAATCTCTCAATACATGGGTAGTCATCAAAAAACAGTAGAAATTGTTAGTATATGGCCAAAAGTATAATTAGAATAGCGGCATTCTTCAGAGAAGGTTAGAAAATCCTGCACAAGGTGTAATTGCTCAAAAACTCAAAGTCCACTACATTTAAAACAAAAATTGATTGAAAATATCACCACAGCAAAACTGTTAGATTAATTTCTTTGTACTTGCCTATATTGCTCATTAAACTTCGCAGCTTGTGAACAAAGTGGCCAACTTCGGTATTTGTCATTTCTGCTCGTTCTTTCAAATCAGCACCTAGAAAATAAATCTGAGTAAGAGAAAAGAATAATAATCTAGAAAACAACTTATTTAATAATATAAATGCACAATACATTGCTTAATGATTAGAATCAACAGAATAATGCTCATATGCACTGGTCAGCAGTAAATAAACACTTCTCTGAGGTGCACACATGTGTTGATCAATACGATCACCTAATGTTAACACATTTGGGATCAGTAATGGACCCAATAATTAACATTGGAATGCCAAATGTTTTAAAATTAAAATATATTAAAACTGCAGGTTTTCATTTGCCACTGTTCATATGTTAAACTATATTCTTGGCTTTATCCATAAATCCTCTATTTAATAGAGCTGGATATGTAAAAAGGGAAATTTTAATTTTGCCAATAAATCATACAGTGCAATAAACCATTAGTGCTTCTAAATTACTTGCGAGACTCCACAGATAGAATTCCAGAGCCAATCTTTTGAGTTCTTTAATAATGAACTTATTAACGTTCATAACACGACAATTGGGCTGGAAAGTCTCTGACTTTGTTAATATATCAAGTATGAAACATTATAAAGAAATCATTTGGACTGTCTTTCAGTCATCTGGAGTCCAGATTCCATTGCCTGAGGGATGGCCCCAGACCTCATCATTCTTCTTTGCAGCACAACTGTAGTTGTAGCGCCTGGAACTCGTGTGGACTGCAAGAAGTAAATGTGGTTTTAGAAATAACACTGCAGGATTGGGGTGCAGGGTAGTGGTAGTGAACATTAGGAGTGGGATGGATCAAGTGCAATTTGGTGCACTGTTTGCAAATCTGCAGATTTTAATGCTGAGGATGGTTCCCAATAAATCGCTGCAGTATTACAACTGTCACAAAGCTTGGGAGAGTAGACTGATCTCCAAATACAAAATGCTTTATCATATACTGCAATAGATTACAATGAGTAGAACTTAACCTCAATGAAATAGAAACTATTTTCTTCTGACCTATTAGACAACAGTTGTTGATTATTCAGATCCTAGAACTTACCTGCACTGAAAACTCCTTTGACCTGGCTCTTGAACAACACCACACGCACACTTTTGTCTTTTCGCAGATTTTCAATGACTTCTTCAAGCTGAAACAAGAAATCAATTCTGCTTTTTTCTTTGACTTTCCTCAACCACGCCATATTGACGTGTACAACAATGGAACTATGACCACAATCACAAGATCAGGGCAAAGCTAATTATATAATAGGTAATGAGACTGAAAAAAGAAATTGAATGAGCATGTGGCAAGAGAAAGCTCACATCCATTAAAAATATGGCAGTCGCAGTTATAACTGTGTCAACATATTAACATACAATACTGACCCCCAGTCATTGAGCTTACAGCCCAGTGGTATGAATATTGATTTCTCTAACTTCCAGTAACCCCAGCATTCCCTCGTTCTCTATCCCTCCCCCACCCGTCACACTAGCTTCTTATTTTCACCCAACAAACAGCTAACAATGGCCCGTTTCCTTTATCATTACTTTTATGCATATCTTTAATTCATTGCTCTTTATCTCTCTACATCATCGTCTATATCTCGCGTTTCCCTTATCCCTAAACAGTTTGAAGAAAGGTCTCGACAAACGTCACCCATTCCTTCTCTCCAGAGATGCTGCCAGTCCCGCTGAGTTACTCCTGCTTTTTGTGTCTATCTCCCAATCATTGATTGCGAACTTCCCTTAGTTCTGATGAAACCTGTACCATTAACTCTCTTTCTGCACAGACACTGTCTGGAATGCTGAGTGCTTCCAACAATTCCCATTTTTGTTTTAGATTTCCAGCATCCACAGCTTTTAATTTTCATTTACTATACTGATTCCTGGAATGGGCACGCTGGGCTTGTGCACAGTGGGCACTGGGCTTTCAGAACTATGAGAGATCACTTGATTAAACTCCAAAAACTTGAAGAGGTTTGACAGGATGGATGCGGTCAGAATGTTTCTTTTATGAGGGAATCTAAAAGTCAATGCTTAAAAAAAAAGTGTTGCCCTTTTGAAACAGAAGAAATTATTATTTTTTCTCAGAGGCCTGAGGAACTCCCATCCACAAAGGGCGATGGAAGCAGTCTGAATATTTTTAAGACAGAGGTAGATGTATTCTTGATTAATAGAGGTGGTTGGGGGAGTGTGCAAAGGTAAAACAAATTATTTTCTTCCTGATATCAACTATAAAATTAAAGTTGGATTGTTTATGGTTAAATGCAAGTGATCTCGTCAGATTATGAATATGATGTTGTAAAATATTATGGCAACAGCATGTTCTGCCTCATTGCTTTAGCATGACTGAGTGAAAGCGCTGACACTTTCAATTGGATAATGTAATTTTGAGATGCTTGTAAAGATATTTGGTATGCATGGCAACACTACAGCAGTCGCATTTAGAGACATACAAGAGAGAAAATTGATAGAACTGTGCTCCGTGTAACTTCCATGTTGAATTCTGCACTCCCAATTGCAGGTCGTTAAATAGGAAGTATTTTTGTAAGTTCAGGGAATTGAGGTCTTTGGGAAACTGGTATAAAACAGCAGATGACCCCTAGAGCAAATCAGCCATGGTCAAGTAGATTTGACCTTTCCTATTTTCTTGTATTCTTGTGCAGATATATGGGAATGCAGAGTTCCGGATAGAATCAGATCAGCATGATCTTATTTAATGGTTGAACAGGCACAAGGATTGGAGTAGCCTGCACTGGCTCCTAATTTGTATGATATACATGGGAGTTGAGAAGAAAGAAATTTATCAATGGGAGTACAGAGGAATTGACAATATAGATGGAGATTCCTCCAGCTGAAGAGAAAAGAACAGGCCATTCACTCAGGATAAGGGCTGAAATGAAATGTTTCCTGCTTAAGGAATGAGCTTTTGATTTTATTGGCAGAGTAGATGAGGAACCAGAGTATATTGCATCTGGATTTTTAAAATACTGTATACTTGAGCATGCAAGAAATTGATTTAATCGTCTTGAATCGCAGAGCAAACTCAAGGGTCCGTGTGCTCTACGCTTCCTTCCATGTCTCATAGAAACATAGACATAGAAAATAGGTGCAGGAGTAGGCCATTCGGCCCTTCACCGCCATTCAATATGATCATGGCTGATCATCCAGCTCAGTAACCCGTACCTGCCTTCTCCCCATACCCCCTGATCCTTTTAGCCACAAGGGCCACATCTAACTCCCTCTTAAATTTAGCCAATGAACTGGCCTCAACTACCTTCTGTGGCAGAGAATTCCACAGACTCACCACTCTCTGTGTGAAGAAATGTTTTCTCATCTCGGTCCTAAAAGACTTCCCCCTTATCCTTAAGCTGTGACCCCTGGTTCTGGACTTCCCCAACATCGGGAACAATCTTCCCGCATCTAGCCTCTCCAACCCCTTAAGAATTTTATATGTTTCAATAAGATCCCCCCTCAGTCTTCTAAATTCCAGCGAGTATAAGCCTAGTCTATCCAGTCTTTCTTTATATGAAAGTCCTGCCATCCCAGGGATCAATCTGGTGAACCTTCTCTGTACTCCCTCTAAGGCTAGAATGTCTTTCCTCAGATAAGGAAACCAAAACTGTACACAATACTCCAGGTGCGGTCTCACCAAGGCCCTGTACAACTGCAGCAGAACCTCCCTGCTCCTATACTCAAATCCTCTTGCTATGAATGCTAACATACCATTCGCTTTCTTCACCGCCTGCTGCACCTGCACACTTGCTTTCAATGACTGGTGCACCATGACACCCAGGTCACGTTGCATCTCCCCTTTTCCTAGTTGGCCACCATTCAGGTAATACTCTGCTTTCCTGTTCTTGCCGCCAAAGTGGATAACCTCATATTTATCCACATTATATTGCATCTGCCATGCATTTGCCCACTCTCCTAATCTATCCAAGTCACTCTGCAGCCTCCTAGCATCCTCCTCGCAGCTAACACTGCCACCCAGCTTCGTGTCATCCGCAAACTTAGAGATGTTGCATTCAATTCCCTCGTCCAAATCATTAATATATATTGTAAATAACTGGGGTCCCAGTACTGAGCCTTGCGGTACCCCACTAGTCACTGCCTGCCATTCCGAAAAGGACCCGTTTATTCCTACTCTTTGCTTCCTGTCCGCCAACCAATTCTCTATCCACCTCAACACTGAACCCCCAATACCGTGTGCTTTAAGTTTGTACACCAATCTCCTATGTGGGACCTTGTCGAAGGCCTTCTGAAAGTCCAGATATAACACATCGACTGGTTCTCCCTTATCCACTCTACTAGTTACATCCTCGAAAAATTCTATAAGATTCGTCAGGCATTATTTGCCTTTCATAAAATCATGCCTTTCATGATTTGCCTTTCAAATGAGGTCTCCTGTTACCTCAGATGGCTTTGGATGTGCATTCAAGGCTGAGATCGGTAGACTTTTACACAAAGAAAATCAGAAGCTATAGGGATTGGCCCTTAAATGCAATTGAAACACCACATCAATCATCTCTGTGAATGGTGGAGCAGGGTCCAGCAACTTGGCTACATCTACTTCTGTAAGAATTCATTCAAAGAGCAAACTTTGAGCATCCTAATAGAAAGAAACTTGCTTTAAAGCAGACTCCACTGTAATAAACTGCACGTACTAACCTGCATAACAAATACTTTTCCGAGGGAATTTCTTGCATGAATTCTGTTCATTAAAATTGTTGCAATTCCTAAAACAAATGATAAAAAAAATGTTCTGATGTTGCAAGATTCAATTTTTGCTGATAATGAAAAACCATAAGATTTTGAAGCAGGAACAAGTGATATGGCCCTTCAAACTTGACATGCTTTTCAATAAGATAATAACTTCTGACCTTTGGTGTAAAATCCACTTTCCTACCCCATCTAACATCATCTGCTAAACTTGCAGCCTCATTCACCAAGTAGGACGAAAACAGCAGATGCATGGGCACGTTCCCTTCCACATTACACACTACCCTGACTTGGAAATACATCAATGTTCCTTCATTGTTGCTGGATCCAAATTTTAAAACTTTCCCTCCAAGAACATAGTGGAAGTATCTTAACCAGAAGAACTACAGTATTTAAATAATAATAATAATAATAATAATATTCATTTATTGTCATTGCAACGAGTACAACGAAATTAAAAAATAGCCAATCCTGACGGTGCGTACAAACATATATGCAATAAATGCAAAAACAAATAAATACATAAATACAATTATATTAAGTACAAGATTTTTTAACGGTGTTGCCTAGTGCAAAGGTAATGTTCAGTTCTCGTATGGCCCTGGGGTAAAAACTGTTCTTAAGTCTGTTTGTTCGGGATTTGATCGACCTGATAAATGTTTCCCATAAAAATCATTTCTAGAAAATCTGGTTAATCCTCAATTCCTTAAAGTTCAAGAACCAGAGGGTCTAAAGAAGGGTCCCAACCTGAAATGTCACCCCTGCCAGGGGTGAGATGCGCTGGACCAGCAATATGGGAGGGAGAGCGAATTGACAGCTCTTGTACCACCCGCCCAGCTGTGTGGGTTGGCTCAGTTTGATCCGCTCAGGAATCCTTTCACCGAATCAGACCATCTGGACATGATGAAGGCACACGTTGCCCTGCCTTGTTTTTTCCCACCGTCTGCCTCGTACTGCTCGTGGGACCTCGCCGTTTGCAAACAAGTTGCTCCGCCAGCCATCGCTTCACATTTTTAAAGAGCTGCATGCCATTGGTGGGCGGAAACTCTGGGAAGTCACGGGGAAACAAGGACTCCAACTCATCCTTCAGATTTATCGGAATCCATCTCACCAGGTCAGGGAACTCGCGAATGGAGAAGTTATTGGAGGTTCCGCAGAGGGCGACACTTCTTTGCTCTCGTTGGTTAATGGTATATTTAGAACAACGTGAGTCAGACCAGTTCACCAACCACCGGCTCCCTTACCCGAGTTGCTGCCTTCTAAATGTTGCAATTGAATCTCGGAGCCGGAGGGCGGACGAGTGTCTGAGTAATGCCTTGTGCGACCACCCAGAGCCGCCCCTCCTCCCGCATAACCACTGACAGCTGCCCGGGCATGCATTGCTCCAGAGGCCAGAGGGCCGGCAGAGACCACCTTCCTCAGCACCCACATCTGCTCCTCTATTTCCCTTTGCAGGATTGCGGAAGTGAGCTTGTCAGATTGTCGCCTCACTTCGAGGCTTGCGGCGAACGGAAATCCTGCCTCGACACCCATCAGACTGGACTCAATGACCCACCCCTTTCAGCAAACCACCTTCGTTTATCAAAAGGCAATGAATGTCCCGAAAGGTTTCAGAGGGGAGTCGCCCGAATTAAAAATTAGCAGGTGCACTGCGGGGCCAGTAGAGGAAGCAAGGCCCGACTGATCGATGCACTGGCAAATCGTGGTTCTCACAAGCCAGGGAACATCTGATTCTCAGTAACCACATGAATATGTACTATTTAAATATGTGTATTTCAAATGAGAATGTTTGATCTAATAATGAAAACATTCATCCCAATCTTTGAATTGAGGTAATCTAGTTTTAATTTAGATACTAACAGCAAAATATTTAAAAAATAAAATGCGTATTCTTGCATTTTCTCTACAGCCCAAGCTGTATCTGAAAGGAGAAATATTAACCAACCAATTGGCACCCTATCAGAAAAACTCCCTCTGATAGAGTTTGGATCAGTTAGGCACATATTCACTGGAGTTTAGAATGGGAAGGGATCACATAGGAACTCAATCTAACAATACCAAATGCCTGCATATTAGGAGAATGTTTCTGATGGCCGAAGAGTCATTAGGATTGTGCCAATTGGAGCCTGTTGATGAGGAAGTCGTGGATCCAGTTGCAAAGGGATGGGCAAAGACCCAGTTCTGGAGGGGATGATGATGTTCTGCGCTGAGCTGCAGTGTTTGAACTACTACAGCCTGACTGATGTCTGTCTTCTTATTGTCCAAGTAGTCCATTGCAGAGTGGTGTGCCAGTGAGATTGCAACCCCCATTAATCTATTGTGGCGGTAGAGAGAATCAACCATGATTGTGTTAAATGGGGAGCAGGGTTGAGAGACCTGTTTTGATTGTAATTCAGTTTAAAAGGCTTGAAAGACAAATTCCAAGAATTGTGACTAATATGAGAGTGATATGGAGTTAAACAAAGATAATGGGACTTGAGGTAAAAGATCAGCCATTATTGTAGTGTATATAATGGTAACTGTAAGAACTGAGTATTATAATGGTATGATTTGTGTCATGTGATATATTCTATACCTTATCTGTCTAGTGAATATGTGTGAGTTTGCGCAGTGTACTTTTGCAAAATAAAGTAGACCCACGCCAGTGTACTGAAAACCTGTGCTTGTTTCTATTTACATGCTGAAGCCGTAATATGTTACAATGGCGAAGAGGATCGGATAGAGTTGGTGAATTCAACCTTTAAATACAGTGCAGGACTGTTTTGCAATATGCAGTATTGTTTAACAGTTTAAGCAGCAAATACAAATCTATGTCGCAGTTGTTTGCGAACTGGACACAATAGGCCGCATGGGACTGTAGTTTAAATCAGCAACTGTACAAATCATCCAGAGTTTGTCAGGCTATCTTTGTGTTGTGTCTACATGGCAAGATGGCGTCCTTGGGATTCATAGGTCGACTAGGGACTTTCGACAAGAACCGTGAAACCTTTTCCATTCGCTCACAGTACGAGGTAATGTTTTTTATTACAAATTACATTATTGAAGCTGAAGAAACAGGATGATGATCAAGTGCAGGTAAGAGCACAAAACAAGGCCATCCAGGAATGAAAGAAAACCATTCTATTAACTGATTTATTCACAAAATGCTGGAGTAACTCAGCAGGTCAGGCTGCATCTCGGGAGAGAAGGAATGGGTGACGTTTCGGGTCTCGACCCAAAACGTCACCCATTCCTTCTCTCCCGAGATGCTGCCTGACCTGCTGAGTTACTCCAGCATTTTGTGAATAAATCGATTTGTACCAGCATCTGCAGTTATTTTCTTATACCTTTTATTCTATTAACTGAAATTGTTCCTGAAGTTTATGAAACTCTCATCAACATCCTAGCCCAAGAGAAAGTAAGGAATGTTTTATTTGTGACTGTTCTTTCAAAACTTGATGGTCACTTCAACCCTCAGCCCATAGAGATTGCAGAAAGTTAAAATTTTCACACAAGAAATCAGAAGTCTGGTGAGACTGTGGGTGAGTACATTATCTAATTGATGAAATTGTCTCTACACTGCAATTTTGCGACATTTCTGGATCGAGCTTTGCGTGATAGATTTGTATGTGGAATGCTGGATGAGCGAATCCAATCAAAATTACTGAACACACCAGGCCTTATGTTTGATCTGGCACGCAAAACTGCTTTGGCCATGGAGTTTCGACTCTGGTACAGTCAACAGTCAAAAGGCAGTTCCAAAACACAAGCATAAGACAGGGAAAAGTTCTGGGAAAAGCGCAGATACGTCTATCGATGCAATGATCAACATAAAGCAAAGAAGTGCCAGATAAGATAAAGTTGAAAAGAAGCAAATGTGCATTCTTACAGACCTAAGTAGTGTATCTTGGTTTGAAAGTGGATCAACATGGACTACATCCAGTGAAGGAAAAGATTGAAGCTATAGCAAACTCACCAAACACCACAGAATGTGTCTCATCTCCGCTCCTTCCTGGGCATGGTACAGTATTACGCTTCTTACCCGAGTTATCAACAAAGCTAGCTCCTGTTCACAAGTTGTTGAAAAGGGATAAAAAATGGGAATGGTCCAAAGAGCAACAAAACGCTTATGATGCATGTAAGAAGAGCTTGACCAGTGATGCATTACCTGTTTACTACGATTCAAATCGTGAGTTAAAGTTAGCTTGTGATGCATCTAGTTGTGGGGTGGGAGCTGTGATTTCACATGTAATGGAACATGGACAAGAAAAGCCTTAGCATTTGCATCACGTACACTTACCAAGAGTGAGCGTAATTATGCACAAATCGAGAAAGAAGCCCTTTGCATCATCTTTGGGATCAGGAAATTCTATCAGTATCTGTGGATGGGAAATTCACCCTGGTTACTGATCATAAGCCACTTCTCGCTATTCTTGGTCCTCGATCAGCAATACCTGCAATGGCAGCCTCGAGATTTGGGCAGTTGGGCAGTTCTCCTGTCACAGTATGACTATAGCATTGAGTACCGCAGCTCAAAAGAAAATGTTATTGCTGATACATTATCGCGTTTGCCTCATGAATAATCAGATGTGGGCACTGAAGGTGCTATCTACATCACAGAAGCAGTGGACAATGACTTTCCAGTCACAGCAGCTGAAATTGCTGAAACAAGTATACGAACAAACTTTGTGTGGATGGTCAGAAATAAAACCATGTGCTACTGACCTAAAACCTTATCACAATAGATAACATGAACTGTCATATGAGCAATGGTGTATTAAATGGGGTCAGAATAGTACTACCCAATTGTTTAAGACAAAGATCACTTAAAGAACTCCATAGTGAACACACAGGTATTGTGTGAATGAAGTCTACAGCCAGAGGTTTCATGTATTGGCCAGGATTGGACAATGACATAGAAGCAGTGGCAAGCAAATCATCATCATCATCATCATAATCATACTTTATTAGCCATGTATGTTTTGCAACATACGAGGAATTTCATTTTCCATAGTCATACCAATAAAAAGCAACAGAACACACAAAATACATTTTAACATGAACATCCACCACAGTGACTCTTCCACATTCCTCATTGTGATGGATCGCGAAAAAAGGTCAATCTCTTCTCTTGTTTGTTCTCTCGCGGTCGGAGACCTCGAGCCTTCCGTTGACGGGACGATCTTGACTCAGCCGACGGTCAGGCCCTCTGTATCGGGGCGATCAAGCTCCTGCATCGGGTTGGAATGTCAGCTCTCCTGTGCCGGGCAATCTCACCCGGGTCAGGGCTGGTCGAACCTTCTTTGTTGTTTGGAGCTTCCCGACATCGGTCTCTACCTGAGACTGCGAGCTCCACGATGTTGAAGTCCGCAGGCCACGGTTGGAGCGTCGATCCCAGGCAACGGATCGTACACTCCGTTGATAAGTCCACGTCCCCGCGGGGGGACTCAAAGTCAGTCCCGCGCAAGGCCGCCAGTTCCATGATGTTAGGCCGCAGAGCGACCGGAGATACGATTCGGAAAAGAATCACATCGCTGGCAAGAGATTGAAAAAAGGTTTCCTCTGACCCCCCCCCCACATAAAACAAACCAGAGAACATTAACACAAATATTAAAACACACTAAAAATAATAAAAAGACAGACCGTTGGCGAGGCTGCCCGCTGACGGTGCCACCCGGTAGCACCTGTCAGAGTTGTAGAAGTAAGTCTTGTACCACGCCACAATCTACCTCAGGATATACGCCAGCTGAATTTCTCATGAAAAGAAGGCTCAGAACTAGACTGAGTTTGGTTCTATCTAACTTATGTCCCAAGGTTGAATGCAAATAATCTAATCAGAAATGTCATTATGGTGGAAATTAAAAGGAATGTAGGTTTTGTGTTCTGAGCCCCCCTTACAAAGCAAACAAATGGGAGGTGGGAACAGTCATTGAAGTGTGTGGTAACAGGAGGTACTTGGTAGAAATGGGAGGATGTGTTAGAAGTGTGCACATAAACCATATGATCCCAGCAAGGGATGAACCAGTACAAGAGCAAAGCATACACGAAGAAGCAGATCTGTCAGACTTTGGTATTATTCCAAGTTCAGATGTGAGAGCAGAATCTCCAAAGAAAGTAGACAAAGGTAAATGATTCCGAACTTGACTCTCCTCTAGAACCACAACCCGACACTCCTCCTAAACCACTCAGGAGATTAAATTTATAAAATTATTCTTGTTTGTCTAATTTACAAGTTATTTTACTTTCTAAGGGGAGAGCAGTGTAGTGTATAATGGTAACTGTAACTTTAAGAACTGAGTACTATAATGATATGATTTGTGTCATGTGATATATTCTATATGTTACCAGTCTCATGAATATGTGTGAGTATGCACAGTGTACTTTTGCAAAATAAAGAACTGGCAACAGTGTACTGAAAAACTGTGCTGGTTTCTACCTACATGCTGAAGCCATAATATCTTACAATTATTGAATTGCAAAAGTGTTGAGAAACCATATGGTTGCTAATTCTTAAAACATCTTTTGTAAGATTGCTAAGCTTTTCAACCAACCTTAAGGGATGGTTTAAGTGAAGTATTCAGAGAATAAGAATTGAACTTAGATGACACTTGACAAGCTTTTCAAAATTGGTTTTATATATAAATCCTGCACAATTTTTTTTCAGCAATGCAATGAATGTTGTACACTCACAGAACAAAGTAACACATTTTAGATTCTGACTTTAAAAGGGATGAGAGGTTCTAAGTTTAACTGCTGCCATGCAGCCCCGCCCCTTAATAACTGGAAATAATACAACCAATTATTTATTTGGTTTTACCAACATTAAACTTCAGTTTATTATACACAGTCTTAAATTATGCAAAAGTATAAAACATCTAATCATGAATAGTTTCCACTGTCCATTTTGACAAAGTGGAGAGGTATGTTTTTGATAAATGTACAATATATTTGGTTTTTGATAAATCTCAGATAATAAAGACATGCAAGTACAAATGCAATTCAATTAGTGCAACAGCTGCTAAAGTTGACTAGCCAAGATGCATCTCTGAGGAATTAGGAAAGCACTGACAATCCACAGTCAGAGAATGAAAATTGAAAAGATTTATCCATTATAAAACAAAACTATTACCTTCAACCACTCAATTAAAATAAATAACTAAAAGATAGAGGGGAGGTTTCTTCTTGCATTGTTACGACAAAGTTGAAGACATTTTATTTAACAAGCTTTGGATTCATTGTTCGGGTGGTTTAAAATTCACCAACTAAAGCCTACTACTATTTTATGTATCAAGACATGAAACAGAACAAAGTCTATACACAGAACAGGGATACTGATCACTAAATGTTTAAATCCTGTTTAAAATTGGGGATATTCAAGCTACCAAAACAGAAGGATCTCAATTTGCAGTAGCTATGGGGGTTAATAATAAATATGTATCAATCATACATCAAGAGTAGTACAAAGAGCAAAACAATCAATGCACTTGCATTGACATCAGGTCTGCAAGAACCCAAAACCCAAGATGCCCCACAAAACAAATTATAGAGGTTAATGGAATTACATGATTATAGCGATGTGTTAAAAGTTTGATGAACCTTGTTAGTCAAGTTATTCAGAAACAGAACAAAAACAACTTGCATTCATACGAGATGTTTAACATTTCAAAACATCTCAAGACACTTCCATGGCTGGTTATAAAATATAACCAGCCATAGAAGCTAGAATTGGTGACCTAAAGCCTGGCCACAGAAAAACATTTCAAAGATCAGCTAAAGAGGGGCTGAGAATTCCAGAGGACAAACGACTGAAAACACAATTATTAACAGTGCAGTGAAATGAGGAAGATGCCCGAATTAGCAGAACCTAGATCACAAAGGGTTGAATGACTGCAGGAAGTTACTCAGAGAGCGATTTGACTTTGAACCCTGCATGAATCTTTTTCTGCAGAGCACTCCTACATCTTTCCATAGTTTATTAACAGCTATGTCAAAATCCACAATTTCCACCAGAACAATGAAAGCAAGATATGGCAGACAATGAAAGCACCATCTTCTCCATATCATACATTTTGATATTTGTTCATTGCTAGGCAAAAATCCTGAAAATACCAGCCTGACAACAATGCAGCACACATAGCATGGAGTCTGTAATGGTTTGAGAAAAAGACAAACAACCATATTCCCAAATGAGGTTAAGCCACTAAGTGCTGATCTTGCTAAGAAGGGAATTAGTCAATTTGAAAAAAACAAATTCCCCAATCTATGAACAATTCAGAATCTTGCATTAATATTTTAACACAAAGTATTAAATGCCATAGGGAGTCATCTCACACCATTCTTCTCGCAGAAGGCAGTGAGTCTCTGGAATTCTTTGCTCCAGCAGTTGGTAGAAACTGGATCACTATTACAATTTATAGTGAAGAAAGATAAATATTTGATAGATTGAGCAATAGAGGGGTATGGAGAAATGGCACAGCAGATGATTTGAGCCCAGCATAGATCTAGTATGATCATATTAAATGATTGAGCAGCTTGAAGGACCTAATGGCCTACTTCTGTTTCTATTTTCTTGTGGGCCAGTGTACAAATAAAAATAAGCTAAAGATTGGTTTATGATGTATTATCAGAACACGACAGCAAATTCAACATGACTCTTTGAACTGGCATTGCACAGCTTTGACATTCCTTCCAAATATTCAGGAGCTAAAATCATTATAGTGTGTATATGGTCATATCCAGCAAGGTATCCATCCATTGAAGATTAAAAAGAAATTCTGCTGTCCACCTCACTTTGTCATCCATTCTCGAAGATCCTGAGAACCTAAAAAAAACTCATTAAAACAGCTACAAGCATTAGCATAAGCATTAATTTCAAAGGATACCATAAATGAGTTTACTGTTACCCCATTTAAATTTAACATGAGAACTTTCCTGGAAATTCCAAATTACAATCAGAAGCGGGACACTGACCGACTTCATATCATCCCTCCCTTCTTTTCCCCACCCTCCCTACCCCAGCCAGCCAATTGCATTAAGGCCAACTGCAATGATTTGCTTGGTGTATTGGGTTATGAGTTGTTTATAATACATTCAATGGTTTCTCATCATAGTATTTAGGTAAATGTTTCCAAACACATTCTGTGAAGAAACCGATGCAGCTGATAGAATATTTATCAGGGAATTCTCTAAAATGGTTTACATGCTGCGATGTATTAAAATCCAATGATTGCACTTCAATATTTAACCGTTTTCTAGCTTTTATCATTTCCTCTACATCCTTGTAAGAAATTATTTTATCTGCTTTGGAATATAAGAAAAGTTGAGGCCATCTTGAAGGGTCCACTTTCAAAGCATCATAGTGTGATAGGGAAAAAAATTGTATTGCCGGGTAGAACAAAACTTGAAAGACTGCCATCAAGATGAAAGCAGGAAGAGCAAAACACTTCACAAAACTGTTGACTGAAGAACCCAAAACTGCATTCAGAGCTCGGACACTACCTAGTAAGTTCCTATTTCCAGGTGCACTGTCAAAAACGGTCCCTATGACATTAAACTTTGTGAAGTAATTTTCATTTTGGTTGACCAAGAGCTCGACAATGTGGCGATATAGCATGCTGCCAGCATTACTGAAAACATGGAACAAGATTGGATGCTCTTCTACTCCAATGTCAAACAGAAGATCTAAGAGTTTTCTTGCAATGTAGCGGAGATTTCTTCTGAAGATTCCTGGGAAAAATATCTGCCGCCATGGAGCACTGTATCTGATGACCACACAGCCCTGTAATAAGAGAAGTAAATATCGTTCAATACACTGCATATAATGCATTCACTACAATTTCCAGGTGAATATGTTAAAAAAGGAAGATAATGGTAACTTCAGTAATAACATGGACTGACTGTCAACATCTCAGAAACAAAGTAGTAATTGAATGTTACTGAAGTAATTGAATTAAAGATGCAGATCTGGGAAGTAGGGGTGAAGGTTGCAATATGGTAAAATGCCAGATTTTTTAAATTGTGGAATACGTTCTTATTATAGGTGAGCTAACAAAATAGACATATCTTTTATCATGTGGACAATTTTATTCAAGTGACCTATATCTTCTGAGAAAATATCAGGGTCATAGAATCATAGAGTTGTATGACACTGAAATAGGGCCTTCTGTCCACAATGTGCCCAACTACACTAATCTCATTTGCTTACACCAGGCCTGTATCCTTTTAATGCCTTGCCTATTTAAGTGCCTGTCAAAAATTCTCTTAAAAGATGTGATTGTATCCGACTCCAACACTTCCAGAAGTTCTAATTCTCAACTATTCTGTTAAAAATAACTTTCCTCTCAAATCCTCTGTGATTCCGAGGGATAGGATCTACCAGTATTTCGACAGGCAAGGACTAATTAGAGATAGCATAGCTTTGTGTGTGGGAAATCATGTCTCACCAATCTGATAGGTTTGGAAGAGGTCATAAGCAGATCGATGAGGGCAGGGCAGTGGATTTTGTCTATGTGGACTTTAGTAAGGCCTTTGACAAGGTCTTGCATGGTACGCCATATGTCTTTTTCACCTCGCTATCTACCCATGTAGCATCTATAGTTTAGCATTAGGTTGATTATTGTCACATGTACATTAAAAAACATTTGTGTTATTCAATAAAATGAGATAATATGTGCATTAAGGCAATCAAGCCAAACACAAGTACAAAAGGTAGAGCAAAGAGAAAAAACCCAGAGTGCAGAATATAGTTTCTCAGCATTGTAGCAAAACAGTTCCAGAGAAAAAGTCCCATGTCTGCAATGATGTAGGTTGGAAAATCGAGACTATACCCTAGCTGATGGAAGGACTCTTTAAGAAGTGTGATAAAAGAGAAAAAGCTGTTCCAAAGTCAGTTGGTGTGTGTTTTCAAGCTGCTGGAAAATTCTGCGCAACGAGAACAGGGAGAAGAAGGAATGACTAGGGTAGGAAAGGACCTCGATTATGTTGGTTGTTATGTATATGAATGACTGAAGGTTAACAAGCAGATTTAGGCAAACAGTATACCAGCCTTTGTGGTATATATGGTCTCACTCCCCAAAGATAAAGGCCATCCATTTCTGGATGACAGGTTTGCTTTGTGAGAGGTGAAAGCCTGCGTGAAAATGTTTTTAAAGGCTTGTCTTTCTTTGAATAATATACAAGGAGGAATTAATTCATAAATGTCGAATAGGATTCTGTTCGATTTAATGAATTGCAAGTTGATGCAAATTAGTTCAGGTAAAAAAACCATATACAAATATTAATTTAGTTTTATCTTGTGCTTCCTGATAAACCTAGTGATTGAGAAAAGCACAGAGATTATTTAAATACATTCACTTAAAAAGGGAAACTATTATCCCACAATATAAAATCAGTAAAGATACGAGTTCTTCAAAATACAGTAAATCAGAGAGGGGTTATTTTTTGTGGCAGTAACCAAAACTCACACATTAAAGATAACTGGATAAAGAAGCAGTGGCAACATAGGATACAAGGATATGAATGATATACTCCATTCCTCTTTCGTACATTTTTAAACAGGAAATCGCTGCAGATGTTGGAATTGAAAATAACAGAAAATGATCCAACTCAGCAAGTTGGACAATGATTATGATAAGAGGAAAACAGGGTTAACTTTTCACGTTGATAACCATGCATCTCATCTGGAAGCACTCACTGCCTGACTTTAGCGCTATGTTTCACTCTGAACAGATCTTGCCAGTTTGCTAAACTTTTTTAGAAAGTTTTGTTTGAAAGTCAACAGTCATTACTGGAAGGAAAAGGGTCACAGAGTAACACAGCACAGAAACAGGCCCTTCAGCAAAACATGGCTCATGATGATCAAGATACCCCTACACCAGTCTCACCTGCCCACGTTTGGCCCATATCTCTCTAAACCTTTCCTATCCAGATCTGCCATCTCCTTTGTCTTTATGATTCAAATGTCTTTATTAGCCTTTTAAATGTTCTAACATACAATCTGAAAAACCTAAATAACGTGTGCCAACCACAAATAAATCTTGAACAATTTTGATATCCATACATGTGAGAAGCTGTATTTCCCAACACCAACCTGATTTTTGTAGATATAGCTGTATTTGGCTAAATGTTTGTCTTGGCAGCCAGCCCAACCCAACAAAATTATCACAGGGTCTTCTTTAAGGTCTGAAATACACAAAGTTATATTTTATAATTTTCAATATAATAAAAATAATTTTGTATTCAGATTCCAATCTTAAACAATTTGGCTTTGTTGAAACATGGGATCATATAGAACATTCAAGCATCTTGAATATTTGAATATTCACCTTCTATTTCCATATTCACCTTCCATTTCCAAGGATTCAGATTTCAGTTAAACTCAAACTGATGTGGGAATGAATGTCTATCTTGCTCAATGCAGGAGTTTGAAAGATTTGTTTGTCTACTCTGAATAATACATTGTGCAAAGTAATCCACAATTCAATTCAAAAGGGTATAAATTAATAGAGAGCGATGGAAAACTAATACAAGAATTTGTGATAAAACTGAATTGTTTTCACATATATATTCAGAAATTATTTGACTTTTCTGCTCAACCAAATTCTAGTTTTACTATCCTTTTACAAGTTAAGAAGCATAAAAAAGCAACATCAGTAGTGAATGGATTATACATCTGATTTGAAATATTTAGCACAAACTACAAGAAAAATCAAAGAAGTCACAAGTTCACAAGTTATAGAAGTAGAATTAGGCCATTCAGCCCATCAAGTCTACTCTGCCATTTAATCGTGGCTGACTTTGCCTCCTAGTCCCATTTTCTTGCCTTCACCCCATAACCCTTGACACCCGTTCTAATCAAGAATTTGGCTATCTCTGCCTTAAAAATATCCACTGACTTGGCCTGCTCAGCCCTCTGTGGCAATGAGTTCCACAGATCAACTACCCTCTGACTAAAGAATTTCCTCCTCACCTTGAGGACCCTTTAGACCCTAAAAGAGCACCCTTTAATTCTGAGGCTATAAGCTCTGGTCCTAGACTCTCCCATTAGTGGAAACATACTTTCCACATCCACTCTATCTATGCCTTTCATTATTCTGTAAGTTTCAATGAAGTCCCCCCTCAACCTTCTAAACTCCAGCGAGTAGAGGCTAAGTGCTGTCAAGTACTCATCATATGCTAACCCACTCATTGCTGGAATCATTCTTGTAAACCCCCTCTGGACCTTCTCCAGAGGCAGCACATCTTTCCTCAGATATAGGGCCCAAATTTGCTCACATTATTCCAAATGCAGCCTGATCAGGGCCTTATAGTGTCAGTATTACATCTCTGTTTTTGCATTCCAGTACTCATGATATAAATGCTAGCATTGAATTTGTCTTCCTTACTATGGATTCAATTTGCAAATTAACTTTTTGGGAGTCCTCAACCAACACCCCCAAGTCCCTTTGTACTTCCGATATCTGGATTCTCCATTTAGAAAATAATCTACACCTTTATTCTTATTACCAGAATGCATGACTATGCAATTTGCTACACTGGATTTCATCTGCCACTTCCCTCCCCCTCCCCTCTTCACCTATCCAAATCCTTCTGCAGAGTCCTTACTTCCTCTACACTGCCTGCCCCATCACCAAACTTAGCATCATCTGCAAACTTGGTTACAAAGCCTTCAATTTGAATAACACTCCAATAACACTTTCAATTCTGTTTCCCTTTGGCTAACTTACCCTAGATCACACGTGATCTAACCCATCTAAATAGTCTACCATGTGGGACCTTGTCACAATCCTTGCTGAAGTGCACGTAGATAACATCCTCCACCCATCTTGTCAAACCCGTGTCACCTCTTCAAAACAACGTAAATCAAATTTGTGAGACATGATTTCCCACACTCAAAGCCTTGTTAACTATCTATAATCAGACCAAAGCGTTGGTAGATCCTGTGTCACTGTCCAGTAACTTTCCCACCACCGCTCACTGGCCTGTAGTTCCTTCCACCCCCCTCAGTCCTGACGCGGAGTCCCGACCAAAGATACAGTCCCGACCCGAAATCCCTCAGCCTCCACAGATGCTGCTCGACCCACCAAGTTCATCCGACACTTTGCTTTTTTTTTGCTGATTTCAGTAAAATAGCCTTGATGTAGATGATCAACCATAACTGTCTATCTAACGGAGCAGGATTGAAAGGCCAAATGACCTATCGATGACCTGTTTCTAGTGATCTTCCGTAACTGCTATTTCCCCGCTGGCTGCCTGAAAGCTATTTCCCTGTATTCGCGGGACGCCACGGAAAGAGATTGCCTTTCAAAACGATTGCCGTGAATCGGACAGCAACCTCAATTAATTACCTGAATCGGAGGGATCGGGGAAAACGATGGAGTACTCCAGCTCCGTGTCGCCCATGGTTAACCCGGAGGCCCGAGGTGTCACCGCCGGCAAAAACCACCCCGGCGCAGCCAATGCGGAAGCGGCTTTTGACAGGGCCGCCACTTCCTTAGCAACCGCTTCAGGCAGGCTGCTCGGACATGGAGCCACGGCTCCTTCCCATTGGTCCACACCAGCCCCGCTCGGCAGCCAATGCGGAAGCGGCTTCTGACAGGGCCGCCACTTCCTTAGCAACCGCAATGAGTGCGAAGGAACTGCAGATGTGCTGCTTTACACCGAAGGTGGACACAAAATGCTGGAGCAAGCTCAGCGGGACACGCAGCATCTCTGGATGGAAGGAATGGGTGGCGTTTCGGGTCGAGACCTTTCTTCAGTCTGAAGAAACAATTCACCTTTTCCTTCTCTCCAGAGGTGCTGCCTGTCCCGCTGAGTTACTCCAGCATTTTGTGTCTCCTTAGCAACCGCTTCAGGCAGGCTGCTCGGACATGAAGCCACGGCTCCTTCACATTGGTCCACTCCAGCCCCCTTTGTACTGCAACAGTGGGACAGCTCCTCCGCCCCCCTTCCGCGGCCGGTTGCACTGTTGTTGGTTCCCATCGACAAAACTAGTTAAACGAAATAAATGTGAAATTAAAAGAATCAACTTTCTGAATCAGGTAAACGTGTTATCGAAGCAGTCTGAGAAAGGAGCCCGACCCCGGACGTCGCCTATCCATTTATTCACAAAATGCTGGAGTAACTCAGCAGGTCAGGCAGCATCTCGGGAGAGAAGGAATGGGTGACGTTTCGGGTCGAGACCCTTCTTCAGACTGATGTCGGGGGTGGGACAAAGGAAGGATATAGGTGGAGACAGGAAGATAGAGGGAGATCTGGGAAGGAGGAGGGGAAGGGACAGAGGAGCTATCTGAAGTTGGAGAAGTCGACGTTCATACCACCGGGCTGCAAACTGCCCAGGCGAAATATGAGGTGCTGCTCCTCCAATTTCCGGCGGGCCTCACTATGGCACTGGAGGAGGCCCATGACAGAGAGGTCAGACTGGGAATGGGAGGGGGAGTTAAAGTGCTGGGCCACCGGGAGATCAGTTGCGTTAATGCGGACCGAGCGCAGGTGTTCAGCGAAGCGTCGCCTATCCATGTTCTCCAGAGATGCTGCCTGAGCCGCTGACTTACTTCAGCACCTAGTGATTTCCTCGGAACGATAACGACTGTTTGAGTTCAGGGAAACCATTGATATGATATGATATGATTAACTTATATATTTATTAGTTCTGCCGTTTATGGCGTTTGACTTATTTCCGCATTTTCGGTTTTGATTTTATTTTGTTTATTAGCCTTGTTTTCAATGTTAAAAGGGACAGTTTAAGAAACTACGGAGGAATTCAAGCAAAAATAACCTAGCGTTACTTGTGGATATATTTAGTTGGATAAATAAGGAGATATGAGAAGTGCATAAGCCCATAAAGGCAGAATTGAGTCTAAGGATTCACTGCTGTTCCACACTCCGAACAGGAAACTGTAGGGACATACGGATTGGCCAGGGGGTCTCGAACCCTCGGATTGGCTAGCGGGTCACGAGCTGCGGCAGCGCGGGGAATTCATCAGTCTAGCGCCAAACTCTAGAGATTAGGTTGTAGTTAGTGCGTTGTCCAGAACTAAAGTGTGTTGCGGTTTGTCATGGGTTTTGAACTGCAGAATAAACTCCGTTGGCAACATCACTCGGTTTCGGACTCACTACATTGGTGACCCGACGTGATCGGAAGATCACAGCAGCATGTCACAGGTGGGAGCGAGCAGTGGGCAGCAGAGCGCGAGCGGCATTCACCTACCGCCGTTCTGGGCCCATCAGCCCGTGCAAGCAGAATCCCAGTTCCATCTTAAGAGGGTGGAGGAGGACCAGGAGAAGTTCCACCACCTGGTGAGCTGCCTACAGCCGGAGGTGGTCGCGTGGGTGGGTCGGTACCTGACCAACCCTCCCCAAACCGAGCAGTACGTGGGGCTCAAGAGGCTCCTACTGAGGACTTTCGGCTGGAGCCAGAACCAGCGGGCTCTGAAGCTCCTCCATTTACCAGAGCTGGGGGATCGGCTACCATCGGCGTTGATGACCGAGATGCTCACCTTGATGGGCGACCACCAGCCGTGTATGATTTTTGAAGCGGCATTCCAGGAGAAACTGCCCAGGGACGTCAGGTTAGTGTTGGCGGACGTCTCGTTTGAAGACCCGGTAGCGTTCGCCGAGAAAGCCGACGCGCTCGTCACGGAGCGTCCCACCCGAGACGACTCGGTTAATCGGGTCTCGAGGCCCAGCAGCAGTCGGTTGAGCGGCCAAGATGGCGGCGCATCGGCTGCCATTTCGCAGTCAGCCCGCCAAGAAGGGGCTGCAGCACCTGCTTATTGGCAGCGGGCGCAAGCAACAGGGCCGCACAGACGCGGCTGGTGTTTTTTCCATAAGTGGTGGGGCAGTGAGGCCCGAAGTTGCAGGGCCCCGTGTTCGTTTCCGGGAAATGCCTCGACCGATCGAATGTAGAGGCAGTCTCGATCGGCTGCAACCGCTGCCTCTACGCTACGGATCAAGGCACCGGGACCGTCTTTCTGGTTGACACGGGAGCGGTCGTGAGTATTGTGCCCCCCTACGACTGTGAAGTTCGAGCAGGTGGGAAGGGCCCGCCCCTCAATGCGGTCAACGGCAGCCCCATCCGCACTTACGGTAAAAGGGCCATGTCCCTGTCCTTCGAGTCCAGGACCTACCGTTGGGATTTCATCGTTGCGGATGTGGGCCAAGCCATTTTGGGCGCGGATTTCCTCTGGGCTTTTTCGTTGGTCGCAGACGTCCGAGGGAGGGGCCTGCAACCCTCGGCTAGCAGTACGGAGCCTGCTGCTCCTCTAGGTGCCGCTCCACCTAGCCCGGCGATTCAGGCCATCACTACGGCGCCCGGTCAGTTTGATGTGGTCCTCGCCGACTTCCCGCAGCTCCTCGTTCAACGGTTTGATGCACCTTCCGAGAAGCATGGAGTCGTCCATTTCATCCCTACCGAGGGGCCGCCGGTTTTTACCTGGGCGTGGCGCCTCCCACCCGACAAGCTGGCCATGGCTCGGGAGGAGTTCCTCAACTTGGAAAGGCTGGGGATTGTTCGGCCTTCAAGTAGCCCGTGGGCCTCCCCCTTGCATATGGTCTCCAAAGCATCTGCGGGCTGGGGATCATGTGGGGATTTCCGGCGACTCAACGCGGCAACCCGGCCGGACCGCTACCCGATCCCTCACATACAGGACTTCTCAGCAAGCCTTGAGGGGGCTACAATTTTTTCCAAGATCGATTTGGTGCGGGGATATCACCAGATCCCGGTCCACCCGCCGGACATTCCAAAGACGGCTACGATTACTCCGTTCGGGTTATTTGAGTGGTTGCGCATGCCTTTCGGTCTTAAAAACGCGGCCCAGGCATTCCAGCGTCTGATGGACCATGTGGGTCGAGGTTTGCCGTTCGTGTTTATTTACCTCGATGACATTTTGGTTGCCAGTCGTTCAGTCCAGGAGCACCTTGTCCACCTTCGCACGGTGTTCCAGAGGCTGCAAGACCACGGCCTGATCCTCCACCCGTCCAAATGCCAATTCGGCCTGTCAGCCCCCGTACCAGAAATTCGAGGTTCCCCCCGTCCGTTTTTACCACATCCATGTGGATTTGGTTGGCCCGTTGCCCCACTCCAGGGGCTATACTCATCTGCTGACGGTGGTCGATCGTTTTACACGTTGGCCGGAGGCGCTCCTGTTGTCGGACACCTCGGCGGCCTCCTGTGCACGGGCCCTAGCGTTGCACTGGGTGGCCTGAGCTGGGCACATCCTCGGCTGAGCTCGGCTGAGCTCGTCTACGGTTCGCCCCTGCGGGTGCCAGGTGACATTCTTCCCTCCACCCCCGCCTTGCCGCCGTCCGTCCCGTCGGTTTTGGCTTCCCTCCGGGCGCGGGTGGGGTCTCTGGCTCCAGTCCTGGCCTCCAGTCACGGAAGCACGGCAGTACACGTCCCGTCGGACTTGCAGGACTGTGAGTTCGTGTTCCTCCGAAGGGATTCCCACTGCCCCCCTCTTCAGCCGGTACCAGGGCCCGTTCCAGGTGCTGAAAAGAGGGACTGTCACCTTCACCTTACAGGTGGGAACTCGTCAGGAGCTCGTTTCAAGCCGCTTGGACCAGGACCGCCCCGTGTCGATGGCCCAACCTCCTCGCCGGGGCCGAACTGCGGCCGCCCCACTTGTCCCGCCAGCGGCGTCCTGTTTTCCACCTCTCGGCCCCCCGCCGCCTAATATATGTCTCTATTTGTGAACTACAATTTTCTGCTTGCATTAGTGTGAATTTAAAATGTTATTTTTTCCAGCTGCTGAGCCATTTGTGAAACTTTGAAAATGACTTTGTCAACAGAGCAAATAGAAATTTCCAAATTTATGAGTTTTCTGCAGGACTGGGACCATGGCACCAAAGATATCCGACATCAAATACTTAAAGACTTTATAAATACAAGTAAAGGTAAAACAAGTCCAGAGTTGGAATTACAGTTTGCTCAAGGAGCTAGTTTGTTTCTCACTAGATTGACGGCATGGCTCAGAATAACGTATCCTTTCCTTTAAACTAAGTTATGATACCTACCTTGAAGTTATTAAGGAATATTCAATTATTAATGTTTAATTATTTGCAATTATTCAATGAAAATCAGAAGAGACAAATTGAGTTCTGTCACTAGGCAAATAGTTTTGTTTCCTATGTTGATATAATCTCTGTGGATAAAAATCTGTCATGAAGCTATCAGACACAGCTCATCACTTGCTGCAAGCAGATTTAATAGTAGATTTCCAGCAGAAGTAAAAATAAATCTTAGGAATTCACATTGATGGTTTTTTTTTAAACACTGGTGTCCTCAGTATTTAGTTGCCACCTTACAGGTAGAATGTGAGGCCAGGAGGGATCTAGAAAAGTTCTAGAAAAGAAAAGATTACTAGTTGTTCCTGAGGGACGACACTTGCCAGGTTGTGTCAGAGAGGCTGGGACTGTTTTCCTGAGAAGGGAAGGCTCAGAGAAGAATTATAGAAGATGTGGTTTCTGGACAGAATAGTAGGGGATTGTTCCTTCAGTGAAGGACACAAGGGTTGGAGTAACTCAGCAGGTCAGACGGCATCTCTGGAGAACAAGGATAGGTGATGTATTGGGTCGAGACCCTTCTTCAGACGGATTGAAGGGGAAGGGGCAGGATGAAGCATGGCAGGTAATAGGAATGCATTGGCAGGTATACAAGAAAGCGCGGGGGGGGGTTGATAGGCAGATGGTTGGTAAAACGGCCTGAGATAAAAGCAAAAGGTGTGAGACAGAATTGAAGAGTTGTGAAATGCAAAGCTAGAGGGAGGAAAGTAGTAGATGGAGAGGAGGGAGGGGAGAAATAGGTAGTAGTCTAGGTGGGGCAAAGGGGAGGAGAGGAGGGGATAAAAGGTGTGATGTGGGGGAAAAAGGGGAAGGGGAGATGTGGGTTGGTTAATAAGAGGATACCTAAAATGTTCAAAATGTTCCTTCAGTGGTTGAGAATTAGAGGTCATTGGTATATAATGTATGGGAAGAAAATTAATAGCGACATAGGGAAAACATTTTATGTTGCATGTGAATAGATTCTAGAAAGTACTGCCTGCACTTGTAGTGGAGGGATGTTCTTTTGTGGTTTTCAAGGAGAAATTGGATAAATATATGGTGATAAAACAAAAAATTGCAATTCCACGGAAAAAGGACTAGGGATGGAACAAGCGACGTGCTGTAGCAGAGAGCCAGCGTAGATACAAATGCTAAAGACCAGTTGTGCTGCAACCATCTATGATGCTATGATTTATAGGGCTATGTGGGAAATAGCAGAGATATCAGTCTGATTGTAAAGCTTTTTCATACAACAATGGGGGCATCAGGGTTATCCTGTGATTTTTAAAAATTCATAATAGCTAGAGAAAAATTGATAATGGGCACAAAAAGGATGGATATATTGTCAAAGTGCTGGGGTGTTTAAGGAGATTATTAAAGGAAGTGTGAGATAATATGGTTTGGGCTGTGAATTCCTGAGCGTTGAGCCAAGTCAATATAATGAATGACTGAATGTGGAAGGAAGGGGAAGGAAAGGGAATGAACAACAAAAACTTAGAATTCTCAGAGTTATAGGATTGCAAACAATTGCAGAAGTAAGGTGAGGTCGCTAAAAGTAATTTGAATTCAAGGATGATAATTTTTAATTTTAGTCCTTTTGAACAAGGCATTACAATGCCATGGTATCGGGAGGATGCTGATAAAAGTTTATTGCAGTGGAAATTTGTCTTGAATCATGGAACGCATAGAAATTCCAGAATTTATCGTGGTAAGGGAAACTGAGGAGAATGATACCCAATTTGGTCCAAGTGTTCAAATACAAAATCCATTGCTACTGTATGCCCTGCCCATTCTCTCTCTTTCTTAATCATATTTTTGTGTGGCTTTCTACAATCGTAAAAAAGTACTGCAGGGAAACAGGCCATTTAACCCAACTCATCGATGCTGGCTATTGTGCACTTCTGTTTTAACTCTATTGGCCTGTACTTAGTCCATTGTCCTCTATGCTTAAGCAACACAAGTGCTGATGCAGACACTTCTAAAATACTGCCAGCAGCCCAGCTTCAGTGCAAACCAGGTACTTACCATTCACTGGCTAAAGAAGGTCTCCCTCTTATCTTCTCTAAATCTCTTCCCACTTAACTTAATCTTACATTTTACAGTTTTATCTACCTCTGATATGTGGAATGTTTTCTGCAGTCCATACTATCAGTATCTATTATAATTTTATATATCTCAGTTAAGTCCCTTCTTAACCTCCTCTGGGAACTACAGTGCATTCAGAAAGTATTCAGACTTCACTTTTTCCACATTTTGCTATGTTACAGCCTTATTCTAAAATGGATTAAATTCATTTTTTTAATCATCAATCTACATACAATACCCCAAAATAAAAAAGTGAAAACAGGTGTTTAGAAATGTTTGCAAAGTAATTAAAAAGAAATAACTGAAATAACACATTTACATAGGTATTCAGACCCTTTGCTATGACACTCAAAATTGAGCTTATGTTCATCCTGTTTCCATTGAGTATCCTTGAGATGTTTCTACAACTTGACTGGAGTCCACCAGTGGTAAATTAAATTGATTGGACATGATTTGGAAAGGCATAAACCTGTCTATATAAGATCCCACAGTTGACAGTGCATGTCAGAGCAAAAACCAAGCCATGAAGACGAAGGAATTGTCCGTAGACCTCCGGTTATAAAACAATTTCTGCAGCATTGCAGAGCACGGTGGCCTCCGTCATTCTTAAATGGAAGAACTTTGGAACCACCAGGACTCTTCATAGAGCTGGCCGCCCGGCCAAACTGTGCAATTAGGGGAGAAGGGCCTTGGTCAGGGAGGTGACCAAGAACCCGATGGTCACTCTGACAGAGCTCCACAGTTGCTCTGTAAAGATGGGATATTTTCCCAGTAGGACAACTATATCTGCAGCACTCCACCAATCAGGCCTTTATGATAGAGTGGCCAGACGGAAGCCACTCCTCAGTAAAAGGCACATGACAGCCCGCTTGGAGTTTACCAAAAGGCACCTAAAGGACTCTCTGACCATGAGAAACAAGATTCTCTGGTCTGATGAAACCAAGATTTAAATCTTTGGCCTGAATGCCAAGTGGCACCGCTCATCACCTGGCCAATACCATACCTACGGTGAAGCATGGTGGTGGCAGCATTGTGCTGTGGGGATGTTTTTCAGCAGCAGGAACTGGGGGACTAGTCAGGATCGAGGGAAAGATGAACGGAGCAAAGTACAGAGATTCTTGATGAAAACCTGCTCCAGAGCGTTCTGGACCTCTGACTGGGGCAGAGGTTCACCTTATAACAGGACAACGACCCTAAGCACACAGCCAAGACAACACAGGAGTGGCTTTGTGATCAGTTTGTGAATGTCTTTGAGTGGCCCAGCCAGAGCCTGGACTTGAACCCGATCGAACATCTCTGGCGGGACCTGAAAATAGCTGTGCATCAACGCTCCCCATCCAACCTGACAGAGCTTGAGAGGATCTGCAGAGAAGAATGGGAGATATTACCCAAATACAGGTGTGCCAAGCTTGTAGCGTCATACCCAAGACGACTTGAGGCTGTAATCCCTGCCAAAGGTGCCTCAATACTGAGTAAAGGGTTTGAATACTTATGTAAATGTGATATTTCAATTATTTCGTTTTAATTACTTTGCAAAAATTTCTAAACACCTGTTTTTGCTTTTTTAGTATGTGGTTTGTGTGTAGATTGATGATAAAAAATGAATTTAATCCATTTTAAAATAAGGCTGTGACATAACAAAATGTGGAAAAAGTGAAGGGGTCTGAATACTTTCTGAATGCACTGTATATCTAACCATCTAACCATTTATATTGCCATTTTAAACAGCAGAATCATAACATAACATCTTGCCATTCTGTTTAATGGACACAAGCCTCCCCCCCCCTCCCCAGCTTATCCAGTCTCTCCTCATAACTGAATTGCTCCATCCTAGGATTGACATCCTAGTGAATATCCTCTTCACCCTCTCCAGCACTGTCACATCTTTCCTATACCTAACCAGAACTGCACGCAGTACTCAAGCTGAGATCTGGCCAAGGTTTTATAAAGTTGGAGAATGACCTCCCTATTCCTCTATTTGATGCCCTGACTAATGAAGGCCAGTATCCCGTATGCTTTCCTAATTACATTGGCTACCTGTGTTGCCATTATCAAAGATCTATGGACTTGTACTCCGAGATCCTTCTGCTCCTCAATATTCCCTAAGACCTTACTGTTCATGGTGAATGTTCTAGTCTCATTCGTGCTTCCAAAGTGCATTATCTTTCCTTTGTCTAGATTAACCTCCATCTGCTATTTTTGAACACAATTCACCAAAACATTGATATTTCTCCACAGCCTAAAACTACTTTCCATACTCTCAACGACTATACCAATCCTCCTGTTATCCACAAATTTACTGATCTTGTCTCCAACCTCCATGAACATCACAAACAACAAAGGTCCTAGCACTGATCCTTGTGGGTCACCACTAGTCACAGGAATCCAATTGCACAATCACAATCTCTCTTCTGTTTTTTTCTGCATTCCAGTTTTTTCATCTCATTGTAATTTTTTAAATATATCATAGAATTATTTAATCTGAACCATAGACCTGTGTAATGGAGTGTGGGAAATCTGATAAGGAGTTGGAAGGAACAGTTTCATGGGAGATGCAACTGCCTATCAAGCTTCCCTTTTTGCTCTTTGGCTTTCCCTCCCAGGCTGGTTGGGAAGGCTTATATCCGTAAAACAGAATGGCTATATCTTCTGTTATATCATTCATGATTCTGCTGTTTAAAATGGCAATAGATATGGTTTGATTATAGTTTTAAATTATACAATATAACTAAAATTATTTCATTAATATACATTGTGCATAGTTTATATATTCACTGTTAATTGGAAGCGATATCCAAAATGTCATATTGATAAAGAATAATGATTATTTTCTTAACTTCTTTAAATAGTTACATGGTTGGTACCTGTGTAACTGAGCAATTGCAAGCCATTGGTATATTTTTATCAGCAGCAAGTGGGTAAGTTTTACTTTAATTGTGGTAGTTTAGAAATTAGTATATGAATTTATTTAACTGCTGTCCTGAGTAATTGCCTTGTATGTGTAGGAAATAGGCACATTATTCAAGAACTCTGAAGACTTTCTTGAGCTACTACTCAGTGGTAAGACGTTCCATTTTACAGTTTCTCCACATTTCCAGAAAGGTGCACAGCCTCCATTCCAAGCTTTTCCAAGGGCGCCATGGTGGCGCAGCGGTAGAGTTGCTGCCTTACAGCGCTTACAGCGCCGCAGACCCGGGTTAGATCCTGACTATGGGCGCTGTCTGTACGGAGTTTGTACATTCTCCCTGTGATCGTGTGGGTTTTCTCCGAGATCTCCGGTTTCGTCCCACACTCCAAAGACGTACAGGTATGCAGGTAAATTGGCTTGATAAATGTAAAAAAAATGTCCCTAATGTGTGGAGAATAGTGTTAATATGCGGGGATCACTGGTCAGCGCGGATTCAGTGGGCCGTAGGGCCTGTTTCCACACTATCTCTAAACTAAACTAAACTAAAAAAATGCAGCTTCTGAGAAATGAGCGACAATGAAATTTGTAGCATCGACTATTTTGGTACAACATCTTTAAAAGAGTTCTAATTCATGTACAATCAAACATGAATTATTGTATGAACAAGAAACTGCAGATGCTGGTTTACACAAAAGGACACAAAGTGCTGGAGTAACTCAGCGGATCAGGCAACATCACTGGAGAACGTGGATAGGCGACTTTTTGGGTTGGAATCCTTCTTAATTATCGTAACTCTTAATATAGATTGTCAAAATTAAAATAGTTTGTCACTATCAAGTAAAAACTTATCTTTGTCATTCAAATGCAGAATACTGCGAATGCTTGAAATCCTAAAACTCGGGTTAAGCAGTATTTGTGGGAGGGAGATTTAGTTTACATAGAACAGGGTGGACCCGTTGGGCCCAAAGCTCTCCTGCATTGGTGTAGCACCCTCCGCCACCCACACTCACCCACTCCATCCCCCTCAACCCCCCTTTTCCCCTCCTTATCCCCCCTCCTCCACTCACCCCCTCCACCCTTAATGGCTCTCCTGCACTCTCCCCCCTCCCACCTCCCCCCCCCCCCTTTAAGAGCAAAATCTAACTCTCTTGAAAACCTCCAGTGAATTGGCCTCCACTGCCTTCTGTGGCAGAGAATTCCACAGATTCACAACTCTCTGGGTGAATTTTTTTTCATCATCTCAGTTCTAAATGGCCTACCCATTATTCTTAATGAGGAAGTCTTGATCTGGTTAGGAGAGGGAAAGATGAGAACAGAAGGGCAAAAAATTAGAATTAGAGAACCCTTTTAACTATGGTAAGTTGGAACCAGATATTTACTATAGAATGAGAAGTAGCTGTGGAAACAAGCTTTGGTAACCAGATTATCGAAAATGAGAACAGAAGCAGAAACCAATAGTGTTGAACAAAGTAAAAGAGACAAATGGAAATTGCATCACAGGGACCAGCAGACGATGTTCAAGATGGTCATTCTTGGAAGAGATGTGGCAGTGTTTAAAACTATATATTACTAAACCTCTCATCTTGTGTGTTCCTCCGTATGGTTGTTTGTTCCTCTATATGGTTGTTTGTTCCTCCGTATGTTTGTCCCGTATGTTGATCCCACAGCCAAAACGGTACACGATAACGTGACAATTTTAATAAGAGGGGTTGAGGGGGGATGGAGTGGGTGAGTTGGGGGGGGGGGGGGGGTTGCACGAAGGTTGCCCGGCCTGCAGGTGCGATTTGAACCCAATGGGTCCACGCCCGTCTAGTAATAATCTAAAAGTAACGTGTATAGAATTTTATTCTACGTCCCAGATCCATTTTGACATCTCTGCTTTTGACCTATTGAATTGTTCAAATGAAGCAAAACATAAGCTTGAAAAATATAATCTCAGCTTCCATCTTGGTATATTGCATCCTTCCACATTCCACAATGAATTCAACAATTTCAGATAATCAGCTGTTCATGCCTTGTAACTCACATTTCCAGCATTCTTTTTTTTTTGCTTTCTTGAGAATTTAGGTTTCAATCATTATCTCCTAATTGTATCTTCACCAGATATACCCACACTGCCAGTGACATACTACTTATTTCAGTTTAAATTCTCTTGTTCTCCACCCATTGTAGTCAGCATCTCTGGAGAGAAGGAATGGGTGACGTTTCGGGTCGAGACCCTTCTTCAGACTGAAATTCTTTCTTGTTTACTCTTCCATCTCGCATTTTTACAAGTTAATAGTTTTTTCATTTCCAACATGATAGTTCTGATGAAAGCTAGTGCTGTTGCTGCACCGCTCCAGTGATTACACTTTGATTTGACGTTGTCGGAGTTTGCACCTTTTCTCAGTGACTGTGTGGGTTTTCTCCCGGTGCATAAATTTCCTCCAATTTCCTAAAGATTAGCTGGATAAAGATAAAGATAAAGATTCTTTGGTTAGTGAAAATTAAGCTTAGAGCATGCAGGTAATAAAAGATTTGGGCAGAGTTAGGTTACAGGAAAATTAATGGGAGGGATGGTTTGATCGGAGAACTGACATCGACTTGTTCTCGACTTAGGAGCAAAGAGGTCCTTCTACAGTTGTACCGGGCCCTGGTGAGACCGCACCTGGAGTACTGTGTGCAGTTTTGGTCTCCAAATTTGAGGAAGGATATTCTTGCTATTGAGGGCGTGCAGCGTAGGTTCACTAGGTTAATTCCCGGAATGGCGGGACTGTCGTATGTTGAAAGGCTGGAGCGATTAGGCTTGTATACACTGGAATTTAGAAGGATGAGGGGGGATCTTATTGAAACATATAAGATAATTAGGGGATTGGACACATTAGAGGCAGGAAACGTGTTCCCAATGTTGGGGGAGTCCAGAACAAGGGGCCACAGTTTAAGAATAAGGGGTAGGCCATTTAGAACGGAGATGAGGAAGAACTTTTTCAGTCAGAGAGTGGTGAAGGTGTGGAATTCTCTGCCTCAGAAGGCAGTGGAGGCCAGTTCGTTGGATGCTTTCAAGAGAGAGCTGGATAGAGCTCTTAAGGATAGCGGAGTGAGGGGGTATGGGGAGAAGGCAGGAACGGGGTACTGATTGAGAGTGATCAGCCATGATCGCATTGAATGGCGGTGCTGGCTCGAAGGGCTGAATGGCCTACTCCTGCACCTATTGTCTATTGTCTATTGTCTATTGACTTGATGGTCTTACTGGCCTTTTTCTACATCATTTGTGCAAAAATATGATAGGATATCGACTTGAAATGTTATCTGTTTCTCTTTCCATTGATGGCAGTTGATCTGTTGAGTATTTCAAGTATTTTCTGTTTTGAAATCTTTGTCATCACAATCATTTGGTATTTGTACGTTAATTAACCACAGTAAACTATCCTTAGTGCAGATGGTTGATCACTCTGAGGGAGTTGATGGGAAAGTTGAGGAAAATAAAATGGGATTAGTGTAGGATTTGTGTAAAATGGACACTTGAAGACTGATGCACACTCAGTTTGATGACGGGACAAATTTCCTGCTGTTTGATAACGTGACTCCATGACTTTACTGCTTTATCCTGAAATTTTGCACACCTAATAAACATTGAATGAGGGCAATCCTTTCTATTAAAAATTGAATTTAATGGACACCTGAAAGAAGGGAAAATCTGTTGGGATCAGGGCAAGGAGATGAGTAGAAATAACCATTTTGCTGATGGGAGAGAAGGATAGATAGAACCAGATTGCGAGAGGGGAACGCTGAATTTTTCAATTTAAGGTAACTACTACCCCATCCACACCCAGCATTCTATTACACTTTTTAGCACCTCTCATCGACCTGTTACCCACCCAGTATGCCACTGTATCCTCTCCCAAGTCTGGTTCCATCTGCCCATGTCTCCCTTGAATGGTTATCAACACTTCATTCCTTACTTATCAGATTCCAGCACTTGTAGCCTTTGTGTCCCTGCTCTCTACCCGCAGCCTCTCTCCACCTTCAACCTTCCCCCCCCCACAACAGTATCTGCCTATCATCCCTCACTCTTCCTTGGTCTGCCTGTCACCCACTGGCACTTGCTACATCCCTCTCCTCCTCTCTATACCGGGATGCCTTCCCACCATTCTCAGTTCCGATGCAAGAACTTGACCTGAAATGTTAACAATTCCTTTCCCTCTACAGATACTGCTCTATCTGCTGATTTCCTCCCAACCTTTTTGTTCTTTGATTTTGAATTGATTTGTTCACTTTTTGGATTGTGTAAATAATATAATTCCTGTTGTACAAGTACTTGTAATATTTTTTTTTGCTTTATACATTTTCAAATTTTATTAAAAATATGGATTGGGCAATTATGCCATGTTTAACTACTTTAACTTTTAATTATATTTCAGCCATCGTTACCTGATAGAAATTTTAGAAGTTGGTGGCATTTTGACTCTTCTGGAGATTCTGAAACTAAAACAGTTGCAAGAAGATACCAAACAGGAAGCATTAAAATTACTTACAATTATTGCAAATGCAGGCCGAACGTTCAAGGAATTAATCTGTGAAAGCTATGGTAAACTCATTTAAAGTAACATTTGATTTTCATCTGATTCTAACTGCATCTGCCCAGTGATCAAACCGGTCGAATTGTGTGATGACAGCTAATTAACGTAGTTCAATGCCATTCCCAATGTATTATCAAGGGAGGGAGGAGGGAGGGAGGGGAGGGGGAGGGGGAGGAGAAGAGGGAGGGGGAGGAGGGAGGAAGGGAGGGGGGAAAAGGGAGGGAGGGGGGGAAGAGGGGGGAGGAGGGAAGGGAGGGGGGAGGGGAGGGGAGGGGGAGGGGGGAGGAGAGGGTGCTGCACCAGTGCGGGAGAGGTTTGGGGCCAATGGGTGAACTTGGTCTAGTTAATAATATTTTCCGGTTGAGTGCTAATGAGGGCAAAAGGTGAATATGGAAATTAGCAAAACAAAATCATTGTGGTCTCACTTGTGATATCTGGTGGAATTGTATGCTATGTTGAAACATTGCTTCTATTATATTATCAAAAGACCTAAAGTTGTCTCATGGACGAAGAATTGTGCATGATTTGCACACAAGCTCCCAATTAACTTTACCATTAAAGGCCACATTGGGTCATACAATATTTAACCTTTTAATCCTGATAGAGAATGCTGGCATTTAATGTTCCTCAATTGTTTGGGCACTCGCGGAGTATTAATCTAAGCCAACTGTAACCTGCACAATTCTACACTAATTAAAACATGAATCAATGGTATATTTTTAGTTGATGCATACTGATGATGTGTGATGGAAATGAATTACATGATGCGAAATAATTTTCACAATATTGACGACTGGCATATGTCATCTCTATACGTATTTAGTTTCATCAACAAATAGGACGATGCTCAAAACAAATCAGCCTTTGTGGATGCGTTCCATTTTCTGTCACTCTGCAATAGGATGTTTGAGCGGCAAAATAGTTCCATTATGGCATGGCCTCACCAGTACAAATATTGCTCAATGTATTTTGCAATAACAGTGGTAATAAATAATAATTTGGCATTACCTTCTACATTTTTTAAAGGTGTGAGAAATATTGCAGAATGTTTAGCAAACTCAAAATTGGAAAAAACACAAGAACAGGCTCAGATCTTGTTAGAACAATTAGCCCAAGGCAATCCAAAGTATCAGCTGCAAGTTTACAAAGGACTAATAGCATTATTGCCATGCACGTCTCCTAAAGTACAACAAATGGCTCTTCAGGCATTGAGGACACTACAGGTGAGAGGCAATAATTATATGGACTTTTATGAATAACAAGGTGTAAATATCATCAACAATTTGTCCTGGGCCAATAACATTAATGCTTTGCCAATGACACCTATGCCTCTACTTCCTCACAAGGCTACCGAATGTCACCATATCTCCATTGATGTACCAATTTCTACAGATACACCATAGAAAGCATCTAATCCTTTCCAGATGGAAAGGTATGGTAACTGCTCTGCTCGAAATCCCAAGAAATGAATTGTGAATGCAGCCTAGTCCATCACACAAACCTCCACCATCTACTCCATCTATACATTACACTGCCACAGGAAAGCAGCCAACATAATCAAGGACCACTCACACATTGGTCATTCTTTCTTCTTCCCTCTCCCACCAGGCTCAAAAAAGAAAAGCTTGAAAGCTTCACATACTATGATTCAAAAACAGCTTCTGCACTGTTAATATCAGACCCATGAGTGAACTTCTCATATGTTTAGGGTGTATTTCCTGATCTTTTAATTGACCTTATGTAACATTGTATTGTGCATTCTATTTATTTTCTGTTTTACACCCTGATATACCCAAGTATGGTACGATTTGCCTGTATAATATAATATATATTTAGGCGCACAGGACAATGATAAACCCATCCCAGCAAAAAATAAGAATTCTATTCACCTAGAGTGTCTCAAATTGGCCTTATTTAAAAATTATGATAAATCTGTATACTTTGAGATGATTTAATTTGTTACTTTTTTTCCTCCTTTTTCCCCAGGGTTTTTGTTGATCAGTACTTTTCAATTGCAATGACATTTTCTGCTTCCACCATCCTTCAGACCGTGAGTTCCTGATCCATACCACCGTCCTTTGGGTGAAAACATTTTTGTCATCTCCCCTTCAATCCACCAGTTAACTTAAATTGCAGGCTCCCTGGTCTTCGACTCCTATATTCAGAGAAATCGATCCTTATTATTTTCTCTATCTTGGCCCCTTCATTTTATACACCTCAATTAAGTTTCCCCACAGCCTCCTCGGTTCCAAATTGAGCAACTCCAGCCTATCCAATCTTTCCTCGCAGCCAAAAAAAACATAAGGAAAGTCACTTCAAATGTCTATACTATAAAGCCAAGTGACCAGCTGTTAAACACTTACTG
This sequence comes from Rhinoraja longicauda, assembly GCF_053455715.1. Taxonomy (NCBI): domain Eukaryota; kingdom Metazoa; phylum Chordata; class Chondrichthyes; order Rajiformes; family Arhynchobatidae; genus Rhinoraja; species Rhinoraja longicauda. Next base: position 26,082,302 of record NC_135963.1, on the reverse strand, counting down.
GAGAAAGCTCTTGTTGCCTCTTTGGCATAAATATTTTATAAAACAAATAATATTATATTAACCTGGCATCTTAACTATATGTCACAATATTTGTTTTGTTTAGAGTGTTGTGAAGATCGTACATCCTTGTATTGTCGAACCTCTTTTGAACATACTAAGAACAATTCATTTTGAAGTCCAATATGAAGGTAAATTACTGTTGATCTGAATAAAGAATAAATTGGCTAATAATTGAATGGGTTACCATTTGAACTATATTTATCTTTTTTTAGTTTCATCTAGAATCTAAATGCTTCAAAAACTGCAAAGCTGAAAAATATGTATTTATATTTCATTAGACTGATTTCTTTTGCTAAAATGGGTAAAACAGAAAATGTAAAAGTCCAAGTCATATACTATAAATATATTCCATAGAATAATAAATGCCACATTCACATTCCATTTGAATTTGAATTTAACGGATTGAACTTGAACCAACTATAAGTTACCAGCACTTGTCAATGACATGCATGATATGTAAAATCTACTTCTTCATTGCCCAGTGATGTTGACCTGCTATTCAAAGGGATCCCAGTTAATTAAATAATGGGCTCGTACTATGTCAAGGAATTGTAAGGGGAAATATTTGTGTATTTTGGTGCTCTATCTTAAAACAGGTTTCTGTTTGTAGCCTCCATGTAACAAGAATGAACATTTGCAGGTTCTTAAATGTATTGTTTGACCCATTGAGTTCTTGCAGCATTCTGTTTCTTGTTCCAGATTCCAACGTCTGCTCTCTCTTTTGTCTGAATACTACTTGAGCAGCATGGATTTACAAAGGGGAAATCATGCTTGACTAATCTTTTGGAATTTTTGAGGATGTAACTAGGAAAATGAACAAGGGAGAGCCAGTGGATGTAGTGTACCTGGACTTTCAGAAAGCCTTTGATAAGGTCCTACAAAGGAGATTAGTGGACAAAATTAGAGCACTTGGTATTGGGGATAGGGTACTGACATGGATAGAAAATTGATAGGTAGACAGGAAACAAAGAGTGGGGATTAACGGGTCCCTTTCAGAATGGCAGGCAGTGACTAGTGGGGTACCACAAGGCTCGGTGCTGGGACCGCAGCTATTTACTATATACATTAATGACTTAGATGACTGATTAAAAGTAACATTAGCAAATTTGCAGATGACACAAAGCTGGGTGTCAGTTTGAACTTTGAGGAGGATGCTATGAGGATGCAGGGTGACTTGGAGAGGTTGTGTGAGTGGGCAGATGCATGGCTGATGCAGTTTAATGTGGATAAATGTGGGGTTATCCACTTTGGTGGTAAGAACAGGAAGGCAGATTATTATCTGAATGGTGTCAAGTTAGGAAAAGGGGAAGTACAATGAGATATGGGGTCCTTGTTCATCAGTCACTGAAAGGAAGCATGCAGGTACAGCAGGCAGTGACGAAAGCTAATGGCATATTGGCTTTCATGACAAGAGGAGTTGAGTATAGGAGCAAAGAGGTCCTTCTGAAATGTACAGGGCCTAGTGAGACCACACCTGGAGTACTGTGTGCAGGTTTGGTCTCCAGATTTGAGGAAGGACATTCTTGCTATTGAGGGAGTGCAGTGTAGGTTCACTAGGTTAATTCCCGGAATGGCGGGACTGTCGTATGTAGACAGACTGGAGCGACTGGGCTTGTATACACTGGAATTTAGAAGGATGAGAGGGGATCTTATTGAAACATATGATTATTAAGGGATTGGACATGCTAGAGGCAGGAAACATGTTCCCAATGTTGGGGGAGTCCCGAACCAGGGGCCACAGTTTGAGAATAAGGGGTAGGCCATTCAGAACGGAGATAAGGAAAAACCTTTTCACTCAGAGTTGTAAATTTGTGGAATTCGCTGCCTCAGAAGGCAGTGGAGGCCGATTCTCTGGATGCTTACAAGAGAGAGTTAGATAGAGCTTTTAATGATAGCGGAGTCAGGGGGTATGGGGAGAGGGCAGGAACGGGGTACTGATTGTGAATGATCAGCCATGATCACAAACTAACTGCACTTTTTCTCTATTTTATGAAGCCTGATGGTCCCAAAACTGTTTTTTTAAATGTGAGAAGTACTCTATTATCATGGCTTCCTAATGTTTCAGATGCTGTTTTTCAGAGTGGAATGAGAATTAAAAATTAAACCCAAAGAAAAACTATATTATCCCAATCTCATAGTTCAACAAAACATTCAAATATGTTATTTGCTGTAATAATTTCTGTTCTTTAGTTATTGAATTCATCAAGATACTCCTGAATTATAAAGTACGACAAGCTTTGCTTGAAGGACTAGTTGCACGTCTAACTCCATCAATGGAGAATCTACCAAAAATTCTTCAAGGTAAGAAATATCTAAAATGCTTCTGTAACTCTACAGAATAGAATCACATCTCATTAACAGTTGGTCAATTTTATTTCCACTTGTCACTTGGAAACATAGAAACATAGAAAATAGCTGCAGGAGCAGGCCATTTGGCCCTTCGAGCCAGCACTGCCATTCAATATGTTCCTGGCTAATCATCCAAAATCAGTACCCCATTCCTGTTTTCTCCCCATACCCCATATCCCTTGATTCCATTAGCCCTAAGAGCTAAATCTAACTCTCTCTTGAAAACATCCAGTGAATTGGCCTCCACTGCCTTCTGTGGCAAAGAATTCCCCAGATTCACAACTCTTTGGGTTAAAAAGGTTTTCCTTATCTCAGCCCTAAATGGCCTACCCCTTATTCTTAAACTGTGACCCCTGGTTCTGGACTCCCCCAACATCGGGAACATTTTCCTGCATCTGACCTGTCCAATCCTTTAAGAATTTTAGATGTTTCTATAAGATCCCATCTCATCTTCCTAAATTCCAGTGAATACAAGCCCATTCGACCCATTCTTTCATCATATGTCAGTCCTGCCACCCCGGGAATGAACCTGGTGAACCTACGCTGCACTCCCTCAATAGTAATAATATCCTTCCTCAAATTAGAAGACCAAAACTGCACGCAATACACCAGGTGCAGTTTCACCAGGACCCTGTACAACCTCAGTAGGACCTCATTGCTCCTGAACTTAAATCGTCTCGCAATGAAGGCCAACATGCCATTAGCTTTCTTCACTGCCTGCTGTACCTGCATGCTTACTTTCAATGACTGATGTACAAGGAAACCCAGCTTTGTGTCATCCGCAAACTTGGAGATGTTACATTTAATTCTCTTGTCTAAAGATTGAAAAGACTAGGCTTGTATTCACTGGAGTTTAGAAGGATGAGAGGGGATCTTATGGAAACATATAAAATTATAAAAGGACTGGACAAGCTAGATGCAGGAAAAATGTTCCCAATGTTGGGCGAGTCCAGAACCAAGGACCACAGTGTTAGAATAGAGGGGAGGCCGTTTAAAACGGAGTTGAGAAAAAAAAAAAAATTCACCCAGAGAGTTGTGAATTTGTGGAATTCTCTGCCACAGAGGGCAGTGGAAGCCAAATCACTCGATGGATTTAAGAGAGAGTTAGATAGAGCTCTAGGAGCTAGTGGAATTAAGGGATATGGGGAGAAGGCAGGCACGGGTTATTGATTGTGGACGATCAGCCATGATCACAATGAATGGCGGTGTGGCTCAAAGGGCCGAATGGCCTCCTCCTTCACCTATTTTCTATGTTTCTAAATCGTTAATATATATTGTAAATAACTGGGGTCCCAGCACTGAGCCTTGCGGCATCCCACCAGTCACTGCCTGCCATTCTGAAAAGGACCCATTAATTCCTACTCTTTGCTTCCTGACTGCCAACCAGTTCTCTATCCATGTCAATATCCTACCCCCAATACCATGTGCTCTAATTTTGCACACTAATCTCTTGTGTGGGACCTTGTCAAAGGCTTTTTGAAAGTCCAAATACACCACATCCACTGTCTCTTCCTTATCCATTCTACTTGTTACATCCTCAAAAAATTCCAGATTAGTCAAGCATAATTTCCCCTTCATAAATCCACATTGACTTTGATCGATCCTGTCACTGCTTTCCAAATGCGCTGCTATACTTCTTTAATAATTGACTCAAGCATTTTTCCCACCACTGAAGTAAGACTTTCTGGTCTATAATTCCCTGTTTTCTCTCTCCCTCCTTTCTTAAAACTTGGAATTACATTAGCTACCCTCCAGTCCACAGGAACTGATCCAGAGTCTATAGAACATTGGAAAATGATCACCACTGCATACACGATTTCTCGGGCCACCTCCTTAAGTACTCTGGGATGCAGACCATCAGGCACTGGGATTTATCTGCCTTCAGTCCCTACAGTTTACCTAACACCATTTCCTGACTAATGTGGATTCCCTTCAGTTCCACTTAGTGCTGGAATAAATGGCGTTGCTTCCTATGGAATCTTATCAGTTGGCAAGACATAAAATTGATGTGAGGCAAAGGCTACTGCACTCAGTCAAAAAGTATATTTTATTTAATCCTAGGACATTCCAATTTAAGCATCCCAATTTCATAGATTTGTTTCCGTATTCAATTTGAAACCAACTCAATATAAAAATATTCCTAGAATTGGTTTGTTGAATGTTTGAAACAAGCTGTAAACGGGAGTGAAAATTTATGAATATTTGTTGATGCAAACGCAAACTTCTCTCTTGGATCTCTTCTATGTGACAATGTCACCAGAGTTACAAGTCATTGTATAGATAACAAGATGCTTCACAATCCGACTTCAATAAGGATTTGTAAATGTAAATATTAGGAGGAATGCTGTACGCTTTAGCAACTTTTAAACTGCTGATAAACTCAAACTTTTGTCCATGAATAAGTTTCTTGATTTAATGGTTGGACATCAAACATTCCTCACTTAGACAAACAGGGTGGAGATATTGTAATCAAAATAAAAGGCTGTATTGATCAAATCTCTGGCGTGATTTTTAGATTATATAAATATATAAAGAAGGCTTAGCGAGGGAAGCATATTGGAAATAAATATTGACAGAATCCTGAGTAGTGGGCATGGTTAATTTAATCTAAAGTTATCTAGAATTAACAATTACATAATAATTGGAGTTAAAGGGTAATTTGCAAGGGAACTGCAAACAGAATTGACCACCAGAGAAAGGAAGAGATGCTAGGCATTACAACTAAAGTTTAAGGTATGTTCAATGCAGAATACACAATTCCTATTGGAGTAGAACAATTTTGAATATTTTTATTTACCTTTGGAAACCTTATGTGACATTTTATGTCATTTTTTTGGTGTTCAATTAGATTTTCAATAAACCTTTTAAGCGTTCTGGGACGTGTTCAATGTTTCCCCACTTAAGACGGTTTTCAAGCCGAACTCAGAAGATAACTGTAGGAGAAACGTTGACTCCTCGATAAGCGTTTAAGTCACCCATTTATTTGTTACTTTCATTACTTATTCAAAAATAATTCAGCTGTGCCACTTCTATCCCAATGGCTTTCAACCTACCCATCTTTCATCTGAGCTAATTGTTCAATCTTATGTTCACTTTGTTACATTTGGCACATTTAAGGTTTGTAAATGGTGGGGTTTGGTAAGCTAGCCAGGATAGCATTGCACTTATTAATTCAAGGTGGCAGAAGTAAGGATGAGGGATTCTCCATCAAAATGAGTAAAGCAGGTGTGGAAATGTACATTTCCATAAAAGGCAGAACCAGGAAGAATGTTTGATGGAAAGGGAAAAGAATGTGGGGAAGTGGAGCTGAGTTCAGTATATATGTGATGTTGACAATATGAAATATGCGGAAGTAATCGATCTAGTGGGACTTGTGTACCAATGATTTGGATGGTAGAAAGAAAAGGCATAATTTGCCTATGATGTGTAAGGGGCCTGTCCCACTTACGCGTTTTTTTAGGCGACTACCGGCAACTGCAGTAGTCGTAGCAATCCGCCGAAAAAACGGCAACTGGACCCCCCCTACGACAATGTCTACGACAAGCTACAACAACCTACCACCTAGTCGACGTCAAGCTACGGCAAGCTACCGACAACCGGCGACCCAATCGTCGCAACTTAGGACGTCCACCTACGACCACACAGGCGGCAACCTACGACAACCAAGGTCAACCTACATCTACCCATGACAAGCTATGACAAGCTACGACCGTGTCGGCGACAACTGAAGACAATTCACGTTATTTTAGCCTCCGGTTTTGACGCCGGTACCTGTCGCCGATTGACGTAGGTAGTCGCCAATGGAATTCAACGAAGTCAGCACCGGCGACAACCTACGTCACCTGGCGACAACCTATGACAGCGCCTACATCAGGAGACATCAAGCTACGATCAATGGTGTCAAACCAACAGTCGCCGTTTTAAACATTTCAAAATCCAGTGGCGACCAGAAAAACGCGACAACTCTTTGAAGACTACTCGCGACCATACAGGTAACATCTCGGCGACCGTGTGGCGACAGCCTAGTTCCCTCTAGTCGCCTAAAAAATCGCCTAAGTGGGACAGGGGTTTAAGAGTAGAATCAAATGATTAGCCTAGTTAACATAGGAACTGGATAAGGGTGATGTCGTCATCTGTCACCAAATTATGCAATGTGTATTCTGAAAACTATGCTTGCATTAATAAGGAATGCCCACATTAATAGGGAATATGATAGGGAACCATGCTCACATTAATAGGAAATATACATTGTGAATTTGATAAGTACTATTGCAATGCTATGTTAAGGACAGAAATCTAAGAGGTCATATTTGCAGGAATAATCCCCCAAACCACTCAAATGCAGACTATCATACAACAAGTGCCACCATCCATGTTTGCGTAGACATCTACGTGCACAGAAGAATCCACTGGGAACTTGGATACATTCCTTGCCCAATTAAATAGTACACAGATTAATTATATTCCTCTATTAAGATCCACTAAATCAATGAAAACCAGATGTTAAATCTGGGATCTACCAGTTGTTATAGCTTTCTTTCAGCTGAGCCAGATGGATTAAAATTCATTGATGGTTATTCGCCAGTTTTAGACAACTGTAGGTGCAGTGCCACATCAAATACTTGCTATCTATAGCTCAGTATTTGATTTATTTCAAGTTGTAAATTCAGTGTATTTTGAGTACCAATATGTACATTTTTCTGTTATTAAATAAATGTATCCATTTTTTTCTGATGGTATTGGTATTGTTTTACATTTAGATGAACCCACATTAAACCTTGCAGAATCCTCACCATTATACGTACAACAAGCTGCCGCAGCAAAAGTTATAGGGTAAGTCCTATGACAACTTATTTTATCTAAGACAAAATCCTTAAGTGGATTTCTACATTCCTTTGAACTAAACGACAACTGAGAAACTAACGGAATCTTGGGGGCATACGTAGATCTCCTAAGGCATTATGCACAGTTAATGGAAGCTACAATTTGATAACACTGGGAATGCTTAAGCAGTGTTTTAACTAACATCTTGACATAAGATTCTGACTGGAATTTTACACTTAGATTAAAATCTTATTCAGAACTTTAGCAATGACTATTAGTAAGAAATAAAATGGACAGTAACTTTTCAAATAGCCATGAGATATCCAATTAAAGAATATTGCTATTTGCAATTTTTACAAAGTTTCAATTGTAAATCTTGACATGAAAAGTTTTGTTTTCCACAGAAAATAAGTTATTGGACCAGATAGGTACACCAATAACTACCAACTGATCAAGAATCCAAGGGATGATTCATTATTTTGCATGGAGCACCATATACAAATAATGCATAGTAAAAGTTAATGGGCACAGTACATACTTTAATTAGTTTCCTATGAGAAGCACAGTGGTAAATAGTTACATTATAGATTAGTGTACTCTGTGGGGAGCTTTGTTTTCAATTCACTAGTTACCAAATAAGTCGGTTATCCAAGCAATTTGTAAAATAGGCAAGACGTTTTACTCAGAGTTCAGGGTTTTTCAAATGCGTCTTCTCTCTTTGGATTTTATCACATCCTACAATTCACAGTAACAATTCCTTTCTATCAAACATAGCTAAATATATTAACAGAAGTTGCAGAAATAGGACGTTTAAATTTCCATTTGTGAATTGAAATTTGTGAACAGGTATGACAGGGCACCAGACCGACAATAATTTGATAAAATTGATACAATCATAGATTGAATGACACAGTATAAAGTAGTACAGTTGGATTAGGAAATGCTCTTTTAATGTTATGGTTCAGCTATTTATTGTCTGCGTAGGTCTGTGTATGATTTCAAATGCATGATCATAGTCACTAGAGTGTACGATTGCTTTATTGGGATAAGGACCTTTTATATTTATTATATTTATAATATTATTATATTACCAGAGTTTATGATTGACCTACCTTCTCTTTGCCTTCCACAGTATAATCATCAAGGAATCCACTGACATGGCTGAGGAAATGTTGCAGCTTAGAGTGGTACATCGCCTCATGATTGCCATGGGAAACCTGGAATATGCTGACAGCCAAAAACAAGCTTGCATGACATTGGAAGTAAGCATTTATGGGAGTGTATTTTCATCGTTCTGCCGTTGGCACATTGATTATTGGAAATGTGAAATCCTAAGAAATCAGTGGAGGGTTAGTGTAGACACAAGGGATGGCAGATGCTAATTTACAAAAAAGAAACGGAGTAACGCAATGAGTCAAGTAGCGTTTCTGAAGGATATGAATCGGTGACATTTTGGGTTGGAATCCCAACACACAGAAAACTGATGACAATTTATCCTTGTCTTTACTTTTATTTATATTGTCTTGCTATCCACTTTGCTGCTGTAACACTGTAAATTTTCCTGGTGTGGGACGAATAAAGGAATATATTATTATTATTATTATTATTATTATTATTAGACTAATTGTAGTAGGTGATGTAGGTGTTGTGAGTGTAGGTGAGCACGTGGAAGAGAAGGGGGTAAAAAGTGAGGTGGCAGTTTGTTGCTTTGTTACCTAAAATTGGAGAACTTAGTGTTCATTCCGTTGGGTTGTAAGGTACCCAAGCGGAATATGAGGTGCTGTTCTTCTAGTTTGCATGTAGCCTCACTCTGGCACTGGAGGAGGCCCAGGACAGAAAGGTCAGTATGGGAATGGGAAGGGGAGTTAAAATGATTAACAACCTGATTAACCCACATTCTCGTAATTGTGCAGGAACGTATTCATTAATGGTAAAAATATGTATTTTGGGTTCCACAGTAATGTTTGACCTTGCATTTAAAAAAATAAAGAATTCAAAGGATGCTAGAATCCATGTAGTAGCATCTTCAGGAATTGACAGCAAAGGCAAAGCCAAATATATTTGGAAACCATTAAATAATAGCATTATCCCAGTTTCCAGAAAATCATAAATTCAAATTCAACATGTAGTGCTATGGTCACCACTGAATTGCACATTAAAAGAATGAAAGCCCTCGTAGTTTATGAATAGATTTGAATTGCACAATGTCTTATGTGTGAACAATCTATAACCTTATCCTGAGGTGGGTAACTATTTGAAGATTTAAGAGATAGTTAAAATCTGTTTCTCATGTAGGGGTATCAAAACCAAGAGGGCATAGGTTAAGGTGAGTGGAAGGAGTTTTAAAGGGGATCTGAGGGGTGATTTTCTTTATACAGGGAGTTGTTGAAGTCTAGTGTGCCAAGCCAGAGAAGGTGGTGAAATCAATACAATTACTATATGAGACATTTAGATGGACATTTAAATAGGAAAGGCGTAGAGCAACCAGTAGTATAAGAAAATAACTGCAGATGCTGGTACAAATCGATTTATTCACAAAATGCTGGAGTAACTCAGCAGGTCAGGCAGCATCTCGGGAGAGAAGGAATGGGTGACGTTTCGGGTCGAGACCCTTCTTCAGACTGATGTCGGGGGTGGGACAAAGGAAGGATATAGGTGGAGACAGGAAGATAGAGGGAGATCTGGGAAGGAGGAGGGGAAGGGAGGGACAGAGGAGCTATCTGAAGTTGGAGAAGTCGACGTTCATACCACCGGGCCGCAAACTGCCCAGGCGAAATATGAGGTGCTGCTCCTCCAATTTCCGGCGGGCCTCACTATGGCACTGGAGGAGGCCCATGACAGAGAGGTCAGACTGGGAATGGGAGGGGGAGTTGAAGTGCTGGGCCACCGGGAGATCAGTGGCGTTAATGCGGACCGAGCGCAGGTGTTCAGCGAAGCGATCGCCGAGCCTGCGCTTGGTTTCGCCGATATAGATGAGTTGACATCTAGAGCAGCGGATGCAATAGATGAGGTTGGAGGAGGTGCAGGTGAACCTTTGTCTCACCTGGAAAGAATGTTTGGGTCCTTTGATGGAGTTGAGGGGGGAGGTAAAGGGACAGGTGTTGCATCTCGTGCGGTTGCAAGGGAAAGTGCCCGGGGTTAGGGTGGTTTGGGTAGGAAGGGACGAGTGGACCAGGGAGTTGCGGAGGGAACGGTCTCTGCGGAATGCAGAGAGGGGAGGGGATGGGAAGATATGGCCAGTGGTGGGGTCCTGTTGTAGGTGACGGAAATGTTGGTGGATGATATGTTGGATCCGCTGGCTGGTGGGGTGGAAGGTGAGAACGAGGGGGATCCTGTCCTTGTTGCGAGTGGGGGGATGGGGAGCAAGAGCGGAGCTGCGGGATGTAGAAGAGACCCTAGTGAGAGCCTCATCTATAATGGAGGAGGGGAAGCCCCGTTTTCTGAAAAACGAGGACATCTCGGAAGCCCTAGTCTGAAACACCTCATCCCGGGCACAGATGCGGCGTAGACGGAGGAATTGGGAGTAGGGGATAGACTTTTTGCAGGGGACCGGGTGGGAAGAAGTGTAGTCCAGATAGCTGTGCGAGTCGGTGGGCTTGTAATAAATGTCCGTCACTAATTTTTCTCCTGTGATGGAGATGGTGAGGTCCAGAAACGGGAGGGAGATGTCAGAGATAGTCCAGGTATATTTAAGGGCAGGATGGAAATTGGAGGTGAAGTGTATAAAGTCAGTGAGTTCTGCATGGGCGTAGAGCAATGTGGGCTAATGGGATTGGTATAGGTGGGCAAATCTATTGCCCTTGGATGCTTGGATGAATGCTTGGATATATTCATATATTCTGTGTCACCAGATTTACTGAAGGTCAGATGCAGATGCTTGTTAGGAACGAGAGAAGATTAATATCCTCCACAGCATCCAGTCTATTTCAAAAAGCTGTAAGCAATATCATATTGACAACATTCACGAAAGAAGTAGCTGTATATACTTATAACAAAAATTATTCTGTCAATAAATACAGCTAATGATTGACAGGATGATATCTTATTGACTTAATGCCTGATGACATTTAACCATCACGGTATCTGTATCCGTTTAACAAGTCAAATCGTGAATATTAACATTTCTCTGCCACAGAAGGCAGTGGAGGCCAATTCACTGGATGTTTTCAAGAGAGAGAGAGATTTAGCTCTTCTGCCAAAGGGATCAAGTGATATGGGGAAAAAGCAGGAATGGGGTACTGATTTTAGATGATCAGCCATGAACATATTAAATGGTGGTGCTGGCTCAAAGGGCCGAATGGCCTACTCCTGCACCTATTTTTCTATGTTTCCATGTTTCTATTTGTCTGCCTCTGTCATCAACAGTGAAAATGAATTTTACATTTTCACAGTTGAAAATTCATTCTTGGTTTCTGTTATAAACTGCTTACACCAAATCGTCATCTTCAATTGGAATCAATCTGCTTCTATTTGCTCAGTCACACCCTTGCAGAATTTTAACCACCATCATATTGCCCATCAATCTGTATTGCTCCAACAAACATTTTCAATTTTGCTGTTTTCCTATTTATATTTATTCATGCCAGAGAAGAAACAACTTAATCTACTTTATATTTTTGAAACCTGGGTAGATTTGCTAATATGTGAAGTTCAGTAAAGCACAAATACTCTAATTGAAGTCTTTCGATTTTGTAGATTTTGTCACCGTTCCAGTGAAGAGAGCAAAGTACTTCATACCCATGGAAGGTTCTAAAAATGTAGTGCACAGTTGCCTATCCTGACAGTAAAGTGAACGTGGCAGCTAATGTACACAAAAAACACAAGAATGGTTACAAAATTGTAATTGTTGTTGTTTTGTAACATAATCTCATTTGATTCTACATTAAGCATCACCAGTCAAAGTTGGCCTAGTTGGAACTAATTTTCTTTCTATCTGGTACAGACAAAAAAATAGTTTCTAAGAGAAGTAAATAGGAAGGTAACTAGCTTGCAACTATAGAGACAGACTTAGCTATTTCTAAAATGATAAACATTCTACCGTAGTGCGGCATATAGTAATAGAATAGACCACAGAACTGTAATGCAGATTTTTCAATTTGCTTTAACTTCAAGAGGATAGAGACAGGCGTGTAACTAACAAGATAATAGATAGAATATAATGTGGGGAAAATGAGAGATTATCCATTTTAGTTGGTAAAAAAAGGAAAATGCTTTTTAATGGTGAGATTGAAAAGTGTTGGTGTTTCGAGGGACTCTCATATCCTTGTACACGAATCACTGAAGGTTTATATGCACATACAGCAAGCAAGTTTAGGTTTTATTGCAAAGGATCTTAGTACAAGAGTAGGTGTATATAGGGCTGTGGTGAGACAGCACTTTCAATATATTCCATACAAATCTGCTCTTCCGACTAAGGAAAGGTGTACTTGGAGCAGAGAGAGTGCAACCAAACTTTACCAATTTGATTCCTGAGATGGGGTATTTATTCCTTTAGGAAAGATTGTGGTGGCTCAATCATTCTGGTTTGGAAAAATAAGAGATGTTCTTGACTTTAATACAATGATTGATAGATTTTTAGAAATTTGGGGAATTATGGAAATATATGAATACAGATGAAAAGGATACCGTGGCAAAAGATCAGCCATGATTTTATTGAATAGTACAGCAGGTGCTAGGAGCTGAATAAATTAATAAATTATAGGAACAGCATTAGGCCATTCGTCCCATCATGTCTACTCCGCCATTCAGTCATTGCTGATCAAACTTTCCCTCTCAAACCCTTTTCCCCCATAATCCCTGACACTCTTACCAATCAAGAATCTGTCAATCTCCACCTTAAAAATATCCCATTGAGCTGGCATCGCCAGCAGTCTAGCAATGAGTTCCACAGATTCACCATCCTCTGACGAATGAATAGCCTACTTCTAATTCATACGCGATCTTGACTTAAGAATATTGGAATTTCAAGTGGCAAATTAGTTGTTTGAAGGATGTTCTGAATTATAATTAACTTTGTTCCTCCCGCCTCTCAGTTGTACAGTTCATTCCAGGCTCAAAATGCCTAAGGAATTTCTAATGTAACTAATTTCTGAAGTGGTGAAACCAGAAACTAACTGCAATAAGTTAAATCCCATAGTAGAACAGCCACAACAAAATGAATGCTCTTAAGAATGCAACAAATTGATATTTGTTTTTATAAATATTTTATTTTGAAAATAACTATTTTAGATGCATTATCCTCCATTAAAGCATGATCGAGCTGTGCTTCCATCACATAGTTTTTAAATAATTTATGTTTGCACAAGAACTAAACCTGTACATCTTATTTTCAGTACCTGATTCATACATTTCCAGTTGTAGAAGAACAAGTACGACAAGCCATTGGAGAATCATTTTATGAGTTGTATATGGTAATTTTTTAAATTATCATTATATTAACATGATGGATAACAGATTAATTTTTGCCATCACTTATCTGCAGTTATGCTTTTTCTAAAATATATAAAAACTTATTTTACAAGCAGAAACTGTTTTCAAAATAATATTTGTAGTGAATCATCTGACTGCCTAACTATCGGTAATTTGATGAATGGTCAGGGACAGTCAACTTGAATAACAAGACAACTTGAATAACAAGACAAATTAGCATATTCTTATACATGTGCAGCCACAATAACCTTTTAAAAACACATTAAATTTGAGTTAGGCTTCAATATGATAATATCACATTAGATTTTACAATGCTGTGTGCCATTCAATATATTTAAGGAACTATTTAAGTTCAAAAATACAGGCTACATTTTTATATAACTTGAAAATACAGAAATATACCTTCTAAAACAGTAGGAATAAGTAGCCATAATGTGAGCATTGTTTTGCATTTTTTAATCTTCTACTTTCCAAATTAATACAGAAAGGTCCAGAAAATCTGTACTTGATAATGGACTCGATCCAAGCTGCTGTTTTGGTTAACAACAAAGTCAACATTCCAGCATGTAAGGCAGTGTTAATTTTCTGCTTTAGAAATGCTAAAAATTGAAGTTGCATGTTTATCAGTTAAATAATTGCTTTAAAATAATATGTTATGTTTTACCCCTAGCAGTGGAAGCAGCAGCAGAATAAACCAAGCTGTCTGTGGCAGCACAACAAGATGAAGCTATTTTTAAGTAAAACATGTCAATGTAAAATTGTTCTGAGAAAATTATCTTTTCAAACAAACATCAGAGATAAAGAATTACAGTGCTTGGAATATTTCAAGATCTCTTCTGTTCCAGCATAAAACGTGAAATAACTTAATTTCAGTGACAATGGAATGCACAATCATCTATCAAGGTATAGCTGTTGAACTGATTTTGACAAAGTGTAAGTTAATTAATGGTCTATTTCCACCTTTCTACAACTACAAAATTAGCAAAATTCAATATCTATTAGTTGCATGCTTCTACTTTTGCAAAACGTGCAAATATATTTTCTAGATTGACAAAACATCATGTGATTCCTGCATTTCAATCTGCTAATAAAATTGTTCAATTTTTGGTGACCATTGACTCTCAACTCGGCTGTCTGATTTGACATCAACGAAAACAAACAATTCATCCATGGTTTCTAATCCTTCAAATTAATACTGCCGGAGGAAATGCTTTTGTCATGCAAAATGCCAAGCTAAGTGCAATAGGTTGTACTCCATCAGTCAGGAGCTTAATTCAAGCACAGAATCACGGTTGAGGAGGTCTTCATAGTGCTCCTTCCAGAAAATATTGACTTCCTCTCTATCCCTGATGAGCTCACCACAAGGATGATATCAATGGGATGAGGCCTTGGGTGTTAGGTCCATAGCAAGTTGGTGAAGTTCCTGTGCTGTTTTTAGGCACTTTATTTTTTGCTGGACTTTTACATAGAAACATAGAAAATAGGTGCAGGAGTTGGCCATTCGGCCCTTCGACCCAGCATTGCCATTCAATATGATCAAGGCTGATCATCCAAAATCACTACCCTGTTCTGGTTTTTTCCCCATATCCCTTGATTCCCGTAACCCTGAGCTAAATTTAATTCTCTTGAAAACCTTCATGATTGATAACAAATGTTTCTTTTCCCTTGAATAATGGTAAAGTATCCAAACCAGCAATATTTTATTTTTCTATTTGATTAGCTTCTCAATCTTTATGTCATTCTCTGTTTCCGTGCTGTTTCTCTAAACTAAACTAAAGTGTTTTATTATGCCTCACACCTCTCTCCCCTTTCTTGATCTCTCTGTCCCATCGCAGGGAACAGACCATTGACTGACATCAACTACAAACCCACCAACTCCCACCGTTGCCTGGACTACATCTCCCACCCTGCCTCGTGCAAAGATTATCCCCTATGATCAATTTCTCTGTCTTTCCCTAATCTGCTCCCAAGATGAGGCTTTCCATTCCAGGGTTCTAGAATGGAAAGCCTCATCTTGGGAGCAGATTAGGGAAAGACAGAGAAATTGATCATAGGGGATAATCTTCCTAGATGTCCTATTTCTTTAGTAAATGTGGTTTCCCCCCAGCTATCATAGATGGATCCCTCACCCACATTGTGTCCTGTTGTTCTGTTTCCATTTCCCCCAGATGGAACAAGAATAGAGCTCCCTTGGTCCCCACCTTTCACCCCACCAGTGTCCACATCCAAAACAATATCTGACATTTCTGCCACCTTAAACCTGATCCCATCACTACACACATCTTCCCAACCCCACCCCATTTTACCTTCTGTAAAGATCACTCCCTCTGCAAAACCTTGCTTTACATCCATTCCCATACAAACCATCCCCTCCCCAGGGACTTTACCCTGCAACCACAGGAGATGTACTGTAATACCTGTCCTATACCTCTTCGCTCATATCCATCCAGGGTCCTCAGCAGTCCTTCAAGGTGAGACAAAGGTTTATGTGCACCTCCTCTCACCTCATCTACTGCATTCTCTGTTCCCGAATAGGCCTCGTTTACAATGGCGAGACCGAGCGTAGCCTCGGTGACCATTTTACCGAACACTTGCGCTCCATCTGCCAAGGACTTTTAGATCTCTTAATTGCTAAACATTTTAGCTCCCCTTTCCACTCCTATGCTGACCTTTCTGTCATGGACCTCCATTGCCAAGTGAGTCCATGTGCAAACTGAAGGAACAGCATGTCATATTCTGCTTGGGTAACTTACAACCTAACGTTATGAACATGGAATTATCTAATTTTATGTGGCTAACCTACGAACAACATTCTCCCCTCCCCCCCTCTTCCCTATAACCCACCTAGACTTGCTATCGTTTCTTCCCTTCTACCTGTATTCCTTTGTCTGCCTTCACCATTCGCACCTGTTCTATCCTTATCTCAAACCTCTTGTCTTTTCATTTCTGGCCTATGTTCAACCATTTGCTTATTAATTCCCACCGTACTTGTATTTACCTATCAGTTGCCAGGCTTCGTCTTGCCCCTCTTCCAGCTTTTTCCTCCCCATCCACCACAATCAGTCTGAAGAAGGGTCCTGACTCAAAATGTCACCTATCCATGTTCTTTAGAGATGTTGCCTGACCAGCTAAATTATTCCAGCATTTTAACTTTTTTTGTAAACCAGCATCTGCAGTTCCTTCGATCTTCTAAGGGCTTTTTCCAAGGTTAGATTCTTCTCAGCCTCATCTGAAACTTCAAAGATAATGGCATACACATCTCTTTGCAATTGTATATCATACACAACTGGGAGATTTTATCTCTTTGGTGTTTAACAATCCTTAGTTGGCACCTACAATCTGCTTCTAGAGAAAATGGCACGCATTTTCTCATTTTGTGAATTTCTCTCAATATGGAACTTGTACGTGTGTTTGTCCTCTATTTTAAGTCTACCATTACTCAAGAATTTGCCATCCATTGTTTAGAATCAGAGCCCAATTAGCAACTGTTAGCAGAAAGATACATGACTTAGATTGCAAAAAGATAAAGATGTTATACTGTGTTCAATATTAATGTTTTATAGCTTTTTAAATTCCCAAATACATAATTATTAATATTTCACTTGCAGCACCTAATGTATGTCGCTTTTGGATTCCCAACCATCCTCAAGCCTCAAATCCTTACTCATGGAATTCTTAATACTTTTAACTCCAACTATGCTAAATATACAATCTAAATTAGCATATGAAACCACCAGATCAGAAACTAACTGAATGTCTGGAAAATGTTGGAACAAAATAAAGATAAAAGAAAAGTAGTTGATCTTCCATACGGGTTAAATATTGATAAAAAGATGGTACTAAAAATATTTGCTAAATTTTATGTGGATAAATCATCTGGTCCTGATGACATGCATTCTATGTTGTTGAGAGAAATAAGGGAAGAGATTGCCGAGGGGGGGGAAAGACTGCTAGAATCTGAAACAAAAGCCAAAATGTTGGAAGCACGTAGCCAGTAGAGCAGCATGTGTGGAAAGAGAAACCAATTAACATTTTAAGTCAATAACCCTTCATCAGACTAAATCTGGTCCAATTTTTGATTTTATCAGAAAATGCAGGGGTCGTGGCTGTATTCTTCCAAATGTTTATAGATTAAAGGGTGGTGCCTGAGGAGTGGAAAGTCACAAATGCTAGTCCCATATTCAAAAAGGTTAGGTAAACACAAAGTTCAATGACAGTGCTGAGGCACATTCTAGAAAAATAATTAGGACAGAACTGGTAGTCACTTGAAAAGTATGGATTAATTATGGAATGCCAGATGGATTTGTTCAAGGCAAATTATATCTAACGAACTTCATGAGTTTTTTTTATGAAAGAGCTTAGCGGATTAATGACAGAAGTGCATTTGTGTGATATATGCAGACTATTGTGTTTGATAAGATCCTGCATGGTAGGCTTATCATCAAGACTGACATTTGTGGATGATAAGTGTCTACAACAAAATGATTTAAACTTGATAGACCATAGAACAGTGCAGCACAAGAACAGGCCCATAATATCCGTGCCAAACATAATGCAAGACTACCTGCACATAATCAATTTCCCTCCATTCCCTGCATATTCACATGCCTATTCAAATCTTTTAAATGCCACTAACATATCTGCTTCAACCACCACTCCTGGCAGTGCATTTAGGTTTGCCAACTATCCCATATTAGCCGGGACATCCCGTATTTTGGGCTAAATTTGTTTGTCCCGTACGAGACCGCCCTTGTCCCATATTAAGCTCGGGTGGCGCTGTAGGCCCGGACGCTGTAGACCAGGGATCGGCAACCTACGGCCTGCGGGCCTAATCCAGCTCACGGTCAGTTTTTGTATGGCCCGTGAGTTAATAATGATTTTTGCATTTTTAATCTGCAGTAATCCGGCCACTCATGGGGGAAGCGGTCGCCCAGTGGGCTGCGATACACCACCGACATTCACTGTCTTGGTGAGGTCACGTGGGGAGCGGGCGGTGACGTCACCTTGTCCCGTATTGGGGAGTTAGAAATTTGGCCACTCTAAGTGCATTTCAGGCACTCAGAACTTGCCCCTCACATCGTCTTTAAACTTTGCCCTTCTCACTGTAAAGCTATGCGCTCCAGTATTTGATTTTTCTTTCTTGGAAAAAAGATTCTGTCTATCCTATCAATGCCTCTCATAATTTTATATACTTCTATCAGGTCTCTCCACAACCTTCGGCATTCCAGAGAAAATAATCCGAGTGTGTCCAACCTCTCCCTGTAGCTAATACCCCCTAATCCAGGCATCACTCTGATAAACTTCCTCTCTACTTTCCAAAGCCTTCACATCCTGTATTGCGGCAACCAGAACTGCAAGCAACACTCCAAATATGGCCTACCCAAAGACCTATAAAGCCGCATTATGACTAACTGACTCTTGTGTTCACTGCTCTGACCTATTAAAGTAAGCATATCATATGCCTTTTTTACCACTTTATCTACTTTTTGCCACTACTTGTTAAGCGCTTGGACCCCAAGATCCCTCTGTACCAGGGCCGTCTTAAAGCATGGGCCTGATGGGCACTTGCCCGGGGGCCCACGAGCATAGGGGCCCCATGCTGATCTGTGTATGTTAAGTGACTTGCAATAAATAAATACTACTTTAAAAATGTAGGTTCAATAAGTGCTTTTTTCGCAACATTTTCGGTCACTAAGTGCTTCTCACAGCGATCTGTAAGTGCTTTTCGCAACAATGTAGCACCCTAAGTCCATCGCTAAGTGCTTTTCGGTAAGTGCTTTTCGCCGGCACGATGGGGGGGCTGGTAGGGAAAGGGGGGTGGGGGAGAGTAACGGTAGGGGCCCCAGTACACTGCTTTGCCCGGGGGCCCATAATGCTGTAAAAACGGCCCTGCTCTGTACACAAGGCTGTTAAGGTTCATGCCATTAATTGTATATTTTCCACTTGCATTTGACCTCCCAAATAAATAATTAAATAACAAGAAACAGATTATACAGTAAACTCACAATTTATTTGTGTTTAACTTCTGTAGGTTTCACAAATCTGTGGTCTATACCTGCAGGATGTAACTGCTTCTAGAAATTTAACAGGACAATGTAAAAGAAAAACAACAGAGAATCTTCCCAGTGTTCAAATTGAATTGTGAAAATGAAAGGCTTTTACCACACTTCAGCTAATCAGTTTTGGTTATCTCTGGTTCACTTTTCCTAGCATACTAAATAAACTAATTTCATTGAAAATATAAATATAAACACTGTTGATGTAACTGACTTGAAATGCTTCAGTTTTTCATTGGCCTTTTGCTTTTGATTTACTGCATCCTTACAGGGAGGATATCAACTAGTGTTGGAGCCATTTGTGTTTACTAGCTGTCTTAGCATATTATATAATTTTGTATCTTGCTGTATTATTTTTGGACACTTGGGGGTTGTCGTGAGATGAATACATATTTGGGCATATATGGACTGGGAGGAGCCAGAATTATGAGTATAATTGGAAATGCACTGACATAATGCTTCAGACATGAAGGAGCCATGGCTAGATACAGTTCTTAACAAATAAACGACGGGAGAAATACTAATCTGTTTGTATCACTACTTCAATAAATGAATACTTAAACTGAAACGTCATGAAGATCTCTCTGTTGTTGTTTGCGTCAAGAGCTATCACTCCACTCCTCCGTGAAATGGCAAGCGGAGATGGCTCGATGAGAAGAATCCAAGTTGCCACTACATTGTAAGAATGACCTCAGCCAGAGTGATAAAAACTAAAAACTGACCTCGGTGAGTGAAGATCAAGTAGACCTGTCTCTAAAGAGTCATTTAAAGTTATAATTGGCTTTAGGAGTGAGACTGGAGCTTGGAAATCGACTGAACGGAACAGGGATTGTTTTGTTTCACAAGCCTGTCCCGAATACTACAGACTGATCAGGGTCTTTACCTGCGATGATCTGACTACGGAGATTGAAACTTCGAAAGACTTCGCACGGGAATTTGTAAGTTCAGCATTAAGCTTTATTGGAAAAGCTGTTTTTCAGAAGTTGGATAGGAAAGCTGCCACTGAAAAATTTGGAAATGCTGAGAACAAAGAAATGACATTGAGCATCGCAAGATATCAGTTTGTTTTTGAATTCCTTTGAAGATACGACATCACGTCAACACTTAAAGGGATATTGAAGTACAAGTATGCTTGGACTTAGATCTGTTCAGCCACAAGGTGGCGACATCAGAATGGATTCCCAAGGGGAAAATGTTTTTTCTTCATGTTGTGGAACTTCAAAGTTCTCTTATGTCTTGAAATGGGTTGCAATCCTGAAAAGCCAGCGTGAGATTGAAGAAGAACAGAGGAAAAGACAGTTGAAAATAAAAAAAGAACAACTGAGAAGAAAGGAAGAACAGAAGAAACGAGATGAACAATTGAAAGACAGAATTGTTAATTGAAGAGAATCAGGCACAATTAGAGGAAATGGAGGAAGAACAGAAGAGAACACAATTGGAAATGGAGGAAGAAGTCAAGACAATTTGAAATGGAGGAAGAACGGTAGAGAAAGAAGGAACAGCTGAGAAGCCGGAAGGAACGGTTGGAACTAAATGCTGCAATGGCAGCAAACAAGACAAGACTCAATGTACTTCATGCTATGAAATCAAGATACAGCTTGATGGTATCTGATGGGATGAACTCTCTTATGAAAAGTAGAACTGTCAAAGGCCCTGCCTTTGCTAAGGCAAGAGAAAAGCCACAAACAGCAGGAGGCAGTTTTGCAATAACTGCAGAACCGGTAGAAGCACAGGTGCAAGAAAATCACCCTGAAATACTTCATACTAGACAAAAGGACAAGGAAAAGAAACCAGAACATACAGAACAAAAGGAAAAGCCAATTACGTATGATGCTGTTCACCCATCTCAAGGGTGTAGGCATATTGGGGCCGGTGATGAAACCTCCATTTTCCCCATTGTACCAGTACGAGTAAAGAGCCACAAGGGGAGTACAATGTTGCAAACATACGCATTTTTGGATCATGGAAGTTCATCTACCTTCTGCCCAGAAAGCTTGATGAGAAGGCTGAACGTTTCAGGACCAAGGACTGAAATTCTCATGGGTACCATGAATCAAGTGAAGCCTGTGACCAGTCGTCTTATCTCAGGTTTGGAAATATCTAGTCTGGACAAAGATGATTTTATTCAATTATCTGATGTGTTCACATAAAAGACCTTGCCTGTTTCTCAGCTAAACATTCCCAGACAAGAAGAACTGAAACAATGGTCTCACTTGAAGGATGTCAAGATTCCTGAAATAGACTCTGACATTGACCTACTCAAGGTATTGGAACCTCAGGAGCTGGTCAATAGTCAAGGAGATGGACCAAACTGGGATGGGTCATCAATGGTCCCCTGAGAAGATACCACGACAGCAGGGATGCGAATGGCTGCCCTGCCGCTGCTGTCAATCAAATATCTATTGCAAACCTAGAGGAGCTTCTGGTCAAGCAATACAATCACAACTTCATAATGGGAAAATCCAGAGTTGACACAATGCTGCGAAAAGAATTACAGCTTCAACTGGACAAATCCATCTTCTGGACTGATAGCACAATGGTGCTTAAGTATATCACACCGAAACCAAACGGTTTCAACCATCTGTAGCAAACAGAATCTCTTTTGTAAGGGATGCTACTGATGTATCACAATGAAGATATGTTAGCACAAAGGAAAATCCTGCAGATGGAGCATCAAGAGGACTAACAGCAGACCGCTTCTTAAGCTGGAAGAGAAGATTGAAGTAGATCCTGGCTAATGAGCAAAATATTGGAGACCATACCAGATGCACAAGGTCTTGTGTGCACAGTTCGACTTCAGACTAAGAACAACATCTTGGAAAGACCGATTACGAAGATATGTCTGCTCCTAGAGGCTGATATCTGAGTACAGCAAAGACTGGTGGCTTGAAGATTGAAGAATCACTTAAGTAGATTAGATGCCAACATATAGTGCATGCTTTGTTTTGATTATGTGTGAAGTTTTTTATGGCTCCTTTTAATGTTTATTAGTAATTGTTTTGTTATATAATTAGAACAATTAGGGGCCGGTATGTCGGAGCCATTTGTATTTATTAGCTGTCTTAGCATATTATATTATTTTGTATCCTGCTGTATTACTTTTGGACACTTGGGGGTTGTCGTGAGATGAATACATATATGGGCATATGTGCACATATGGACTGGGAGGAGCCAGAATTAGGAGTATAATTGGGAATGCACTGACATAATGCTTCAGACGGCGAGAAGCTATGGCGAGATACAGTTCTTATCAAATAAACGACGGGAGAAATACTAATCTGTTTGTATCACTACTTCAATAAATGACTAATTAAACTGAAACATCGTGAAGATCTCTCTGTTGTTGTTTGCGTCAAGAACTATCACTCCACTCCTCCGTGAAATGGCAAGCGGAGATGGCTCGATGAGAAGAATCCAAGTTGCCGTAACAACTAGGGTATAATTTTTTTCACCATCCACTAAAGTGGATGCACTGAAGTAGCAAAACAGCAGAGTTACCACCACAATACATGATTTTAATACTTATATTATTCGTACATATTCAGGTAAGTTTATTAACAATTTATATTATTATTCATTGCAATTAACATACATGTTCTCCCTAAATTTTCTGGCCTTCAATATTTACACTAAAAATATGTTTGTGGTTTGTGGGATTCATAGTTCTTTCTGAAAGAAATCCCCCATGTAAATTAAAATTTTACTTGAGAAGTGAAAGACTATTTATCTGGCTTGGGAAGTGCAGAATGTTCTCCAAGAGTCTCTGCTAGGACCACTGCCTTTCTTAATGTACATTAACAACTTCGATTTAAGTATACAAGGCACAAATTACAAATTTGCTTTGACACAAAACTTGGAAGATAGTGAACTGTGAGGAAGAAGATGAACAGACTTTAAGGAGATGCAGATAGGCTGACGGAAAGGGTTGAGAAAATAAAGTGTTGCATTTTGATAGTAGGAATATGAAGAAGCAATATAAACTAGAAAGACAAATTTAAAAATGAGGGAAGGAACAAAGAAGAGGATTTGTGTGTAGTTCATCGAAAGAAATAGAGCGGGTGGAGAAAGTGGTTAAAAAGCACTTGGGACCCTGGCTTTTTATAGAGGCATAGTGTCTCATAGCAAGGAAATCATGATCTATCTTTACACACCACTGGTTTAGCCATAACTGGAAGAGTGTGTATAGTTCTGGGTGTTTAAGCTGAGCAAAGATTTAATGATTTTAGAGAACGTGCAGTAAATTTTTATTTAAATTATTCCAGTGTTGAGGGATTTATGTTATCATGGATCTATTGTTCTCTTTAGAACAAAGAATTGTAAGACTATCTGATACAATTATTTAAAATCATGCAACATATAAAACAGAAAACATAATGGGAAATTGCTTTAATTGAGGGAATGGTTAAGAACCAAGTATTAAAGAATGAAGGTAACTGGCAAAAGAAAGTGGCATGAGGACAAGCCTTACTTTCAACATGGTAAGTGGATAGAGTATGTTACACACTGGTTGGGGAAATTGTGGAGGTAAATTCCATTATAGCATTCAAAAGGATAAATATCTGAAAGGAAAGAATTTGCTGGGCTGTGAGGGAGGGGTGGGTAGTGAGTAGGAAGCAGCTGGATTATTCTTACATTGAGCCAGAATGGACTCAACAGGATACATATAACCATTCTATGATTCTGAATACATTTGAAATGTATACTTAATCCAGTGTTGAACTACATCACCCAGAATGTAGGGAGACAGTGTAGAACTACATTGCCCAGACTATAGGGAGACTCAGTGTAGAACTACTCAACATCACCCAGACTATTGGGAGACTCAGCGTTGAACTACATCACCCAGAATGTAGGGAGACTCATTGTAGAACGACATCACCCAGACTATAGGGAGACTCATAACAGAACAACATCGCCCAGACTATAGGGAGTCTCAATGTGGAATTACATTGCCCAGACTATATGGAGTCCCAGTGTGAGCTACATCACCCAGACTATATGGTGACGCAGTGTGAACTACATCACCCAGACTATATGGAGACCCAGTGTGAACTACATCACCCAGACTATAGGGAGACCCCGTGTGAACTACATCATCCAGACTATAGGGAGACCCAGTGTGAACTACATCACCCAGACTATAGGGAGACTTAGTGTGGAACTACATCACCCAGACTATATGGAGACCCAGTGTAGAACTATATCACCCAGGCTATATGGAGACCCAATGTGAACTACATCACCCAGACTATAGGGAGATTCAGTGTGGGACTACATCACCCAGAATGCTGGAAGGCCCTGTGAAGGACGACATCACTCAGGCGGCCGGTCTCTCTCCGTAGCAACGCCCATAGAGTAAGTCATGGCAATTTCTATGCTACCGTGTCATTGTTTCAGAAGGGCGGCTCATAACTCTGTCATCAAAAATGTTTTTAAAAACAAAAACAGCCTTTTTTTTGGTGAAAGAATACAGTAAAGAGGGTTTATTCGATAGTTGACTTAATGGGTTAATTGAAAGCCGGCGATTGCGCAGACCAGCGCCTTGGCGCGGCCGGGAGCCGCGGAGCTGTCAGTGGAGGGAGGGAGGAGGGAGGAGGCCCGCGGTGTGAGCGACGATCCGGGGAGAGGAGGAGGAGGCGACGCTGCCGCCGTCCGTGCTCGTGCAGCCGCTGCCGCTACCGCCCGTGCTCGTGCTGCCGCTGCCGCTGCCGCAGCCTCCCGAGCATCGCCATTGTTGTCGCCAAGTGTGTGCGTGTGATTTGTAAAGGCGAACGATGAATCGCTCTTCACATAATTTAGCGTAAAGCGGGAAGCGGGTGTGCGAGGTGGTTCGGACACAAAGGAGAGCCGTGTGGGGCTGCTTCATCTATTACCCTGAGGTGGAGGGAAGCGAAAGCTGGGGAACAGGGTCATCCCGACTGTCATCAACCCCTCCCCTTCCCCACCATCTCCATCTCCATCTCCATCTCTACAGGGCTGTTACTAAACTGAAGAGAAAGAGCAACAATAGTGATATTCTTCCTTCGCAGAACGGTTAAAATGGATCGTGAAAGAGGAGAGAGCGAGGATAATCTGGATTACTCGGTTGCAAATGTAGAAAAGGTAAAGTTATCGGGCATTTTCATTTATTTATAAAGCTGCTCCCTTCGTCATTCTAGTTTGGTTTCGGTGATCTTGCCGAGCCATAACAACCCAGGTATATTTAAACCATTTGCTGGCAAACGTGTTTCCAATCAGTGCAGAGTCATAAATGTAAAAAGGTAAATAATAATTGCATTTTGCCTTGTTAATAATCTTTATTTTTGTGCGTTTATTTTGTAAGTTACCTTAATTTTTTCAGTCCATCTGGGAAATGGTGGGTCACGCCTGACAGGATTGAATTTTTTTGAATAGGTCGTGAGGGCGTGTTTGTGGATGTTATTTAAATGGATTGGCAGAAAACATTTCACGAGGTCTTTAATGAGTTATTGTAAGAAAGAATTGAAACTTGTAGCTTTGAAGGCATTTAAAAGAAAACTGGCTGGAATTTGGTTGAATTACGAGACACAGGAGTTGTGTTAAGAAGATCTTGAAACTGGGCACCCATGAGATGTTGAGGACCATCAGCAACAGAAATGAACATTGCACAATATATCCTGGCACATCCCTCTCTCTACTGTTACAATCAAGCCAGGGATTAACCCACCTCAGTGATGGATTCAGACGGTCATGTTGGGACAATCTCATGTGGATAGGGTGGTGAAGAAGGCGTTTGGTATGCTTGCCTTTATAAATCAGAGCATCGAATATAGAAGTTGGGTTGTAATGTTAAAATTGTACAGGGCATTGGTGAGGCCGAATCTGGAGTATGGTGTGCAGTTCTGGTCGCCAAATTATAGGAAGGATGTCGACAAAATGGAGAGGGTACAGAGGAGATTTACTAGAATGTTGCCTGGGTTTCAGCACTTAAGCTACAGAGAGAGGTTGAACAGGTTGGGTCTTTATTCTTTGGAGCGTAGAAGGTTGAGGGGGGACTTGATAGAGGTTTTTAAAATTTTAAGAGGGACGGACAGAGTTGACGTGGGTAGGCTTTTCCCCTTGAGAGTGGGGAAGATTCCAACAAGGGGACATAACTTCAGAATTGAGGGACAAAAGTTTAGGGGTAACATGAGGGGTAACTTCTTTACTCAGAGGGTGGTGGCTGTATGGAATGGGCTTCCGGTGGAAGTGGTGGAGGCAGGCTCGATTTTATTATTTAAGAGTAAATTGGATAGGTATATGGATGAGTGGGGATTGGAGGGTTATGGTCTGAGAGCAGGTAGATGAGACTAGGTCAGAGAGAGTGGTCGGCGTGAACTCGTAGGGCCGAACGGGCCTGTTTCCGTGCTGTAGTTGTTATATGGTTATATGGTTATATGGTTAATAGGTATAGGTAAAAATGGGTGCCAGCCGAATGAAGATGTGATTTGGGACTGGATTGTGCTAAACAGATGCAGTGCACAAAGCTAAGCAGTTTTGCAACTATTGCTTCAGACTGAAGCCCTGCAGCCCTTCATCAAAACTCCAAGAATATTTCCATTCTTGATAATAACAGGGGTCAAAATGTGAGCAGTTAAGACCTAGCTGAAACATTTTCAAGCAGGTTTAATTAGAATTGACAGATGTATAATCCCGCTCAACTTCCACCTGAAGTTCCCAGCATCAAACAGACCAATTTTAGAAAATATGATTAGCTCCAAGTGATGTCAATAATCCCTGAGACTACTGGATACTACAAAAGCTCTGTCATTGAGCTATACAACATGGAAACAGGCCTTTCGGCCGAACACCTCTGTGCTGATCAAGTTGCTTAATCTATCTAGTCCCACAAGCCTGTGCCTGGCCCTTATCCAGACCTTTCCTAACCATGTTCCTGACTGTCTTTTAAATGTCATAATTGTATGAGTATTCACAAATTATCCTGGTAACTTATTTCATGTATGTGCTGCACTCTATGAAAATTTTGCTCCCTCTGGTCCCTTTTCAATCTTTCTCCTCTTGCCTTAAAACCCTACGCCCTCCAGTTTTAGTCGCCCTAAGCTTGGGGGGGGGGGGGGGGGGGGGGGAGACTGGCTTTTCACCTGTTCTATGGCCCTCGTGATTTTATATACCTCTATAAGGTCACACCTCAGTTTCCTGCACTCCAGAGAAAAAGGACAGCCTTTCCAGCCTCTCCTTGTATCTCAAACCTTCCAGACCTGGTAAAATTCTTGTAAATGTTTTCTGCACGCTTTCCAGTATAATTACATCATTCCGATAGCTGGGGGACCAGAACTGTGCAAAATGCTCCAAATGTGCCCATACCAAGTCTTGTGCAGTAGACAATGTTCAAGCCTTAGGACTGAAGGTGAGTGTATGGTCCAGAACTAGCTACACTTGCAGTCCTAGTTCTGTTGCAATGGTTGTATCTACCTGAAATTGTGGAAATTTGCCAAAGTATTAAAAAAAGCAGGCGTCAACCATTTTAGCTACTTTCTGCCCCCTTCAGTGTATAGACTATAATTGGACCATGACTTAAAATGCAGACATGAAGCTGTGTATACTGTGCAAGTAACCAGCACCTGAAATCTGAAGAAGGGTCTCGACCCGAAACATCACCCATTCCTTCCCTCCAGAGATGCTGAGTTACTCCAGCATTTTGTGTCTACCTGAAACCCCAAAGCCCATTTCCTTCTCTACAAGAGCAAATAAACCAATTTGATATGTATCATGGGTTTCAAAAAACGTTCTCTGGTTTTTCATGCACACAAAGGGTCAAGGGTTTTAATAATAGCCAGGTGTGCTGAAAACACGATTGTCGAGATGACCAAGAAGATCGATGAGGGCAAGCAGTAGACATTGTCTACATGGACTTAGCAAGGCCTTTGAAATATTGTATGGTAGGCTAGTCTGGAAAGTTAGATACATGACATTCAGGGTGAGCTAGCCAATTGGATGCAAAATTCTCTTGAGGGTGTGAGACAGAGGGTGGTGATAAAGGATTTTTCAGAATGGAGTCTGAAAGGAATGGTGTGCCAGAGATATTGGTGCTGGTCCACTGTTGTCTGTTACTTATATTCAAAATGTGGATATGAATCTTTATATCCATATCCAGATATGTTTAGCAAGTTTGTGGATGACACTAAAATTGGTGGTATAACACGATCTTGGTCAACAGGGCCAGCGGGCTGAGGAAAGGCAAATGGAGTTTGATTTAGATAAATGTGAAGTATTTGTTTTTTGCTAAGACAAACCAAATTTATAGTAAATGGTGAGTTGAACAAACAGATCGAGGGGCACAGATACATAGTTCTATGAATGTGGCAGCAGAGGTAGACAGGGTGGTTAGAAGGTTTGACACACTTGCCTTTATCGGTCAGTGATTTGAGTACAGGAGATGGGATGTACAAGGTCATATTTTGTGTACTGTGTACAATTTTGGTCGCCTTGCTATAAAAAGGATGTCATTAGATTGGATGGGGAACAGAGAAGATTTACTATGGTGTTGCTAGGTCTGGAGAGTTGAGTTATAAGGATAGGCTGTGTCTTTTTCTTTTCCTGAAGCCCAGGAGACTAACGGGTTATCATAGAGGTTCATAAAATCATGAGGGACATTGATGTGGTGAATAACCATTGCCTTATCCCCAGGTTTAGGGAGTCTACAGTTAGAGGGCATTGTTTTAAAGTGAAGGGAGAAAGAATTAAAAAGGATCTGGGCGTGTATATGCAACAAGCTGCCCATGGAAGTGGTAGAAGCGGGTACAATCATGACATTGAAAGGCCACTTGGCTAGGTATATGAATAGGAAAGGTTTGGAGGGATATGGACCAGTTGCAGGCAAGTAGGACGCTCTGTTCGGCAATTTGGTTGGCATGAATGAGTTGGGGTGAAGGGTCTGTTCTAAATATGAAGAGATTCCAGTGGATGTGGTGTATTTAGATTTTCAGAAGGAATTTGGAAAGGTGCTGCAGAAAAGATTATTACGTTAAAAGAATATAATGTTAATATAATAGAAAAAAAAATAGTTGGAGTAAACAGATCATTTTTAACTTGACAAACTGTTATTAATGAAATGCTCCAGGGATCAATACTAGACCCTTATCTATTCATGACTTGTGTTAATGACAAAAAAGATAGGAAAAATATCCAGCTTTGTTGATGCTATAAGCTGGATGGGAAAAATCTGAAGTGAGAGACTGCAAAAGGAACAGGGGCTGGTTAAGAATGAGGGCAGAAGGAGTTTAACAAGAGACCTCAAAATATGGGTGAGGATAATACAGTTGTTCATACAGCAAGAAATAGATAAATGTTGAATACAAAATCATCTTCATGTTCTTATTGTTGAGATTGTCTCTGTGAATAGTTTCAATAATCTATCCACGGTATTCCAAATAATTTTTCTCTGCCAAAGGTAGTAGCTCAATAACCTGGTAATAGTCTCAAAGTAATGAAATTACTGCATCATTTTGCTCTTGTCAGAATTGCATTTTCATTCACCTTTTCTAGTTGGTCCAAATATTTTTGATATACTTTTACTTTTGCAGCTTGTACCTTTTCAATACATTTTAAGAATATTTAGACTGTTTTTCTAATCCTTTGACTTGTCTAAATTATTTTGCTTTGTAGAAAAGAGCTGATATTTTATTGGGGCTTGCATTTAATTCATTTTCAATTCCAGCCAACATAATTTCATGCATAACCAGCCTCTGCCTTTTTAATACTTACAATTATATTGCAAAAACTATCACATCTTCCTAATATTTAAATATTAAATTGGAAGTCTTCATGATAATTTCCTCTGTACTCTTTATCTCAAAATCGTTAATGGCTCTACAAACAATTATAACCAGAATATGTAACATGGATGCTTACTATTTATTTTGACCTGAAATTGTATGCTGATATGCATTGCTCAATTCAAACTTTACCAGGAACTTCAGTGTAGTCTACTTCAAACTAACATTTAAGGCTCAATCCACAGTATTTGTATGTCTCATTGGTATGTAGTTGTACAAGCTTGTATGTTCCATTAAGTTTAGAATACTGCTGTATTCCCCTCTCACTCTACTTTCCAGATTTACTGAAGGCGTTCACCAGCATGACTAATTTTATTCGCCATTTGCTTCCATAAATATCCCCGAAATTGGAGGTGCAAGGGGCCTTGGGTGTGCTGGTGCAGGATTCCCAAAAGGCTAATCAGCAAGGCAAACACAATGCTAGCTTTTATTTCATGAGGGCTAGAATACAAAAATAGGGATGTAATGCTGAGGCTCGAAGGAGTTGGTCAGGCTGCATTTGTAGTATTGTGAGCAATTTTGGGCAACATATCTGTGGAAGAAAGTGCTGGTTCTGGAGAGGGTCCAGAGGAGGTTTACAAGAATGATCCCAAGAATGAGTGGGTTAACATATGATAAGCGTTTGAAGGCACTGGGCCTGGACTCACTGGAGTTTAGAAGAATGAGGGGGGACCTCAATGAAACATACCGAATAGTGAAAGACTTGGATAGAGTGTATTTGGAGATAGGATGTTTCCACTAGTGGGAGAATCTACGACTAGAGGTCATAGCCTCAGAATTAAAAGATATTCCTTTAGGAAGGAGATGAGGATTTCTTTAGTCAGAGGGTGGTGAATCTGTGGGCTTGGTCGCCGTCAATGGATATTCTTTAGGCAGAGATAGATTCCTGATTAGTACGGGTGTCAGGTTATGGGGAGAAGGCAGGAGAACGGGTTTAGGGGGGAGAGATAGATCAGCCATGATTGAAGGCGGAGTAGACATGATGGGCCAAATGGCCTAATTCTGCTCCTATCACTTATTCAGCATATGAATTGTGGCCTTGCCCACTTTCATTGTCTTCACCTTTGCTTCCTCATCAGTAATTACTGGTGCCCTTGTAATTTTGTCCTTTCAAATAGAATCAGCAGTCACTCTGAAAGATCAAGAGCTTCAATGAACTGTGGCCAAGAACGTCCATCATGCACTTTTCAGTTACCTGATTTTAATTGCACTTTCAAATGATGTTGATTGTTGTTTTGTATTGAGGACTTTCAGAGATCTTGTAATTACAAAATAGATCTTGTATTTTCAAATAGATACATTTATAGAAATGTATCTTCAATATTCAATCTTTTTCTTGTTTCCCTTTGGATGTTTGTGCAGATTTATTTATGGTTTTCCATCCATTTCTTGCAATTCTGATAGATTCCAAAGAACTAAAGATCCATTTTACCATCAAATTATATCTTCCTACTGAGGTCTTTTGTAATGGTATACAAGCATTTAAATGTATCAGTTCTCCATGTATGTTTTGATCGTAAGATCATTACTGTTTATTAATTCCATAATTATTTCCAAAGACTAAATTCTTTGCCATTTCCTCCTTCGTAGTATTTGATTCAAAGGTTGTGTACATTCTTCACATACTTGGATTGAAAAGTAGAATTTCAATATTTAACCTTATTTTTCAAGTTAGTTTGCAGGCTATGTTTCTCCAACTGCTTTAACTAAAAGATGTTTATATTTTTGACTTGTTATTACACAATACAGGGTGGTACATTGGTGCAGCTGTAGAGCTGCCGCCTCACAGTGCCAGAGAACAGGGTTCAATCCTGATCATGGATGGTGGAGTTTGCACATTCTCTCTGTGACCACACGAGTTTGGTCTGGCTGCTCAGGTTTCCTCCCACATACCAAAGACATGTGGGTTTATAGGTTAATTGGCAACTGTAAGTTGTGTGTAGTGAGTGGATTTATGGGACAATGTAGAGCTGATCTAACTGGATGTTTGATGTTTGATGCTCAATGTGGACTCAGTAGCCCAAAAGGGGGGGGGGGGGGGGGGTCAGTAGTGTATCTTTAAACTAAATGCATAGTATTTGGGCAGACATATTTTTATTATCCTTTGTTTAACTTTATTAATAGTAAACTACAGATATGTTGGACAGATTTAGGATTTCAATTTGAATATCTTCCTTTCGGTTCACTATCCCTTTCTCATTGGGTAGAGGATGTTGGTCTCATATTTTCCCCTCTTTATCTTTGCAGGCATTGCATCAATTGTACTATGATCCAAATATTGATAATAAGAACCTGGCTCAGAAATGGCTGATGCAGGCACAAGTCTCTCCTCAAGCCTGGCAGTTTAGTTGGGCACTGCTCAATCCAAATAAAGTGCCTGAGATCCAATACTTTGGAGCCAGTGCTCTTCACATCAAGATCTCAAGGTACTGGAATGATATACCATCAGATCAATATGAGAGTTTGAAATCCCAACTTTTCAATCAGATTGCGTGTTTTGCCTCTGGCTCCAAGATTGTGCTCACCAGATTATGTGTGGCGTTAGCATCGTTGGCACTCAACATGATGCCTGAGAGATGGCCCAATGCAGTAGGTGACATGGTGAAGATGTTCCAGACTGAAAGTTCAGATGTGGATGGCAAAGCTAGATGTATGGCTTTGCTGGAACTATTAACCGTCCTCCCTGAAGAGTTCCAAACAAGCCGTCTGCCTCAGTATCGGAAAGGTGAAGTGCGAAATGCTCTAGCACAAGAGTCTGGTGCAGTCTTTCCGCTTCTTCAGCAGTTGCTACAGACAGATTCCCTTGTATTCATCAGCCAGAAGGCTCTAAAGTGCTTTTCAAGCTGGGTGCAACTGGACATTCCTCTCATGGATTGTGAATCTTTGATGCAGGCTTCATTTTCATCACTGCAAAATGCTGAACTCTTTGACACAGCAGTTGAAGCCCTTGTAAATGCTATTTCCCAACCTGATGCTCAAAGGTAAGGGAGTTGGTTGACTTTATGCTAAAATTCGGTGGGCTGTTTGCATTTCTAGAGAGAATAGGCCAATTTATGTACTGGGTGCAATATTTTATCACATTTCTTTCTGCAACATTTAAATTCAGTAGCTTGATTGTTGTACACTAAAACAGAAGACAATTCAATTTCAAGAAAACTTCTGAAGAAGGGTCTCAACTCGAAACATCACCCAATCCTTCTCTCCAGAGATGCTGCCTGTCCCGCTGAGTTACTACAGCTTTTTGTGTTTATCTTCGGTTTAAATCAGCATCTGCAATTCCTTCTTACACAGTGAATATTTAATGTTTGATATAGTATTCAATTTCTTTTTGAATTATACAGAGCTGGCTCAGGCTGGGGAGAAATTTATTTCATTAGGTTAGGTATTCCTTTTCATTACATTTTCCCTCAGAAATAATTTTGGTTGTATTGGAACTATGTAGAATATGCATAGTTATGCTTATTCAGTTATATCTTCAACGCTCCCCAAAGAATCCTCAAAATTATAGTTACTCTTTTTGTTTCTTTTGCACAAATAATTGTCTGTTGGAAATTGGCCACAGATTGGTATGAACATATTAATTTTGTGGCCTTAAAAATGCTAACCTGGTTATCCATAATCAATAATGAATGGTTCAATGTTATTTGTATTATCATGTGTATCTAGGTACAGTGAAATACTTATTTTGCATACAGCTCAGCAAGTCTAAAACCATACACAAGCGCACCCCCCCACCCCCCCCCCACCCCCGGTTATTACAGAATTACAGAATGTGCCAAGCTGCCCACTGTGTCTATATACAAGAGGCGTTATTTTGGCACTATTTGAATAGACTCCACACACCCGCAGTCAGGATCGAACTCTGGTCTCTGGCGCTGTGATAGAAAATGTAGTACAGTATTTCTGTGTGTGTTGGTATTATTCTGGGACATTTTACAGAATTGGGGAATCAACTTTTTGGGGAAAAATTAGGGAATCAACCTTCCATTTCTATAACAAATTGGAAATCACAAAATACATGCATGTTAAAGGTCACCAATTCATAAGACACAGGAGCAGAATTAGGCCATTTGGCCCATCGAGTCCGGTGGAGGGGAGGCCCGATAGCAGTATTAAAAAAATTATAAGAGGCATAGATTAGGTAGAAGGTCAGAACCTTTTCCCAGGATGGAAATAATAAATCTTGGTGGGCATAACTTTAAGGTGAGAGGGGCAAAATTTAAAAGAGAGTAGACCAAGTGGACCCATTGGGCCCAAATATCTCCTGCATTGGTGCAGCACCCTCTACTCCCATCTCACCATCCTCTCCTCCCCCTCCTCTCCTCAACCCTCCTCCCCACCTCTCCTCCCCTCCAATGCCTCCCGCCCATCTCCCCTCCATCCTCCCCCCTCCCCTCCCCCTCTCCTCCCCCTCCCTCCAGCTCCCCTCCCCCTTCCCCTCCCCCTTTCCCTGCCCCCCTATTTCATCCTGGGATGGCAGGACTTTCATATGAAGAAAGACTGGATAGACTCGGCTTGTACTCGCTGGAATTTAGAAGATTGAGGGGGGATCTTTTTGAAACTTACAAAATTCTTAAGGGGTTGGACAGGCTAGATGCAGAAAGATTGTTCCCGATGTTGGGGAAGTCCAGAACAAGGGGTCACAGTTTAAGGATAAGGGGGAAGTCTTTTAGGACCGAGATGAGAAAGTTTTTTGTCACACAGAGTGGTGAATCTGTGGAATTCTCTGCCACAGAAGGTAGTTGAGGCCAGTTCATTGGCTATATTTAAGAGGGAGTTAGATGTGACCCTTGTGGCTAAAGGGATCAGGGGGTATGGAGAGAAGGCAGGTATGGGATACTGAGTTGGATGATCAGCCATGATCATATTGAATGGCGGTGCAGGCTCGAAGGGCCGAATGGCCGACTCCTGCACCTATTTTCTATGTTTCTATGTTTTTATCCCCCTTAACCCTCCTTATCCTCCCTACTCCCCCCTCCCTCCCTCCCTCCCTCCCTAGGAGAAAGATTTAAACTTTAAAATGTGAACAACTTAAAAAATATAACACCGATTTCAATGAAACTTCTTCCATTAGCACCAAAGGGAAGACGGTGAGTAAGGTGGGCCTAAAATTGTCGAGCTATCGTGTACCGTTTTGGCTGTACAAACAAACAAATGAGAGTCTAAGTATATAGATGTGTGGGCAAGTTTTTTTTTTGCAGAGCTTGGTGATTGTCTGGAATGTATTGCCTGGGGTGGAGGTGGAAACAGCTATGATGGTTGCATTTAAGAAACTTTTGGATAGGCACATGGATATGCAGGGAATGGTTGATAGAGTTTAGCTGGATGGTCTTGGCATCATCTCCGTTGCAGACATTGTGGGCTGAAGGGAAAAAATAAGATCATTTTTGCAATTGTCTCAATCAATGCTGATTAACATGTTTGTTTAAAGCTTTTGCTGTTTTTATTTGCATTATTTACCTTTCCAAGTAATTAATTCTGAAAGTGGTAAAGTACCTAAGCATCTTTGCCAAAATCCCGTACATTCTGAAGCTTACACTTCGTCATGACTCAAAGTTGACTTTTCAGAAAATATGCAAGTTATTTAGTTAATTTTCAAAATATTTTTATTTCAAGGGATGAAAGACAATGCAAATGAAATCAGACATCCACCTCCTGTGAAGTGCTCATCTATAATATAGTTGCACTGCTGAGCTCTTGCTAATTGTCGTCTTCATCCTCATACCAACACAAAGCTTTTGCAGACTTGCAAACTCCGGTGGAAATAGATAAATATTTCTGTTTGGTCTTGAACTCTGCAAACACGAATGCTAATACTATCACTTGGCTTTATTCCTTCGCTGTTAGTTTTAAGTTTCTTCCATCAATTGAGATTAACATAGCCTTTTTATATGGATCCTGTGCCTGCCTTCTTGTAAATATTTTTTAATACATTTGAGCTTTGGATTGATCTAGTAAAATGAATAGGAAAAAACCCTGCAGATGCTGGTTTAAATCAAAGGTAGACACAAAATGCTGGAGTAACTCAGCAGGTCAGGCAGCATCTCGGGAGAGAAGGAATGGGTGACGTTTCGAGTCGAGACCCTTCTTCAGACTGATGTCAGGGGAGGGGCGGGACAAAGATAGGATGTAGTAGGAGACAGGAAGACTCATGGGAGAACTGGGAAGGGGGAGGAGAAAGAGAGGGACAGAGGAACTATCTGAAGTTAGAGAAGTCAATGTTCATACCGAAATTCGCTCATTTCGCTCAAGCGAAATATGAGATGCTGTTTCTCCAATTTGCGCTGGGCCTCACTGACAATGGATGAGGCCCAGGACAGAAAGGTCAGATTGGGAATGGGAGGGGGAGTTGAAGTGCTGAGCCACCGGGAGATCAGGTTGGTTAAGGCGTGCTGAGCGAAGGTGTTGAGCGAAAATGTATAGGACTTTATTTTATTTTTTGTTTTCTAATGTTTGGCAAAATGTGGGCATTTTTTGTTATTTAACAAAAAAGTTTTCAGCAGATGCAACAATTGCTCTATAAAATCTTAACCTAATTGAACTCTTAATTAGAATGGTAACGAAGCACATATTAAATTACAAAAAAATATAACTCCATCTATCAGATCACTGTCAGTCCACCAACTTGCAAATACAACTAGTTTGTTTGTTAAAATATATATTTTGGAAACCACATGCAGCACTCTTAAAGCAAAATGAAATAAAGTATAAATTGTGCATGTTTGCTAGCATAGAGTTTTATTGAAGGAAGAAAAGAACCAAGTAGATTTTTAACTTGTTCAAATTAAAATTCATGCCTTTATATATGCAGTTGTGTTGTTCAAGACCACACGCTTTGTGCAGTGCTGAATGATGTGAAGCATTTACACAAAGGAAATGAGGAAAAGCCATTGGTTAAATCGGTTTACAGTCACTTTGAAATAATATATAATATATCACTGATTAGTCAAGTGGTCAAATGCATGAAGGAGATCATACCTGATGGAATGCAAGTATGGAGGTTTGAAAAGTGTCAACTTTTTTACTTACTACTTGGAGTCCTTTACACACATTGTCAATCATGCAGTTTGAATCACAGCATGGATGGAGGCAAAAACAATCTATCAAGTCTGTATCAGTTCTGTAACCAGTCTGAAGAAGGGTCTCGACCCGAAATATCTCCCATTCCCTCTATCCAGAGATGCTGCCTGGGGGTAGAATAGCAGACTGCAAATGCTGGAATCTGGAGCAAAAAAATAAGTCCCTGCATCAGGACTGAGAGTGTAGAGGGAAGATGATCAAAATATGGAAGTGAGAGGGAGGGTGAGACCAAGGTAGATGATGGGTGGAACCAGGTGAAGGGGATGGATCATGGGCAATGGGGGAAGAGGGGTGAGGGGATTGGAAATGTGAAACAAGGGGAAGAAACCCAGGTAGATGTGTACATGGTGATGGGCAGAAGAAACTACGTGGGAGTGGGTGGGAGTCTAGGTAATGAGAGGGGGAGGAATGGAAAGGTGAACAAACGGAGAAAGAAAAGATAGATTGGTGGAAGTGGGAAAGGAATTTGACGGGAATGCTTTTCTGAACATGGAAGATTCAATATTCACACCATTCGAGCTGTAAGCTATCCAAGCCAAGGCACTATTTCGCTAGTTTGTGTTTGGCCTATGTGGCAGTGGAGAAGGCCCAGGTCAGAGAGGTGGTGTGGGAATGGGAGAGGAGTTGAAATGACATGCAACTGGAAGCACAATGTGACTACTGTGGATGGAGTGCAGGTGCTTTGCAAAGCAGTTGCTCATCTACACTTTGTCTGGCCAATGTCAAGGTGGTCACATGGAGCATTGAATGCGATAGTCAAAGTTAGAGGACGTGAACATGAGAGGAGTATTGGAAGGGGTATTTAGATGCCTGGATGGTGGTAAGGGAGTTGGTATACGGACAAGTGTTGCACATCCAACAGTTGTAAGGTAAAGTGCCTGGGGATGGGGATTATTAGGTGGGAAGGGATGAGAAAACCAGGGAATCATGGAAGGAGTGGTCCCTAGAGGGGGTGATGTGGGATCTCATTGCAGCTGGCAATAATGGTGAATGTTGATATGTCGGTTGCAGAGGCTGGCAGGGTGATAGGTGAGGATGAGGGGAACTTTATCTCTGTTCTATTTTGGGAAGGGATGCATCTGAGGGCTCCATCAACTACGGCAGAGGGGAATCCAAATTTCCTGAAGGAGGACATTACAGAAGTTTTAGAATGGAAAGTTTCATTATGAGAATAGATGCACAGATACAGAAAAAAAATTAGAGAAGGTAACAGGAGTCAGGGTGGAAGGTGTAATTGTGGGAGTGTGGAGGTTTATAGTAGCTATGAGTAAATGAATAGATATAACTCAGTTACATGGAACAGATTTGAGGATAATCATTTTTGTCTGCTTTCTTCCGGTCAGATGTTGACCACCGAAGTCAAATGTTCACCACATGGGAGTGCTAAACTGAAATGCATTATGCTCATCTGAGCAATTACATATCAGCGTCCTGCAGAATGCACAGGTGTTATTTATTTTGAAATGCAGAAGGTACCATTATGTTTAATATATTTTAACTTTTTAAAACTTGGGTAAAAATGTGAAAGTATTCACTACAGCTTGAATTCTACTTATCTTGGTCTCGGCATTTTGTGTAGAAAATCATTGAACCTCAACATGTATGTAATACAGTCTTGTGGCGTCTGTTATGCAACCCGAAAGATTTATTCAGTTCTGCTTAGTTTCTGTAATAACATTTTCCTGTAGCAGAGCTTAGCTCACGTTAGAATCTTGGGAGTGGTTTGACGAAGTATTTGGAAAATATATATTGATATCAGTAAATTTTAACATTTTATGTTAAAAATATTTCAAAGTAGGCTGCTCTGGAAGGTTAGATCACATGGGATCCAAGGAGAGATAGCTGAATGGATAGCAAATTGGCTCCATGGAAGGAAGCAGAGGGTGATGGTGGAAGATTGCTTCTCGGACTGGAGGCCTGTGACTCGTGTTGAGCCTCAGGGTTGGGTGCTGGGCCTGTTACTGTTTGTCATCTATATCAATGATTTGGATGAGAACATACAGGGCAAGATTAGCAAGTTTGCTGATGATACAAAAGTGAGTGGTTTTGCAGATATTGAAGATGGTTGTGAAAGATTGCAGCTGGATCTGGATCGATTGGCCAGGTGGGCGGAGGAATGGTTAATGGAATTTAATACAGAGAAGTGTGAGGCATTGCATTTTGGGATGTCGAACAAGGACAGGACCTACACAGTAAATGGTAGACCTCTGGGTAGTGTTGTAGAGCAGAGGGATCTAGGAGTACAGGTGCATGGTTCCTTGAAGGTCAAGTCGCAGGTAGATAAGGTGGTCAAAAAGGCTTTTGGCATTTTGGCCTTCATCAATCAGAGTATTGAGTATAGACGTTGGGAGGTCATTTTGCAGTTGTATAAGACATTGGTGAGACTGCATTTAGAATACTGTGTTCAGTTCTGGGCAGCATGTTATAGGAAAGATTTTGTCAAGCTTGAAAGGGTTCAGAAAAGATTTACAAGGATGTTGCCAGGACTATAGGGTGTGAGCTATAGGGAGAGGTTGAGTAGGCTGGGTCTCTATTCCATGGAGTGCAGGAGCATGAGGGGGGGATCTTATAGAGGTGTACAAAATCAAGAGAGGAATAGATCGGGTAGATGCACAGAGTCTCTTGCCTAGAGTAGGGGAATCTAGGACATAGGTTCAAGGTGAAGGGGAAAAGATTTAGTAGGATTCTGAGGGGTAACTTTTTCACACAAAGGGTGGTGGGTGTATGGAATAAGCTGCCAGAGGAGGTAGTTGTGGCTGGGACTATCCCATCGTTTAATTGACAGTTAGACAGGTACATGGATAGGACAGGTTTGGAGGGATATGGACCAAGCGCAAGCAAGTGGGACTAATGTAGCTGGGACTTTGTTGGCCGGCGTGGGCAAGTTGGGCCGAAGGGCCTGTTTCCACACTGTATCACTCTATAACTCTAGGTAGGATTTCTGTAGCAGTTCCAAAAATAATGAAACAGTAATTCCACTAACCCTAAATGAAATGAATTTTAAAATTCAGTATAACCAAATCTCATGCTAGGCACAAGCAGCAGTGGAAAAAAAAGTTGGCAAACTAACTAGTGCAGTGGCACAGGGGTCAGGGCCACAGTAGTAACTATTTCCAACTTATGTTAATGACTTGGATGAAGGGACTGAGTGTATCTATATACTATTAAAACTCGTTTGTTTGTTTGTTTGTTCCTGAACTACAGCCAAAACGGTACACGATTGCGCGGCAATTTTAGGCCCACCTTACTCACCGTCGTCCCTTTGGTGCTAATGGAAGAAGTTTCATTGAAATTGGTGTTATATTTTTTAAGTTATTCACATGAACTGGGGAAGGGGGGCGAGGGGAGGGGGGGAGAGGGGGAGGAGGGAGAGGGTGCTGCACCAATGCAGGAGAGGTTTGGGCCCAACGGGTCCACTTGGTCTAGAACTAAATGTTTTGATGATACAAGGATAGGTGGGGAAAGTAAGTTTTGAAAGAATGCCTGACTCTGCAAAGCAATATGGATCCCCTGAGTAGGTATGTTTTTGACAGATAAGGATTACACTTAGAAAGGAAGAAAAGAAAAGTAGAATCCGGCATTGTGCGGGGAGATGCTACAAAAAAAAAAGACTTTTGGGAGTCTAGTCATGAGAAATCGACAAGAAAATGGATTAGAGGCCAAGATTGTATTGGCTGCTATGTTACTGAATGCCTGTGCGGGCCTGTGGATTAATGTGCTATACTCCTCCCGTTCTTACATGTGTCGTTGACGATAAATGGATAACACCACTTTTCGGTTATTTTGACTTTTGCTGGATGGAGATGCTTATGGAAAAAGGAATTTTATGATTTAAGGTACTTGGAAATAAATTAATGATTTTGGTGAAGAACATTCAATGGAAAGCTTTTACAAGGTCTATCTATCCCAGTTGGTCAAAGATTTAAGGAATCTTCTAAGGGATGGTCTATTCCTGATTTGTAGTACTAAGGTGAAAAAAAAAGATTCAATGCGAAACTAAATCCTTGCCAAAGAAAATAACCAGAGAAAATCTTGCTGCACTTCTCATAACAATAATGCAATGGAAGTTTCCTGTGACGAATCTTTTTCAATTTAAGGATAATTTCAGATCTACATGATGCACAATAAATTGACAGTGATGGAGTTTGAAACCGGATTTGTAATACATTGGGCATTTAAAAGCCGTGAAGGTGTGTGGTTTGCGGGATCTTATTGCGAGTTACAGTGCCCTCCATAATGTTTGGGACAAAGACCCATCATTTATTTATTTGCCTCTGTAATCCACAATTTGAGATTTGTAATAGAAAACATCACATGTGGTTAAAGTGCACATTGTCAGATTTTAATAAAGGCCATTTTTATACATTTTGGTTTCGCCATGTAGAAATTGCAGCTGTGTTTATGAATGAATGAATTAATAAGTTTATTGACCAAGTATGCATATACAAGGAATGTGCCTTGGTGCTCCGCTCACAAATGACAACACAAACATAGAGTTAACAATTAAGAATAAAGCATAACCACATCAAAACAATAAGGATACAACATTACAGTCTAAACATGTGGATGAAAATAAACCAGAGCAAAAAAGAGACTACAGACTTTGGTTATTGAGTAGAACTATCACTCGTGGAAAAAAGCTGTTTTTATGTCTGGCTGTGGCTGCTTTGGCAGTCCGGAGTCGCCTTGCAGAGGGAAGTGCTTCGAAGAGTTTGTGGCCAGGGTGAGAGGGATCAGAGATGATCTTGCCCGCTTACTTCCTGGCCCTTGGAGTGAGTGCACAGTTCATCAATGGGGGGAAGGTTGCAGCCAACAACCTTCTCAGCTGTGCGAACGATCCGTTGCAGCCTCCGGATGTTGTGCTTGGTGGCTGAGCCAAACCAGACCATGATGGAGAAGGTGAGGACGGACTCAATGATAGCAGTATAGAATTGGACCATCATTGCCTGTGGCAGATTGCGTTTCTTCAGTTGTCGCAGGAAGTACATCCTCTATTGGGCCTTTTTGACTGTGGAGTCGATGGTGGCCCCCCGTTTAAGGTCCCTGGAGATGATGGTTCCAAGGAACTTAAATGACTCCACAGATGTGACTATGGTGTTGTTGATGGTGAGTGGGGGGAGGGGAGGGGGATCTCTTCGAAAGTCTACAATTAGTTCCACTGTCTTGAGAACATTGAGCTCCAGGTTGTTGCGATGGCACCAGGACGCCAGCTGTGTCACTTCCCATCTGTAGGCAGATTCCTCCCCATCCTGGATCAGTCCAATCAGGGTTGTGTTATCCGCAAACTTGAGAAGTTTGACAGAGGAGTCTGTGGAGGTGCAGTCGTTGGTGTAGAGAGAGTAAAGGAGAGGGGAGAGTATGCAGCCTTGCGGTGCTCCTATGCTGAGGGTCTGCGGGTCCGAGATGTGCTTTCCCAGCTTCACATGCTGCTTCCTGTCCGTCAGGAAGTTGATGATCCACTGACAGAGGGGTTCAGGCACAGTCAGCTGGGAGAGTTTGGAGTGTAGTAGCTCTGGCACAATGGTGTTAAAAGCAGAGCTAAAGTCCACAAACAGAATCCTGGCATAGGTCCCCTTGTGGTCTAGGTGCTGGAGG
Organism: Rhinoraja longicauda; assembly: GCF_053455715.1. Lineage (NCBI taxonomy): Eukaryota > Metazoa > Chordata > Chondrichthyes > Rajiformes > Arhynchobatidae > Rhinoraja > Rhinoraja longicauda. Next base: position 26,039,116 of record NC_135963.1, on the reverse strand, counting down.
ATGAAGTGCAGTCCTAGATTGACTGCGTTGTCCACTGATCTATTGGCCCTATACGCAAACTGCAGGGAGTCCAGCAGGGGGTTTGTGATGTTTTTCAGCAGGGCCAGCACAAGTCTTTCAAAGGTCTTCATGACCACAGAGGTAAGTGCGACAGGCCTGTAATCATTAAGACCAGTGATCCTTGTCTTTTTGGGTACAGGGACAATAGTGGAGACCTTGAAGCAGGCAGGGACACTGCAGGTTTGCAGAGACTGGTTGAAAGTGTCTGTGTAGATCGGTGCCAGTTGTTCGGCACAGAGCTTGAGGGTAGAGGGGGAAACATTGTCCAGTCCTGGAGATTTCCAGCTTTTCTATTTTCTGAATAGCCTCTCCACCTCCGCAATTTCTATTGTTAAACTGGAGTTTGTAATTGTTCAGGTGTGTTTAATTGCCTCCTTAATGCAGGTATAAGAGAGCTCTCAGCACCTTGTCTTTCCTCCAGTCTTTCCATCACCGTTGGAAACTTTTATTGCTGTTTATCAACATGATGACCAAAGTTGTGCCAATGAAAGTCAAAGAAGCCATTATGAGACTGCTCTGCCAGGCCTGTATTGCAGGCATCTTTAGCTTACGATTGTTATGGGGGCTTGTCCCCTTCAGTTTTCTCTTCAGCATATAAAAGGCATGCTCAATTGGGTTCAGATCGGGTGATCGACTTGGCCACTAAAGAATTGACCATATTTTAACTTTGAAAAACTCCTTTGTTGCTTTAGCAGTATGTTTGGGATCATTGTCTTGCTGTAGAATGAACCGCTGACCATTAAATTTTGAGGCATTTGTTTGAACTTGAGCAGATAGGATGTGTCTATACACTTCAGAATTCATTATGCTACTACTAGCAGCAGTTGTATCATCAATCTTCTTCTTGCGTTTGAGGCAGCAGAAATTATGTAACGCTCTCCAGGCGCTGTAGCCAGTGCAATGTGCTGTTGTCAAGGGCCGTGAGGTCTACTCCACCAGGGGGACGGAGGACAGTGCAGTTGAAAATGACGTGCTGCGCTGTTTGCTGGTCTGCTCCACACACGCAGGCTGCTGATGGACGCAACCCCCAACGGTGCATGATGGCGTTGAACCGGGCGACCCCTGTGCAGAGCCGTTCAGGGCGACCCACTCTTTGCGGGGCATTTCTGAGCCCGGGTGGGGCTGTGGTGTTCGGTGCGACAGTGAATTGAGGAGGTCGCGATGTCTGTTCCTAGCTGGTTCTCCATGCTCCTAGTATGTTAAAACCGGAGCCACAGAGGGTCGCTGCATGACAGGAGAAAGGGTGACGAGATGACAGGCATTGAGGTCCCAGTTGCTGTGAATCCTGGGCTATGTATAAACACAGCTGTAATTTGGTGAAACCAAAATGTATAAAAATACCCTTTAATAAAATCTGACAATGTGCACTTTAACCACGTGTGATTTTTTTCTATTACAAATCTCAAATTGTAGAGTACAGAGGCAAATAAATAAATGATGGGTCTTTGTCCCAAACATTATGGAGGGCACTGTATTTGTATTCATTTCTATGGCTTCGCCTGGCATCTTGTTCTTGATGTGGACTACTCAGAGTTTAAAAATTATCGGCTTATCCAGCTTTTCCCAATCTCAAGCCCGTGAATCTCTTGGAGTCCTCGAGTCATACAGCATGGAAAAGGGCCCTATGGCCCAACTTGCCCGTGCTGACCATGATGCCACATCTGCACTAGTCCCACGTGTCTGTATTTGGCCCATATCCCTCTGAACCTTTCCTACCCATGGATCTGTCCAAATGTCTTTTAAATGTTGTTATCGGACCTGCCTCATGATCATATACACCTCTATAAGATCATCCCTCATCCTCCTGCGATCCAAGGAATAGTCCTAACCTGCCCAACCTCTTCTTATAGCCCAGGCCCTCAAGTCCTAGCAACATCCTTGTAAATCCTTTCTGCACCTTACACAAGTTAATGACATTCTTCCTATAGCTGGGTGACCAGAGCTGCACATTGCTCCAAATGTGCTCCCACCATCGACTTGTGTAGTTGTATCATGAAGTCCTAATTTTTGTACTTTTCCCAATGAAGGCAAGCTTGCCAAATGCCTCCCGTGCCAACCTGTTTACCTGATACATCCAATGGCAAATAAAGTGGAAAATCAAACTTTGTATTAGTGGTTTGACTATTTACTTGTTGCTTTGGCTGTTCCTATGTTGATTCATTTGTTTGATTGTTTGGAATATTCCTGGATTCTGTTGTAATTTTGAAACCCGAAATGTTTGTCACCTATTATGTGCATTTTCTTATCCTTGGTGTTAACGCCTGGTTCTTTTCTGGAACCTACAGATATGTAAACACGTTACTAAAGCTGATCCCTCAGGTATTGCAGCTACAGGAACAGCTGAGACAAGCTGTCCAAAATGGAGATATGGAAACATCACATGGCATCTGCAGAATTGCTGTAGCGCTTGGAGAAAATCACTCAAGGTTTAACTTGCATTATTTTAATTTACCTTTGTATTTCAATCTTGTTTTGACAATTGTTGCAATGCATTTAGCTCACCTTCTGGATAACCATGTGAAACTAAAATTGAACCCACACTGCATGTGGCCTTTCTTGAGCAAATGTTTTGAAATATTTAGGTAGAGCTTTTTAAATTATCTTCACATCTTCACATTTTCATATGCTGCTCAATTTGAGTATGTGACAAACCTGTTGCACAAGCCTTTCCATAAATGAACAATTGTGGTCCGGATGACAAACCTTTTCAGATGTGCTGATGTGAAAATGCCGTGGATATTTTGAATTTTAATGTAATTGAAAATCTTGGGTGTAGGAAATACAATAGAAATATGAAGGCACTGTATCAATAGATAAAGCAAATGTATCAGGACATTGGCCATTGAATTAACTTTTGCCAAAATAATGGAGCAATGACTTGTCAAATTAACAATTAAATGATCTGAAGATGGTGTAATTTTGTTGCGATAAAGACTCAAACTCCATTAAAGGTTTCAAAGGACTTTTATTGCCACGTGTACCAATTAAGGTACAATGATATGCGAATTACGATACAGCCATATTAAAAAAGCAACAAGACACACAACTACATAAAAGTTAACATAAACATCCACCACAGCAGATTCCCCACATCCCTCACTGTGATGGAAGACGATAAAGTTCAATCTTCATCCCTCATTTTTCTCCGACGGTCGGGGCAGTCGAACCATCCGTCGGGGCGGTCGAAGCCCCCGTGTCGGGGCGATCGAAGCCCCCGCGTCGGGGTGGTCGAAGCTCCTGCGGCTTGGAGTTCCCGAAGTCGGTCTCTGACCAGAAACCGTGGGCTCCATGATGTTAAAGTCTGCAGGCACCCGTGGTGGAGCACGGAGGTTGATCCCTGGCAAAGGGATCGCGGGCTCCGTGATGTTAAGTCCAAAGGTACCCACGGTGGAGCTCTTGAAGTCGGTCTCCAGCAAAAAAATTCCATCTCTGTCGAGGTAAGAGATTAGAAAAAGTTTCCCCCAGCCCCAACCCCCACATAAAACAAGCTAAAGAACATTAAAAACATACACTTAACACGTACTAAAAAACAACGAAGAAGAAAGGGACAGACAGACTGTTGGCGAGGCAGCCATTGCTGGCGCCACCCGGTGGATTCTCCCGGTAACTATTTTAACAATGTACAAGTCTGAATGTCCTTTCCAGAAGTATAATTCAATGAAAATTGATGCCAAGCTAAAGCTAAGTAGCAATTTGGAGGGTAATTCAAAGTCTAGGTCAAAGAAGAGTTGAAGCAAGAGCAGGAGGGTGAAGAGCATTTGGGAGGAAATTTAAGATCTTGCAGTGTTTGTAATGTTGGAGCAAAGTGAGTGTGCATTTGGAGAACTGCAAAATTAATGCTGATAAGTTCTGATTTTTCCCCCCCTTATTAATTTATGATTCATTTAAATTTTTTGTTTAAAAAAACATGTTTTGCTTCTCAGATAAATGCAAAGCTTGACCACTGGGGGGGAAAAAAGAACATGAAAATCAAACTAGAGGCGAGATGCAAATTTGTTGTTTGCTGGAGGGTTAATGTTTTTATGGGTAAATGTAGTTTTTGGTTAGATACAGTTGCCTGTCCATGAAGGGATGACAGTAGTATTTGTCATACAAATTTGAATACAATAAACATTTTAAATATGTAGAACGAAAAAAAATTGAATTTTATGTGATTACTGTGAACACCCTGAAAAGGTCAATGTATAGTAAAACCTTATAATTATGGACTTTATGATGGACACTGCCACCACCGACCCTTTTGTACACTCCTCTGGCTGCCCGCGATCCGTAACCAATGACTCCACTAATCCTAGCCTCTCCCCCGGCTTCCAGCAGGCTGGGGCTGTCAACTTACTTGGATTCTAGGCCCAGTTCCAGAGTCTGAAGAAGGGTCTCGACCTGAAATATCACTTATCCATGTTCTCCAGAGATACTGCCAAATCTGCTGAGGTACTCCAGCACTGTGTCCTTTTAACCAACATTTGCAGTTGTTTGTTTCTAATATAATGATACTCTATTACTCGGTTATAGCGGGCAACCTGCAATAACTGACACCATTGCTCTCTATCCCTCCATCCCTGTGGTCTGTTATAACGAGGGTTTATTGTATATATTTTAGTGTGAGGCACTGTTAAAGTAAAATGATCTCATTGCAGTGAGCACTTTGGTTACAGTACGTTCAGGACCACTCATCATGAACCGAACAACAGTTAATATTAAAACACCTGCTTTCAAATATTGAATATTAGCTGAAGCTTTTACAGTCTTATGAATTACTTTTGCTTTTCTCTGTTCCTGAATTATGCTATGGGTATGTATTTACTGTAAACATTCTTTAACTAAATCTTGCGTGTTTTCTGTACAGAGCCTTGTTGGAGCAAGTAGAACATTGGCAGACATTTCTTGCACTTGTCAACATGATAATGTTTTGCACAGGAATTCCAGGCCACTATCCAGTAAATGAAACTACTAGCTCATTAACCCTAACCTTCTGGTACACGTTACAGGTATGAACAATATTAATGGTCATATATAAGCTCCAAATGCATTATGCCAATTTAGAGTAATTTTTCTCATAGTTTTGCACTATTATATAGAGGAACCTTTTTGGAAATTTCTAAGGAAAATTGTTAATATTAGAACACTTCTTAAAATTATAAATTTTGTCTGCTTCCTAACTTGCTGATTATTTATTTTACTCGTTTCAGAATGCCATTATTTTAGTTTAGATTCGAAATAGTTGTTCTGTGTGCGTGCATGTCTCATTAAAACATGAAAAGATAATGCAGTGAGTCAGGCAGCATCTCTGGAGAACATGGATAGGTGACTTTTCAGGTTGTGATTCTTCTTCATACTACAGAAGGGACCCAACCTGGAATATCACCTCTCCCAAGTTCTTCAGAGATGCTGCCTGACTTGTTGAGATACTCCAGCTCTTTGTGTAAACCAGCAGTTCCTTGTGTCTCCATGAAAAATTAACCCTACAGATGAGAACTTTGTAAAGTCATCTTTAACAAAAATAAATAGCAGCATGTTGTAGAGTGAATGACCACTAATCATTTTCCATTGTTCATTTATAACTTAAACATTTCAGTATTTGCTAAGTCTTTGAAAGTCTGATTTATACGGAATTATACATGGCAAAGCCATCAAAGATTTTTGCCTTTTTCTGAACTACTTGTTTGAGACATTAAAAGATTGGCTCATTTACTGTTTTGCATGTTAATCCATTATTTCAGTCTACCTGGACTATATTCTTTTTCAGTTATATTTATATTTGCTTTTTTTCTAGTTAAATGCTTTGGTTTTTCTCTGCCCTTTTCATAACTACAGTGAATCTGAAATCATTATCAGTTTTCCATATGCCCTTCTGTTGAAACATTCTTCAATTCAGAGTTCAAAAATGCATGGTGCCTTTTAAATTTTGGATATTCCTGACGATACATGTGCATAAGAATAAGGAGAGGCTATTTAGAACTGAGATGAGGAAAAACTTTTTCACCCAGAGAGTTGTGAATTTGTGGAATGCTCTGCCTCAGAAGGCCGTGGAGGCTGATTCACTGGATGCATTCAAAAGAGAGTTGGATAGAGCTCTTGGGGCTAGCGGAATCAAGGGATATGGGGAGAAGGCAGGAATGGGGTACTGATTGTGGATGATCAGCCATGATCACAGTGAATGGCGGTGCTGACTTGAAGGGCTGAAAGGCCTACATCTGTACCTATTTTCTATGTATCTATGATTACAACAATTTAAAATATCAGTTACCCGGTAAGTCACGGAAGGTAAGAAATAACAGATCACTGTGCTGAATTTCTAATTACTGCCTTTCTGCTTGGAAATGCTGATGTGTTCATTACTGGTGCCTTGTTTATCTAGAGTGCAGATTCTTAACTATAATTAAAACATGTAAAGGTGCACCACAATTAATCATAACGTTGATACAACGAGACCTTATGAGATTCATTTTTTTGAAACACGTTTATAAATATACATTTTTGAATTAATAACTAGAATTTCAGGACCGTGATCTGTTATTTCTTACCTTTCATGATTTACCATGTAACTGGTATTTTTTTTTTTTGTGTGGGTACAGTGGGAATGTTGCTTTGATTTTGATACAGTGATGCATTGCAGCATTGCAGCACATTATTGTGTATGTTTGGATGTTGGGAATTGGTGTACTCCTTGCGAGAGATGACTGCAAAGGAGTATTCTTATTCCCAGTCAGTTGCTTATTTTCAACTTCAATGTTACAGGACAGTTTATAATAAGCAATTTATGAAAGTAATAAAGCTCTTGAAGTGCTAGTAATTTTATGTGACCAAAATATAAATTCTCATAATAAAATTAATATTCAAATTTTGGTTTGTGCCGGCAATGATTTGTGAAAATGGTTTAATAATGATTTATGGATGAAATGTAGTGCCAACTGAACAGATGATACTGTGTTTTCAGTAAACATTTCATCAAAAGCTAGGATCCACAGGGATCCACAGGGCTGCCAATACTGATGTTTGAAAAATTGACTTAGAACATAGACCAACCAGTACAGAACAGATCCTTTGGACCATAAATGTCTGCGCTGAAAATAATGCCAAATTAAACTTCTGCCTACACATGATCCATATCCCTCCATTCCCTATGTATTAATGTCTTATCTAAACATCTCTAAAACTACACTATCGTATCTGCTTCCAGCAGTACCCCTGGCAGTGTGTTCCAGGCACCTACCATTCTTTGTGTAAAAACCTGTTCCACACATCTATATATATATCTATCTATCTATCTATCTATCTATCTATCTATCTATCTATCTATCTATCTATCTATCTATCTATCTATCTATCTATCTATCTATCTATCTATCTATCTATCTATCTATCTCTATCTATCTATCTATCTATCTATCTATAAATATATATATATATATATATATATCTATATTTCTGAGATTTGGCCGTGGCACTACGCCAAAACAGTAAACGATAGTGCCACTATTTTACCACCACCTTAATCATCATTGTCCTGGTACTGTTAATGAAAAGTTTTATTTAAATTGGTGTTATATTTTTAAAGTTAGAGAGATTTTAAAGTTTAAAAATCACCTTTCAATCTGACTTCTTAAAGGTCCTCAGCGTGTGACGTCACAATGGGACCCGCACAACTTTAATTGTGCCCCCCCCCCCCCCCAAGCAGCGCAGCACCAGAGACAAGAGAAAGAAGATGGCCGTTGGCAGGACGGGGTCAGTGGCTCCCTCTCCCCTTTCCTCTCCCCCCTCGCCTGCACCCGGCTCCGGGGGACACTCCGAGCAGGAGGGAGATTGTGGGAAAGGGGTGTGGGGGGGAGGAGAGAGTGGGGGTGAGGGGAGGTGGGGGTGGGGGGGAGTGGGGGCAGGGGAGGAGAGGTGGGGGGGAGGGGGGGATGGGGTGGGTCAGTGGGGATTGGAGGGGGGGGATAAGGGGGTTTGAGTGGGGGGGGTGAGGGTGCTACATCAATACAGGAGAGGCTTTGTGTCCATGGCTCGCTCCGGCTGCAGCGCTGGCGCCACGGGGCCCAGGTCAGTGACACCCTTTCTGAGGAATGGGGCCCACGGATCCACTTGGTCTAGTATATCTATATACTATTAAAACTCACTTCTTGTTTATAAATATGTTTGTATCCTGGGTTTGTGTATGTATCACTGATTGCGGCAAAACTGTAAACCGTCGCGTCACGGTTTTTGCACCGCCTTGATCACCAACCTCCCGTCTGACCGGCCGCGATATTTTCATTTAATTTGGTCATATATTTTTTAAGTTACAGAGGTTTTAAAGCGCTGCCCCCCCTGATTTATCGAAGTTTTGACAGAAGGGGGGCGCTGCGGTGCGGATTAATCTTCATTGTGATGTCACAATGCCCCTGTGCCAAGCAGCTGCTATTGGGTGTCTGCTCTTTACAAATTTACATTTTTTAATTTTTAACCTTTTTTTTCCAAGGTCTTCAGCTTGTGACGTCACAATGCTTGGGCTACATTGTTGCGAAAAGCAAATGGTTGTTTTTTAAAGTTGTGTTTTTAATTGCAAGTCACTTAACATACACAGATCAGCATGGGGCCCCTATGCTCGTGGGCCACCGGGGCAAGTGTTACGAAAAAAGAAAGGGGAGGTCCCCCTTCCCCCCTCAACCCCTTCCTCCCCACTCCTTCCCACCTCCATCCCCACTCCCTCCCCCCCTCCTCCCCAACTCCCTCCCCATCCCTCCCCACCTCCCTCACCCCTCGGGGACGGTCCCAACGGGGAAAGAGGGGTACTGGGAAAAGGAGAGGTCCCCCCTCCCTCCCCCCTTCCCCCTCCTCTCCCCCTCCCTCCCCCTCCTCCCTCCACACCTCCCTCCCTCCCTCTCCCTTCCCTCCCTCCCCTTCCCTCCCTCCCCTCCTCCCGGTTACAATGGAAACCCTACGAGGACGGGCCCAACGGGGAAAGAGGGGTACTGCGAAAAGGGGAGGTCCCCCTCCCCCTCCCCTCCTCCCTCCACACCTCCCTCCTCACTCCCTCCCCTTCCCTCCCTCCCCTCCTCCCGGTTACAATGGAAACCATACGAGGAAGGGCCCAACGGGGAAAGAGAGGTACTGGGAAAAGGGGAGGTCCCCCTCCCTCCCCCCTTCCTCCCTCCCTCCCCCACTCCCTCCCCCCCCCTCCCTCCACCCTTCCATCCCTCTCCCCCCTCCCCCCTCCTTCCACCCTCCCCCCCCCCTCCCGGTTACAATGGAAACCCTACGAGGACGGGCCCAACGGGGAAAGAGGGGTACTGGGAAAAGGGGTGGTTCCCCTCCCTCCCCCTCCCTCCCTCTACCCCCCCTACCCCTCTCCCTCCCCCCCTTCCCCCTCCCCTCCCCCCTCCCTCCCCCTCCCCTCCCTCCTCCCTCCACACCTCCCTCCTCCCTCCCTCCCCTTCCCTCCCTCCCCTCCTCCCGGTTACAATGGAAACCCTACGAGGGGTAATGGGAAAAGGGGAGGTCCCCCTCCCTCCCCCTTCCCCCCTCCCCTCCCCCCTCCCTCCCCCCTCCATCTCCCTCCCCCCCACCCACCTCCCTCCCCTCTCCCTCCCCCCTCCCCTCCCCCCACCCCCCTCCCTCCCCCTACCCCCTCCCTCCCCTCTCCCTCCCCCCCTTCCCCCCTCCCCTCCCCCCCTCCCTCCCCCTCCCCTCCTCCCTCCCTCCCCCTTCCCTCCCCCCACTCCCCTCCCGGTTACAATGGAAACCCTACGAGGACGGGCCCAACGGGCACACTTGTGCTAGTATATTACTAAAACTCTCATCTTGTTAGTTTTTATATATATTTATTGTTCCCGAAGAACAGCCAAAACGCTACACGATAGATTACGTGACAATTTTAGGCCCACCTTACCCACCATTGTCCTGGGGTGTGCAAATAGCAAGTTTCGTTACATTTTAAAAACAATTAACTAAATAAACTTTAATAAATGTGCTCCCCCGGCCCTGCCGGAGGATCGGCGCCTGTCCCGGCGTGCCTTGCGCCTGACCTTGCTCCCATGGTGCAGCGCGGCGGCAGAGGGTCAAACAAGATGGCCATGACTGCTGAGCTGCTGCTGCAGGAGAGGTTTCCATGCAACAGGTCCACGGCTCGCTCTGGCCGACGCATTGGCCGTCCAGGGCTGACATGAGTGGCTCCCTCGGGGTTGCCGCGCCCGCAGGAGAGATCGTCGGGGGAGTGGTTGCCGGGCCCGCAGGAGAGGTTTGCATCCAACGGTGGTTGCTGCGACTGCAGGGGAGATCCGGACCCAACGGGTCCATGCCCGTCTAGTCTCCTTTAAACTTTCCCAGATTTAACTCCAACCGCCATTTCTGTGCCCATTTCTGTTTCTGATCTGCTGTAATCATTTGACAGCTGCCTTCACTGTCTGTAATTCCACCAATTTTAGCGTCGTCTGAAAATTTACTAACTAACCCCTCTGTATTTTTGTCTGAGTAATGTGTTGTCACAAACAACAAAGATTCCAGTATAGATCCTTGCGAAACCATTCTGGTCACAGACCTTCAGCCAGAATAACACTCTTTCGCCACTATTTTGTCTTTTATGGGTAAGCCAGTTCTAAATCTAAACTATTAGGTCATTGTGTATCCCATGCATCCTAATCTTCTAGATCAGCCTACCATGAGGAACGTTGTCAAATTCCTTGTGAAGTCCATGTAGACGACATCTGCTGCCCTATCTTCATCAGTCACCTTCTCAAAAGAACTCAATTGAGTTAGTACCACATAACCTGCCTCGGACAAAGTCATGCTGACTTTCCCTAATTTGTCCAAACTCTTCCAAATGCGAGTATTTTTCACTCCCTAAGATCTCCCAATCTCCTTTAAACAAAGAAACTTGACCTGCGCTTCACACATGCAACAAGCTGTAAATGTTGCACTCTTGCCTCAAAATTTAGTTATGGAATAAGTTTCATGATTGGATTCACATGCTCATTAACTTTTGATCGACATTGAAATTTAGGAATGATAAGCTTTATAATGGAAGATAAATCCAATTTCTATGTTTGATGATGCAGAACATTTTAAATTATCGCCTTGATAATTTGATGATGTGCAAAATGGCTTTAAGTCCTCTTATACAACTGTAAACAGCTATGTTGATATAAATTGTTAGTATTGAGCCTTTTCTGAGTACTAAAAGCCTACAAAGGTAACTGTATTTTGTATATTTCTTATAATTTATGTTAATTCTGTGAGCTGAAATTGCACCCTGCGTAAGGAAAGGGAAAGGAAGATGTACAGAAGATCATATAGTATAAGAAAATAACTGCAGATGCTGGTACAAATCGATTTATTCACAAAATGCTGGAGTAACTCAGCAGGTCAGGCAGCATCTCGGGAGAGAAGGAATGGGTGACGTTTCGGGTCGAGACCCTTCTTCAGACTGAAGAAGGGTCTCGACCCGAAACGTCACCCATTCCTCCTCTCCTGTACAGAAGATCAATCAGGATTGTATTTGTTCCAGTATGCAGCTGAAAAGTGTTGATCTAATCTTTACAAAACACGAGTCAAAGCACGTGTAGGCAATTTGGCCCCTCCCTTTTACTTCAACTTTGGGGGGAAAATCATGACTGAGTGATTTGACTGGGTAGTACAAACAGAAATGTTTTCACTGTACTTGGTACATGTTACAATAATAAAACTATACCAACACATTTTGCCTTCTATTCCATCTTGAATATCTTGAATATGCAATGACTGAGCCTTTCAAGCTGCTTTGGGTAGTGAATTACAAAGAATTCCTTTCATCTGGGTGATGGAATTTAAAAAAAATCTTGGTCCTGAATGACCAACCCATTTATTTTGAGATATTGACTACTGGTTCTGGATGCCCCATCTTGTTCCATAATGTCTCTTAGCCAATTGCAAGTTCACTTAACTGACACATTGCATGGGTTCTACTCTTATAATTCTACTCATAACTTATGAACATAACTGCTTCATCAGTTCAGGCACTATAAAAGCTGGACAATAACTGACTGCGATATCAAGCATCCAATATGAGAATTTTAATGTTTAAACTATAATGCACATATGCACAATCTTATTTAGGGTGATGCCAAACATGAAATACCTAGGGAAAAATAGGCACAAAGTAATGAAGTAACTTAGCGGGCTGGGCAGCATCCCTGGAGATCATGGATAGGTGAAGTTCCGGGTCAGCACCCTTCTTTTGACACCCTTCTTTGGGTGACATATCATATCATATCATATATATACAGCCGGAAACAGGCCTTTTCGGCCCTCCAAGTCCGTGCCGCCCAGTGATCCCCGTATCGGGTCAGGACCATTCTTTTGACACCCTTCTTTAGGTGACATATTGGGTCAGGACCATTCTTCAGATTCTTCTCCTGGGATGCTGCCTGACCTGCTGAGTTATTCCAGCACTTTGTATCTTTATTTTTGTATAGCAGCATCTGCAGTTCTTTGTTTCTACATGAGATACCTAGGTTTTGGTGAGAGGCTCAAACTAGTGGGTCATAACATCTTCTTTCTTCATGACTAAATTTCCAGTGGGACCAATCCTATGATGTGGCATACAGATAAATTGCACTTTTGTAAGGATTTTTTTTGCACCTTACTTCTGTGGTCACTAAATAGAAGTCATGTTCTTGGTCCCTCAGTTTCTTGTCTACAGATACTGTCATTAGATGTCATGCTGCTTCTAACTGCTTTATCCCCAACCTTGTTTTGAGAGGCCAAACATCTTGTCATGTTAGTCTGGTACTTTATTCCATTTATTTCACTTTAAAGTTTCTAGAACTTCCCATTATCTATTTAGAGCTAAGAGGCACTTTTGGTAGAAATTCAGTTGTATTTAAACAATGTTGACTAGCAGAAGAAGGTAATAACAAGGAACTGCAAATGCTGGTTTATACTAAAGATAGACATAAAGTGAAGGATTAACTCAGCGGGTTAGAAGAAAATGGATAGATAATGTTTCTGGTTGGGACCCTTATTCGGACTGATTGTAGGGGGGGAACAGGGGAAAATCTGAAAGCGAAAAGAGGTTGGACAAATCACGTTTGGCAACAGATGTCCTCAGGCAATGGTGTTCACTGACAGGCAGATTGTTGCACAAAGACTAGAGAGTTATTCCAGCATTTTGTCTTTCTTTGGCAGAAGCTGACTGAGTTGAAAGAAAATTGAATGTTTACTTTGTGCTTTATTTTTAACATGGGAAGTAAGCTGTTTGGATGTCAAAAATTTAATTCTCAACAAAAAATATTTTGGATAGTTTGGTAAACATGTTTTTCAAATGAGGAATAGATTTTAATTTCAGATGTGCAGTTGGGTATTATCTCTGAAAACTGAAGAGGAATCTGTTTTGTTTTGCTGAAGGTTTGTTAGGCTTGTTTCCTTTCATTCCAATGCATGCTTTTAAAAATAATTAATTAAAATCATTTTTCTCTTCTGACATCTAGGATGACATAATGTCATTTGAAGCTGAAAAACAGGTGGTGTATCTACAAGTTTATCGTCCTGTTTACTTTCAATTAGTTGATGTCCTTCTGCACAAAGCTCAGTTCCCTTCAGATGAAGAATATTCCTCATGGTCCTCTGATGAAAAAGAACAATTTAGAATATACAGGTAAGGAAGCAATTGTTCACAACAAAACATATTTAGGTGTTTGTAGATCTGCAAGCTTCACGTGCTTTAATAAGCTTTCTGATTGTTGAAACATAATGATTGTTGAATAGTTGCTGATGGTACTTTGCAGATTATTGATTTTTTGCAGACTTGGATAGAGTTGGATTGAGTATATTTTCCCACTTTGCGGATGGGTGATTTGTTTTATGCTTCTGATTTTTTTTTTGTGAATTCCTGATGCCACTCTTGTTTTCATGATGAGGTCTTCTTTTAACACATTCAAGGGGCAGGATATAATTTAGTGGATATTCTTGAAAAAGGAACAGGTTTTTAGTTGCTGTTGATCAGTAACTTGCAGTAAGCTTAAGTGAGTGGAAGAATGATATGAAAGTGTGAATTGGAACCATTCTCAGAATAATCTGATTGCATTTGGAGGGGTGATCATTATAGGAGATGCTATAATAGGCATTATCACAAGGATAGGTCAAAGATTTTTCACGTTTTATGCTTCTGAATATTTTGCATTAACCTTTACTTGAATTGTCATTTGGAGAAGTGGGGTCTGGATTGGGAGTGGATGACATTGATTAGCTGTACCTAGTAAGACTAAAGAAAATTGGCGAGGAATATGTTTCTCAGCAATCATAGAACTGGTCTAAGAAATTAATCAATTCCTGAAGGCATGTGAAAATATTAGGAGCCAAATAGGTGTGGGTTAAAGCTCTGTTCTAAGACTTAAGCATTAAATCTAAGCCTAAATGCGGTGCAGAAGTAAATATTAAATGTGTTGCCAGAGATGTTGTCTTTTGGTTGAGAATTAAGCTAATGCACTTGGCTTTCTGAGGTTGATTTAAAAGACCCCATGAAACAATTTGCAGAGCTGGTAGACCAGGTGCTGAAATCTTAACTGAAACATTGCTCAATTAACATTGTCAAATTTTCTTATTAGTTATCTCTTCTGTGTGCCATTTATCTACGAGGTTTGTGCACATTGCAAAGCGAACTACACTCTGATATCCTGAGAGCACAACGCATTTTACAGCCAATGAAATAGTATTATTTAAATAGTCTGAAGAAGGGTCGACCCGAAACATCACCCATTCCTTCTCTCCAGAGATGCTCCAGAGAAGTTACTCCAGCTTTTTGTGTCGATCTTTGGTTTAAACCAGCATCTGCAATTCCTTCTTACACAAATAGTATCAGTTATTGAAATATTTGTAAATCCCTATCCTAGAGGATCATGGATGTTCAGTCATTTCCCCGGTGTGGGATGAATAAAGGAATATATTATTTAGTGTTATCAAAATTAATAGATTTAAGATACTTGGCATTTCTACAGTTTCTGGTAGGAAACTGGGGTTCAAGTCATTGTCTACTATGATCTTATTAAATGGAGGAATTAGGTGGAGCCATACGTATGACATTATCCTGGTTCTATTTCTTGCGTTCTCATGCCAGAATCTTACATTTCCTAATTATCGTATCTCCTATTACTTGTTATACACTGGCCAAAAGTGCTAGATAAATGCCCCATTTCACTTTTTGACATAAGAGATTATGATACACTTTTCAAACTTTAAAACAATTGGATATTCCATTGTATGTTTAAAATAATTCTGAGTATTTTTGTTGTAAACACATTTGTAATCTATAATTACTTATAACAATAAAATGTATCTTTTTGTGGCAGAGTTGATATCTCTGACACTCTGATGTATGTCTATGAAATGCTGGGAGCTGAACTGCTAAGTAATCTATACGACAAATTAGGAAGACTTTTAACTAACACTGAGCAACCAACGTCATGGCAGGTAAATACTCGATTGCTACACCACTACTAATAAAATATTTGTGTTCAATTTGTTATAAATATGGTATTTAATTTACAATTTGAGTAAGTGGTATCCTGATTTCTTTATAATTGGAAAGTGCTTAATTTGATGTATTGCATAATTGTTTTCTCTTTCTGTTTAGCACATTGAAGCCTGTTTGTATGGGTTTCAGTCTATTGCAGAAACCAATGATGTCAACTATTCTGATGTAATTCCAGGATTGATTGGTCTCATCCCAAGGATAAACATCAGCAATGTGCAGTTAGCTGACACAGTAATGTTTACGATAGGTATGCTTTATACCGTTGAGTATATTTATTAGTGGGATAACTCTTCCTAATAGTTGTCGTTGCACTCAATTTTGGATAACCTCACGAATTCATAGTCACACAGCGTAGAAACATACCTGTCAGACCATCATGTCCACAGTGATAATTATGTACTATCTATACTACTCCCATTTACCAGCACTTGGTCTGTAGCTGTCTATGTGTTGATGATCCAAGTCCTTGTCCAGTTACTTTATTGGAAGTGAGGGTATCCACCTCCACTACCAGGAAGTGTTTTCCAGATTTCAACCACCCTCTTGATATCAGTATGCCTTCTTCACCAGCTTATCTACCTGTCCTGCTACCTTCAAGGATCCTTGGACTTGCACACTGAGATCCCTCCATTTCTCAATCCTTTCTTGGGCCCCACTATTCATTGTGCATATCCTATCCTTATTAATCCTCCCAAAGTGCATCACCTTTCACTTATCAGAATTAAATTCCAACAGCCAGTGTTCTGACCATTTAATCAATAGATTAAATCCGTTTTGGGATGATAGGTTAAACCAAGACCCAATCTGTCTTTGCAGGCATACGGCATTCCTTTTGAATAAGAACTTAAAAGTCTATCGTAGAAAGGCAGCCTGTCAGCCCACCATTTGCTCTTCTGGATAGCGTTTAAATGTTGAGAGTACCCATTTCCACCACCCACTTGACAAATTTTCTTCCTCGAATCTTTTTTTTAATCCACTATGCTCTTATTCTAGTATGTCCCCTGGATTTTGATACCTATGTTCTGGGAAAAGCTTTCCTACTATCAATGAAATTATGCTCGGGGTCCTGCTTAATATTTATCCCTTCATCAAGGCAACTAAACATAGATTATTCAGTCATTAACATGCTCTGGTAACCTAAAATGTGAACTCTGTGTCTTTCCCCTAAATGCTGTTTTGAGTATTTCTAGTAGTTAATTTTAGTTTCCAGTCATCGGCAACTGTGATATTACTCTTTTGTATTACTATGTTGTTGTTACTTGGAGCTTGCTATGTTCAAATTGGCTGCCCAGTCACTGAATAACAATCGCTTAACACCATTCAATGAAGTAAATGTAATGCTGCCCTGTAAAACCCAAACCCGAGAGCTCCATAAAAAACATTTGCTTTTGTGGCTTCCCACTTAATTTGGAAAATGATAGTCTTATGATGGTTGGGTAATGTTTCGAGTCAGGACCCTTCTTCAGACTAATTGTAAGGTGAGAAAGAAAGCTGGAAGTAAGAAAGAGCAGGCCAAAGCCTAGCAGGTAATAGGTGGATACAGGTGAGGGGAGTTTTTGATGAGCATGTGGTTGAACAAAGGTCAGAGATGAAAAGACACGGTGTGAGACAAAAGGATTGAAAAGTTGCAAATTATGAAGCTAGAGGAAGGAATGTAGGTAGAAGAGGAGAAATAGATGTGAGTCCAGCTAGGGCACAGAGGGGGGGAAACAAGGGGGAGGGGATAGGGGAAGAAGGGGGAGGGGGTTGTAGTTACCAAAAATGGAAAATTCAATGTTCATAACATTTGGGTGTAAACTACCCAAGCCAAATATTAGGTGCTGTTCCTCCCCTTTGCGTGTAGCCTCAATGGCTATGGAGGAGCCCCAGCACAGAAAGGTCAGAGTGGGAAGAGGAGTTCAAAAATGGTTACCAATTAGAAGATCCAGTAGACTTGGTAGACCGAATGCAAGTGTTTGGTGAAATGGTCACCGAGTCTACACTTGGTGTTACTGATGTACAGGAGGCCACATTGTGAACACCTGATGCAGTTGGCGAGGTTGGAGGAGGTGCACATGAACCTGTGTCTGACCTGGAAGGTCTGATGGGATCCCTGGATGAAAGTGAGGGAGGAGGTATTGTGATGAGTGCTAGATTTCCCGCAGTTGCTGGGGAAAGTACCTGGGGAGGGAGTGGTTTGGGTTGGGAGAGTTTGGTTCCATCCTATCTTGTCCAGTCCCTTCCAAGCTATTATCTCAATGGTGTTAGGTTAGGTAAGGGGGAGGTGCAGCGAGACCTGGGTGTCCTTGTACACCAGTCACTGAAAGTTGGCGTGCAGGTACAGCAGGCAGTGAAGAAAGCTAATGGCATGTTGGCCTTCATAACGAGAGGATTTCAGTATAGGAGTAAAGAGTTGTATAGGGCCCTGGTAAGACCACATCTGGAGTATTGTGTACAGTTTTGGTCTCCTAATTTGAGGAAGGACATCCTTGAAATTGAGGCAGTGCAGCGTAGGTTCACGAGATTAATCCCTGGGATGGCGGGAGTGTCATAAGAGGAAAGATTGAAAAGACTAGGCTTGTATTCACTGGAGTATAGAAGGATGATAGGGGATCTTATAGAAACATATAAAATTATAAAATGACTGGACAAGCTAGATGCAGGAAAAATGTTCCCAATGTTGGGGGAGTCCAGAACCTGGGGCCACAGTCTGAGAATAAATGGGAGGGCATTTAAAACTGAGGTGCGAAGGAACTTTTTCACCCAGAGTTGTGAATTTGTGGAATTCTCTGCCACAGAGGGCAGTGGAAGCCAAATCTTATCGAAACATATAAGATTATTAAGGGGTTGGACACGTTAGAGGCAGGAAGCATGTTCCCAATGTTGGAGGAGTCCAGAACCAAGGGCCACAGTTTAAGAATAAGGGGTAGGTCATTTAGAACGGAGATGAGGAAAAACCTTTTCAGTCAGAGAGTTGTAAATCTGTGGAATTCACTGCCTCAGAAGGCAGTGGAGGCCAAGTCTCTGAATGCATTCAAGAGAGAGCTAGATAGAGCTCTTAAGGATAGCGGAATCAGGGGGTATGGGGAGAAGGCAGGAACGGGGTACTGGTTGATCAGTCATGATCACATTGGTGGTGCTGGCTCGAAGGGCCGAATGGCCTACTCCTGCACCTATTGCTATTGTCTATTGTCTAAATTACTGGATGGATTTAAGAGAGAGTTAGATAGAGCTCTAGGGACTAGTGGAATCAAGGGATATGGGGAGAAAGCAGGCACGAGTTATTGATTGTGGATGATCAGCCATGATCACAATGAATGGCGGTGCTGGCTCGAAGGGCCGAATGGCCACCTCCTGCACCTGTTTTCTATGTTTCTACAACTGAGGCAGTGCAGACATCTCTCATACCTTTAACTCTTCGATAACTTTGAATTTCTAGGCCCCCATTGGTTCAGTTTTACCATGTATGCTCAGTCCTTTTACACTTTCCCCCACCAGGAATATCGCAAGGCCCTCACTATTCTTCCTTGACCAGAGACCCAATTAATTTCTATATATTAGCACTATCCTCTGCCTGGCAGAATTTGTCCTGACACTCAACAACTTCCTTTTTGGTTCCTCTCACTTTCTTCAAGCTAAAGGTGTAGTCATGGGCACTTGCATTGGCCCAGCTATGCCTGCCTTTTAGTCTGTTGTGTGGAATAATCCTTGTTCCAAATGTACACTAGCACCATTCCCCAACTCTTTTTCTGCTTCATCGCCGACTGCATCGGGGCTGCCTCCCACAACCGTGCAGAACTTGCTGACTTCATTAACTTTACACTAACTTCCACCCTTCCCTCAAGTTCACCTGGACTATCTCTGGCACTTCTCTCCCCGTTCTTGATCCATCTGTCTCAACCACAGGCGTGGTTGACTCTACAATCTTTTGTCTCATACTTCTGTCTTTTCATCTCTGGCCTTTGTTTAACCATCTGCCTATCAAAATTCACCTGTATCCATCCATTGCCTGTCATGTTTTGCCCTGCCACACCTTTCTTCCAGCTTTCTACCCCCCACCCCTCCTACAATCAGACGTTCTGGATCTGCAATCCAGACCCGGAATGTCAACCAATCAGTGTTCTTCAGAGATTCCGCCTGACCCACTAAGTTACTCCAGCACTTTGCGTCTTTTATTGTAAGCCAGCATCTGCAGTTCCTTGATTCCACATTCTTATGATGGTCGCTCTGGTTGGTTGCAGTTTAAGTGTGATTTTGACAGGTATAACTTGCTGGTCTAAATCCATCAATTTATTTTGTAGGTGCATTGGCCGAATGGCTAGCTGATCATCCAGTGATGATTAACAGTGTATTGCCACTGGTATTGCATGCTTTGGGCAACCCAGAGCTTTCCATATCCAGTGTTTCCACACTGAAGAAGATCTGTAGAGAATGCAAGTATGACCTACCTCCCTATGCTGCAAATATTGTGGCTGTTTCTCAGGTAATGATTGTAGAGATTTAATGACTATATTTACTGCAACAAGTTACTGTATCTCTTTACATTTAGAAGACTAAAGGTTTTGCTATTTTAGAAATAGTGCGCAGTATGCTTAGGCTATAATAGAAAATTTAATTTCTCTGCATGGCTATATGTGTGAGGTACGACACTTATTTAGAAAAACTAAATGACTTTTCAGAGAGTCTGTTGCAAAATAGTTAATGATATTTGCTTCTGAGGTTGAAAATTCACTGTGAGATGCAAGAATCGTATGGATCAAGGAACTTTTCTAAAATTCCATCATTAACAATGGTCTGGTGTTTATCATGCACTTTTGGAAGCACTGTAATGTGCATAGATAAGAAGAAAGCTGGACAAGCAACAATATCTGATAAATTGTCAATGCGAGTAAAAAATATTCTAGTAAAAAGAACCTTGCACTGTGAAGTCCTTGCCTATAGATTGAGGCCCACTTTAGCATTATATTTCCATTTTTTGTTTTTTTGGAAGCTGTGAAATAAATACGTGCAGAATCAAAAATGAATAAAGATTGCTGTGTTCTGTTAGAAGCATTGTTTGAAAATCAATAGTATAAAAGCTGCAGTTCTAGTGAAATAGATTGAACGGGTATATTTCTTGAGTTTTGTTCATATCTATTTTCCATCTACGTGTCTTTAATAATGTGATACATTCATTTAATTATTTATTACTTTTAATTAGTTGGCCGGATTGGAATTTTCAGTGAAACACTTGTCAGGCCTGAGGTTAAATGATAGGCAGCTATGAAGTAGGTTCTTGCATTGTAACAGATGATAACTGGTATTTTTTTTTTTGCTATTGTTTTCTATAGGAAGTTTTAATGAAGCAAATTCATAAGGTCAGTTGATTAAGATTTACTGATGACAGTTAAAACTCTGATATAACTTTTTGTGCTTATTTCTCTCTCCATCACATTTTTTCTTCTTTCACTCTTTATGAAGATAAATGTAAAATTAATACCAAGCTGCTTTAAATGTTAATGTTTTAAATGCCCTATATATCTGGATTAAATATGTTGATTTAGTACATAGTATTTAATAAATGTGTTCATCCTAGCATTTATATAAAATTAATTTTAGTGCAAAAAAAGTGGAAAGTTTAAACTTTATACAACTTAAATAATGCCACATGGTATAAAATGAGCAGTGTATCTTCTGTAATTTCCATCTAAATCTATTTTAAGTAGTTTTAAACATTACTGGTAAATGATAATTCAATGACAATGTAATTTCAACAAGACTTCTACTGAATTAACTGCATGACTAGACTGCAGAGCCAGCTGGGGAGGGGTGGCATGGGGGAAACCTGTGCAACGTTTATTAAAAAGTTACTGAAAATGATAGAAATGTAGAAAATAGGTGCACGAGGTCCTTTGAGCCAGCACCGCCATTCATTCTGATCATGGCTGATCATCCACAATCAGTAACATGTGCCTGCCTTCTCGCCATAATCCCTTGATTCCACTAGCCCCTAGAGCTCCATCTAACTCTCTTTTAAATTCATCCAGTGAATTGGCCTCCACTGCCTTCTGTGGCAGAGAATTCCACAAATTCACAACTCTGGGTGAAAAAGTTTCTTCTCACCTCAGTTTTAAATGGCCTCCCCTTTATTCTTAGACTGTGTCCCCTGGTTCTGGACTCCCCCAACATTGGGAACATTTTTCCTGCATCTAGCTTGTCTAGTCCTTTTATGATTTTATACGTCTCAATAAGATCCCCTCTCATTCTTCTAAACTGCAGTGAATACAAGCGAGTATGTAATGTTGAGTGTGGGCTGTTCAAAGCTCCCACAGGACATTTCACAATGTGACTAATCAGCATTTATATGTATTTCAAAATCCACTGAAGTTGCCCAGATTACACAATGTTAATTGTTTGATTTTACTTGTTTGGTTCTGGTGGTTTGTTTTGAGGCAATTTTTGGTAAATATTTACTTTTATAAAATACATTTTTTGGTGTTACAAAATACGAATTTATGATTTAAAAATATATATTTTGTCATCATTGAGCTTTTCCTTTTTTCCTTTTTAGACAAGTCAGTGTATGTGGCTGATGCAGGCGTTAGGATTCCTGCTCTCTGCTCTTCAGGTGGAGGAAATCCTTAGGAACCTGCACTCCCTCATCAGCCCTTACATCCAGCAACTGGAGAAACTTGCTGAAGAGCCGGTATGTAGGATGAAAAGTCAGCATCTTAACAACCAAGTTTTTGTGATTGTAGAACTATTTTATTTGAAGTTTTGCTTCTATTACTCCTCCAGCAGTTTTATTTTCATTTTTCATCTTCTTAACTTCGCATCCTTGCTTTTTGGTAGGCTGTTTTATTTTTTTTCTTGTATCCTGAACCTCAAAACATATTACACACACAGATGTGCAAATTCTTGCACAGAATTCATTTTATATCAAAAACATATAATTAAAGACTAGTTATTACATAATTTCTAAAGGATGTAATCAAATTTTGACCAACTGTAATTATTGGCAATGATTAAAATACTGCAAACCTTCAATTGTCTCCTGGATATGTGTGCAAATAATATTTCATGAAAGTGTAACACGTCCTTTCTTCTGAGCAAGTTCTAACATTATGTTCTTTTGTCTTGCTCTTCTGTTTTATTTTCAGTGTTATTTTGTATTATTTTATATGTACCATTAAATTCTTTAATCGTTTTGCTTCTGCACCCTCCCATTTTTTTAAAAACCTGCTGCTTGCTTTTTTTAACTCCATGTTTCATCCACTTTCCATCTGAAAATAGGCTTAAATGGATTACTCTATGTCCAGTGTCACCTATTTTGGCCCATTTAAAAAAAACCCCATCTACAGCCCATCTTGTAAATGGTTAGCAAAACTTACTGGATCTTTGGATTCATAAATAGAAAAAAGTTATGCTGAACATGTACAAATTGTAGTTAGCCTTAACCGGAGTAATGTGTCCGATTGTAGCTGCACACTTTAGGAATAACCGGAATGACTGTAGGAAACTTTTATAAGAACGTTTTCTGGAATGGGATTTCAGCTGTAAGTTTAGTATGAAGAAGCTAAGGATGTTTTCCTGGAACAAAGAAGACTGGAGAAACTTGATAGTAGTTGTATAAGTTTATAATTGGCATAGTCCAGATAAATAGTTGAAAGCTCTCCAATTGGCTGTTTGTGCAAGGAACGTGAGGAAAATTCTTACTAGTCGTGGTTAGGAACGAGAAGTAATTATGTGGAACGATAGTAGAAACGCAATCAGTTAATGCTTTCAAAAGGAAGTTGGTTTGTGGGAATGGGACAGATTGGAGGTGGAGAAAATGAGGATGCTGGATATCTGAAATGAAAACTAAGTTCTGGGAATACTCTAGCTGAGCTGATGAAAGGGCATGGACTTGAAATGTTAACTATTTCTATCTCCATAGATGCTGCCTGACCTGCCGAGTATTTCCAGCATTCCAGATTTTTTTTTTTAAGACTGGAAATGCTCTCCTGGGAGCAGTTATGCACCTGATGGGCCAAGTCATGGTGATCAGAATGAAACACTGGACTTCAAACTGTCCTAACCAATGCCTTTTTATAACTGTTAACAATTCATGCATATCACTACTTAAGTTTTTGTTTAACTTGGAAATTAAAATTTACATGCCTTCTACTACTTTCTGATCCTCATCTGAGTCTCTCATTAATGGTAATTTTGAATTGTTGAATTTTGCCCACAGAATAGTCACATTTTTCCTAATTGTGTAAGTAGTTATTACCAACCAGTCTAAATCTCGTTTTTTTTCCCCCCAACATCCATTTTAAAATTGGATATCTACATAACTTTATAAGGCTGGTCATAAATTCTGGCTTTAACTGTATTTTTACTGTCTGACAAGCCAATGTTAAAAAGTTATTTTAACTCCAACTTTATCCCTTTTCATCCTAAAATCATCATATGGAGTTTGATGAATTTGCAATATTTTGTATTTAAATTTGTGTTGCAATGTTTTCTTAATGGTAAAACCTACTGGCTTTTTTCCCCATTTCCTTTGTTCCCTATTGCGATCAAGAATTTGGCAACCTTAGATTAATTTTTAGGTTATTGAGCAAATGAGATTGTAAACATCGTCATGAACTCTTCCCTCTACTCAGGTGAAAGTGAATGTCAAATAACCTTTAATTCATATTTTTAATGTTTACTATTCACCTATGACCTCTATTTTCTGCAGCTTCTCGCTTACAATAAAGTATTCCATGTAGACCGTCAAGAATTCTTAAATATTCTTGTAAATGGTGTCCTAAGAAGTTTTCCAATCCCCTTTACTAAGTCATAGAGCATTCTTAATGTTATCAAAAAGTCAGAAGCAAGTAACACACCATCTTTCCTTTTTCTGTTTATGCTGTTGTTTTGTTAAAAGGCACAATCTATCCAATAATTTGGAGCAGTGGCTTTCAAATTGGAGGTGGGGGGTTTATTAAAAAACAAGGGTCACCAAAATGGTTTAGCAAAGGGTCAGTATTGTGGTGCCCAAGGAATGCAGGTTGCAAGTTGGAGCAAGGTGAAGTGGAATCAAGGCCCAGGGGAGAACGAGGTTGGAGAACTGCATCTCCTGTCTGGACTCCTGCTTTCACCTGGTCATGCTGCACTTGCTAATGGTAGGTAACGGTGAAATAAACAGAAAATATCATTTTTTAATGACACAGCATTTTAGGGTTAAATCAAAGGGTTTTGATTGCACCTGCAATTAGATTTATACTTAGCAGGCTCTTAATAGTGGATCACATATGTGAACTGTTTGGTTCAGATGGGTCACCTAAAAAAAAGAAATTTGTTGCTTCAAGTAATTGCCATTATTTTGTTTGTTACTAATTGATTAATGAGTTGGTCATTTGTGAACAATATTTTCCATTTTTAAATATAAAATCAATATTTTCCCATATGTCGAAAAGCACAGGTTTGCTTCTAAGTTATTTCCAGCATTCTGTTGTATGTACATCAGTCACTCAAAGTAAGCATGCATTGTACATCAGTCACTGAAAATAAGCATGCAGGTACAGAAGGCAGTGAAGAAAGCTTCACTGCGAGAGGATTTGAGTTTAGGAGCAAGGAGGTCCTACTGCAGTTGTACAGGGCCCTGGTGACCGCACCTGGAGTATTGTGTGCAATTTTGGTCTCCAAATTTGAGGAAGGACATTATTGCTATTGAGGGAGTGCAGCGTATGTTCACCAGGTTAATTCCCGGGATTTAGGGACTGACATATGAAAAAATGGGTCGACTGGCTTTGTATTCACTGGAATTTAGAAGGATGAGAGGGGATCTTATAGAAACATAAAATTCTTAGAAGATTGGACAGGATAGATGCAGGAAAAATGTTGGGGGAATTTGGTAAATTCTGTGTGATTTTGGACTGGTGTTGGAGGGAGTTAATGAAATTCAAAGCCTTTGAAAATAAGAATTTTAATAGTGGTAGTGCACTTCCAGAAAGGATGATAGAAGCCGATTAATTTATATCTTGGAATTCCATTTATATGATGGGGATGGAGTGGGTAGGGCATTGCAAAGTTGCACAAAAAAATTGTGGTGAGTTGCATATACTCTGCAAGGGTAAAATGGTTGAATTGGCGCTGTATCATGCTCCTTGACTGCACCCTTCTTGAGCACTCCTTTCTCCTTTTAGTCTATAATTAACACTGTACTTTCATTCCCTAACACTGTACTGGAAATTTCTACATCGTTCAATATCTTTAGAACAAATCATATCCAACATGTTGCGTTGAGTATTCACAGTGGGATACCCTTTACACAAAACGTTTTTTTTAAATTGCAGCAGTGAATGTGCTGAACTTTTTTTTTTGTTATGCCGTTTTATCGTCCATCCACTCTGTCAATTCCAACAAAAATTCTTAATTTTATTTTGAATGTTCTTCCATTGTTGTTGCCTTATCACCCTTTGCTATCTCGCATACTCTGTCTAATCCGGTTGTGTTTCTCCTGAGATAGGCACAAAGTGCTGGAGTAACATTGTGGGTCAGGCAGCACCTTTGGAGAAAAAGAATAGGTGATGTTCCGGGTCGGGACCCTTCTTCAGACTGCAAGTAAAGGGTGGGTGAAGACCTGGAGGTGAGAGGATGGGTGAATGACCTTGGACAGGGTGGTACCCAGGTAGGCCCATTGTTGACTAGGGAAGGTGTGATCTACATCTCACCTTGTATTTGTGTCAGCGTCTGTATTTCTTGAGTCTCTTGCCCAGAGTAGGTGAATCGAGGACCAGAGGATATAGGCTTAAGGTGAAGGGGAAAAGATTTAATAGGAATCTGAGGGGTAACTTTTTCACACAAATGTTGGTGGGTGTATGGAACAAGCTGGCGGAGGAAAGAGTTGAGGCCGGAACTATCCCAACATTTAAGAAACAGTTAGACAGATACATTGATAGGACAGGTTTGGAGAGATATGGACCAAACGCGGGCAGGTGGGACTAGCGTAGCTGGGACATGTTGGCCAGTTGGGCAACCTAGGCCGAAGGGCCAGTTTCCACACTGTATCACTCTATGACTATAAAAGGCAAGGAATGCAAGATTAATAGCTTTCGTTAAGATATAACAATACAGTTTGTAGCATCTGTGCAAATGACAGTATCAACAAGAAGGCTATAGTAGGAGAAATTTGTGTTCTGCACAATGTCGACACCATTTGCTCTGGTGTAACTGAATATGCACAAGCGAAAACACTGGTAGTCAGTGCTCTCAGCAACGCTTTCTTTTCTCCTGTTGGACTTATCTTGGAGATAGAAGTTAGGCTGAAGTTCTGCAGAATAAATTAATGCTGGCTCTAAACTAGGTATTTGTTTTAACTTTTGAGGTACGAAGGTTCTTTTATTAAATTGAGTAAATTAATGTGAATTTCTACAACCTCGATTGTGTGTGAATTAATGAGTAGTAAACTTTACCTGTTTTACAGTGTCTGAATTTATTTAAGTTTATTACTGGGTTCGTGATTTTGCATTTAGACACACAGTTTAATGATTTGTAGTGAATGAGTTAAATCAAGTTCCTAATGTTTAATGTCCTGCGCTGTCTGTGGAGTTTGCTAGTTCTCCCTGAGACAGCATTGATTGCATCAGTTCCCTCCCACATCCCAAACATTTCTGTGTAGGAAGGAACTGCAGATGCTGGTTTAAATCGAAGACAGACACAAAATGCTGGAGTAACTCAGCGGGACAGGCAGCATCTCGGGAGAGAGAATGGGTGAAGTTCCGGTTCAAAACCGTTCTTCAGAAGAAGGAATGGAATGGGTGACGTTTCAGTCCGAGACCCTTCTTCAGAAGAATTGTCTCGACCCGAAACGTCACTCATTCCTTCTGTCCAGAGATGCTACCTGTCCCGCTGAGTTACTCGAGCATTTTGTGCCCAAAACCTTTATGACTTGATGGGCTAATCAGCTCCAGTGTGTTGCTGAGTGACGGGTTCTGTAAGGGGTTGATAGGAGTGTGTGGAGAATAAAATAAATGGATGAATATAAATAAACATCAGTGGTGGGTGTCATGTCCGATGCAAGTTTCTGCGCTTTATGACTTGAATTCTACTTGGTTCCCATTAAAGCTGCAAATTGATCAAAATCACAGTACTCCAGAAACGGTTTTACCAAACAATGTGCAGTAACAGCAAGATACCATAGTATCTTTGTGGGAAATGCCGATATATAGCTGCTCAGTAACTTCATTTATTTCTTGTACTCTCTCATCCTCCTTCACATGAACATTTACAAATTTTTCAATTCATCTAGCTAATCTGATTTGCGTCAAATTTTCCCAGTCCATTGCATCTGCATTGTTCTTGCCTATTACTTAAGCTGTCTACATCACTTTGCATGCTCCTTGTAGCTCACTTTCCCATTTAACTTTGTACTATTGGCAAACGTGGATAAGTTGTATTCTGTTCATCTGAGTTATCGGGCCAAATCTTTCTAGCCCACCTTGCCATCAATGCCTCCTTGCCTACATTTCTCCACAGAAGTCCTGACTTCTATTTTGGGTGTGGGCTGAAACCAGTTGTGTCTCCTGTACCACTGAGCTACATGAGGATTTTCCTAAGGTCCCCAACTCTTGGACTGGGAAACCTGCTCACCAAACCTGAGTCAGGATAAACAGTGCAATTCCACAAATAAATGGAAGTGGCAGTTGGCAGTGAGGTAGCACTTTTGCACTTTTCTGATTACACTTGGTTTAAGTGCTTTTCTTGTTAGTATGTGTTTTCTTTGTATTTTTTGACAAGTCTCGTGTGATTTAATGTTTGTGAAGATATTCATACCTTTTCAGTAACACTGACAACTGGTGAACCTGGTGGTGGGTTCACACCAACTGTCAAAACCATTCTATGGGTGCAGCAAGCTCAGTGATGGGTTTCAGCTGAAGACTGTGCCTGGGGCCCCTGCTAAATATATTGCATGTTAGGGATGGGTGTTCAGTATTTTTGTGGCAATGAAAAATCTGCTACATTGTCGTAGATTGCAAATTCCCTGAAAATGGCAAACCAAGTAGATAGAGAAGTAAAGAATGCATATGTTGGCCTTCATTGGTCAGGGCATTGAGTGTAAGAGTCAGGAAGTCATGTTGTGACTTTATAGGACTTGTGTTAAACTGCATTTGATTATTGCGTGCAGCTCCGTTGCAGGAATGATGTGGAGTCTTTGGAAAGGGTGCAGAGGAGGTTTACCAAAAATATACCTGGATTAAGAGGTATTGGCTGTAGGGGAAGGTTGGATTGTTATCTCTGGAATGCTGGAGATTACGGGGAGACCTGATGAATATGCAAAATTATGGGTAGAAATGGAAAACCTGATATTAGAGGGCATAGCTTTAAGGTGAGAGGGTCAAAGTTTAAAGGAGATATGTGGGGCAAGTTTTTTTTTTTTACCCAGTGGGTGGTGAGTGCCTGGAATGCTGTGTCGAAGTGGTGGTGGAGGCAGATATGATTTATGAGATTTTTTGATAGGGACAGGGATAAGGATATAGATTATGTGCATGCAGATAAGAGTTGTTCTTGGCATCATGTTCAGCATAAACATAGTGGGCTGAAGGGCCCATGCCTGTACTGTACTGTTCTATATAAATGACTGAAGACTTGGTCCTTGTACCTGATCCTTGTATTAATCACATCGGCCTTCCATTAGCAATAATCTGCCAACCTTAAATTGACCCATTTATATTCTGTCCTCTTTTGTTTAGCATTAAATAAAGGAAATTGTTAATATATTTCTGTGCAAGAGAGAAATGCCTGAAGGGTTGTCAGGTTGTTGCAGCGGAATGATGGGGGAATATCAAGTTGGACGATGTGGAAACCACTGAATCCCCAAGGAGATCCGAGTCATGGTGAGGGATGTGTTGGGTTGCTGGCATTGGATGGGTGTTAAATTCAGAGCCTTGGAAAGTATTGTAGAAAGCCAGCATAGCTGTCATGTTGTATTTAACATTCATAGGTCACACATGCTTAATGTTTATGGGTGTCTATTAGACATGTGATGCATGGTAAGGAATCTAACAGTAGATCTTTGAGTTCGGCATGCATCACTGCATTTGTTCAACATATGCATAGACGTACTCCAAACCACTCCAAACCACTCCTAAGACATACAGGTTTGTAGGTTAACTGGCTTGGTATAAAAATGTAAATTGTCTAGTGTGTAGGGTAGTGTTAATGTGCAGGGATTGCTGCACGGACTCGATGGGCTGAACGGCCTGTTTCCGCGCTGTATCTCTAAACTAAACTCATATGCATCTTGGATTGAGAAAGAAAATGATAGTCTGTGAAGCAAAATGTGTAGTTCACGTTAATGTTGTGCCATATTGTAGAATTTCTATGCCAAGGACTTTATGAATGTCTTTGACAATGTACTACAAGGGTGATTGAGGGAAGAGTGAGGAAAGTGGAACGAAAGAAAGGGCAGCAAATGCTTTACACTCATTTCAGAGTTAAACGTGTTTTAGAGAATGATTGGGATGGGTGGTGCTTCACCCATAGTTTAGAACTCGATACGATGTTCACTAATCTGACTTGGTTAGAGAGAGTTGTTTGGACTTAAAAGGTGGCACTAATATAAAATAAATAGCTAATTCTAAACACCAAAGGAAACTACAAAAGCAGTTTCATAAGATGGTGCAAAGGGTTTAAAAAAAATGCTCGATAGAAGTCTGCTTTCAAAAAGAGGCGCACTAGTTGGTTTAATGCTGTGAAAGAACAAAGCGACATGGGAGAATATTGACATGGGCAATACTACCTATTGGTGAGACTAAAACATAAATAGAATTGTAGATTTTTGCTTCCAGTGAGTCAGTGGAGTTGCTGAATGTAGTCTTCAGGCAAATGGCAGAAGTTGAGATGTTGGAGAGGGTATGACACATTAGGATGTTTGATAAAGAAAAAAGACAAAGTAATCATTTTTTATTCATGTGATGCAGGATTTGGGGTGATGCAGAGATCGGATAAATTATGTGACTTTCAGACAAACAAAAGTAGACTGAGCAAAAAACCTAAGTGGGGAATTCAGTGGGTCTGGCAGCATCTATGGAGGGAATGGACCAGAGAGTTTGGATTGGAATCCTTCTTCAGACTGATCCATCTCAAGAAAAGTCCCCACCTGAAATGTCTATGCCTTCGGAGTTCCTCCAGCATGCTTATGATTACAGCATCTATAGTCTCCTGTGTCTCCAAAGCAGACTGCTTCCTGTGGTTGAGCATTGTCAAGAAGGAGGCATTGTAGATCTAAAAAGTGGACAGGTCATTACACAGCAATGTGAGACTTAAATTATTTGTTAGGTTTTTTGAGAAAATCAGAAACTGTGCCAATGTTCAAGATTAGTTTGGATGGAGTGAAAACTTAAAAGTATAAAGTATGGTTCAAGCTATTTGCTTGCATAGCAGGTAAGCACTGATGTAGATGGACTCCCATATGGCTTATTTCCATGTTATAACATTTGTATTATTTATAGATTCAACATTGAATAACCTCACTGTAAAGGGAACTCAATTCTGTAGTAAGTGAAGCAAGTATTTAGTTATCTACATGGCTGTTTATTCTAAATGACGCATGTGAAATCTGAAGCAAATTTCCATCTATTTAATCTTTAAAATTAGTTTCATGTGAATGGTAAAAATGTCTTTCCTTTACTATCTTCTAAAAGTATCTTTTTGGTGGACCTTATGATTTGGAGAATTCAGAACCGATCATTCTTTTTGCAACCTGATATTATTGAAAATGTTTTAAGTATTGAAACCTTGCAACAAAACATAACTAAAAATAGGAGATGTGGGAAATGCACAACAGTTCAGGCAGCATCAGTGGAGAAAGAAACGGTATAATTCATAACTATAATTTCCTATGTGTGTAAGCTGCGAGGGACTGATTATATGCATTTCTGTCTTGGCACTTGGTTGATCAATGGAGTTTCTTTTACTTTGTGCCTACAATAATTAGTATTTTGGAAAATAAGCCAAAGTGACAATTTATTAATGTAAAGTTGTCTGTTTCTGTAATTGTTAAAATTCATATTGAATTTCACCTGCTTGGATGTCCTTCATTCATTAAAAGTTGTATGTAATCTTTAATAGGAATAAAAAGATTAACATCGTAGCAGAATGTAGGTTGCATACTGTTCAGAAGACAGTTTGATAAATGCTAATAATAGCTTAAGCTGGAAAATATAATTGATAGTTACTGTACATTTTCATTCTTGGCATTTTCTTCCCACTGTATTTAAATCTCTCCTTGATGCCAGCTTTCTTTTTTTTAATATAATACCAATTGATAGCTTCCTTTGTGAGCCCTCATTAATTGTACAGAAAATGTTAGTAATAAACTACGTGTCAGGGTGCCTTGTAATTTAGGAGCAATAACAGGCAGGATACAGATTTACAAAGCCAAGAACTTGTCACTTCGATGAGGGTTTGATTATCAGTTGCGTTATACCAATTGGTTGCGTGTAACTTTTTTTACAGAAGCCTGACAAACTTCTGATTTTCCTTCAATTAATTGGTAAGTCCTTTTGAGAGCAGAGGGGGGTGAGATAATTAATCATAGTTTGTGCCAACTAAACTGTTCAAAAATGCGATATGGCTTGGCTATTAAATAAATCATTTGTTAAGTAGCAAATTTCATTGTGTATCAATTTTAAATTAATGCTCTTAATAAATGAATAAGAAATGATTATCTTTTCATTGTTCTAAATTTGATGATTCCTCACCATCAGTATGTAAACAAAAGATGTTTCAAGTATCTCAAGTACATTTGAAAGCATCCCTAAGAATTCAAAGCTGCAGTTTCTGCTACCTAGAGCATCACTTTCAGCTCTTAACATCCTGCTTTCAACCCATTTAAGATGTGTGAAATTCCTTGGTGACACATCACTTTTCTGCTTTATTTATTTTGAGAGTTCCACTTTTCATTCTTGCAAATGAATCTGTTAGTTTTTGTTACGCTGGACACAATGAAAATAAATAATCTGACTGTTATTAAACGACAACAGGATTTCGAGCATCTAATGTTTGGCAATTGAATTGGGAAGAGAGTGACGGCATTGTTCTAAACAGTTGAGTTGGCATGGATTAATATCTGATCCCTTGCAATCATATTGAATGGAAGAATAGTTAAGTAAATCTTGTGTTTTGTCAAGGAATACTTTTGTATATCCTAATGTATCTCAGTGGTGTTTACAGTATTTTGATTTAGAAACACCAGGTGATTTCTTTCACATTGTTGCCCTAGTATACACAAGGTTGTAGTGTCCAATTCTAACACCAAATGGGTCTTCCTGCGAAGTTACCTTGTCTATTTCCAATACAATTTACTGAAATAGTGGAGAAGAAGCTACCAGTTGCATACTTGATGATAGATTAAATAACAATGTACACTTACTCATGTTTCTGTCATTGATTTATACTTTAATTGGCATGTCAGATTGTAAATTTGATTGAGAGCTGTGTCAACCATATTCATAATGGCTTATTTGTTTGTATAATCTATAGGTTGATGTATGCAGTAGATTGAAGATCATGATTGGCTAAGCATATCTCCTATTATAGTTAATGACATTTAAGTATCAGGTGAAATTATGAGCATGTTTAAATGAAGTAAGTTTTTAATTCATTTGAGGCATATTTGTAATTTATTAAGCATAACATTGAATTGGTATCAGGTTAACAATTGAGTGTACAAATAAAATTTAAATGAACTGTGAGACTGAAAATGCTCTCCAACTGACTGCCTGTTTCGTTGAATACATTTTTAACTGCTCGAGAATGGATGTTTATAACCAAAAGTCTTTAAGAGTGAGTTATTAGTACATCATTTAGTGTCAATGTTTTAAACTGAGGGATAAGTGTTTGGACATGTCTTTTGCCTCTCACGTTAACGAGTGGAATTTGAGTTGGTGGGGTGGGATGGGAAACGGAGAGGAATGCTCACAGATGAATCAACGGCAGTTATTCCCAGTACAAGTGCACTGACAAAGTTTTTATTTCTAAGTTTATGGAAATACAAACACATGCGTATAACATTTAGGTAGCCTGTTATGAGACAGAAAAAGTCTGCTGTATTTTAGCAAGGTTGAAAATTGGTATAACAAAAATATAGAATGTTGAAAGTACAGTACTCAGCAGGACCAACAGCATCAATGGGGAAAGAGAAAGAATTGACGTTTCAGGCCAAGGACCCTTCATCGGAATTGAAAACCAGAATGATTTATGTTGCTGAGAGAATAGAGGATGTCTCTGATAGGATGCAGGTCAAAGTTGTTATGGTAATAATTACTTTTAAAAACTGGTAGTCAAAGGTGAGAGAAAAACCTCAATAGAAACAGGAAGGTTTAGTCATATCTGTGGATATCTGTGAAAGATGGTTACCTGCATGGGGTAAATTCAGTATTAAGTCCTGAAGGCTGCAACATGCACATATGTGAGAGATGATTTATTACTTGAGCTTACAGTGAGCATTGTTGGAGAAGTGGAGGTGGTGAAGATTAAGAGGCCATAGTGGGGATGGGCAAAGAATTAAAATTACAGACTACTGGAAGTTCAAGGTCATCCTCGTTTACAGAACAAATATGTTCTGCAAATTGGTTACTCAATATATATTTGTTTTTTCCAGAGTAGAGGAAACTACATCTCACTAAAGTGAAAGAAGTGCAAATTAATTACTATTTCATGTGGAAGAATAATTTCCATTTCTGGATGATGGTCAGAGGCCATAGAAAATAGAAGTTGGCACATCTCCTGCTGCTGCACAGGAAAGTGCTTTGAGGAGGCATGTTTGGTGATGGAAGCAGGGATCAGGGATTCATGGAGGTTGCCTTGCCTTGACAACCTTTGTAATGCTGAATGGAGAGGCGATGATGTGTCTGATGTTGGAATTCCATTGAATGTGATGGAAATTCTGATCATCTCTTTA
Source organism: Rhinoraja longicauda (assembly GCF_053455715.1). Taxonomy (NCBI): domain Eukaryota; kingdom Metazoa; phylum Chordata; class Chondrichthyes; order Rajiformes; family Arhynchobatidae; genus Rhinoraja; species Rhinoraja longicauda. The sequence continues at coordinate 26,004,680 of NC_135963.1, read as the reverse complement.
ATGTGGTGACTGGTAGAATGGAAAATGAGGACAAGGGGAGCCCAATCTTTTGTCCAACTGGGAGGAGCAGGGAGTGGGCAAAAATGTGTGATTGATTGGCAGTACTGTCAACTGGTGGAGGGGAACCCAAGGTTAAGGAAAAAAGGTGTATTCAGCAAGGAAAAGGCTCATTATGGGAAAGATACAATGGACATGATTAAACTAGAATGGAATGGATTCTTGCAAGCAGCAGGAAAGAGGTACAGTCAAATGGCAGAGAAAGTTGATGGCTTATACTGGATATTGGTCACTAATCTATTCCTGAAGATGGTGGATACATCAAAAAGGGATGAGCAGACTTAATGATAGACCGTGTAATGTTGAACTACGGTTAGAAATTGGCAGCAAAGGTAATGCAATTTTACAGTTTAGTATGGGGTTGGAAAGTAGCACCAATCCAGTGATTAATGTAAAGGAAATGAAAAGTGAGATTTCACTAATTCTTGCTCTCCAGTGTAAACAGGAGCTCCATTAACTAGCTCCAATAAGGTACTCTCAAGATGAAAATACTTGATTGAAAGCTCTCGCATGTTAATTGTGGATTGCTTGTCCATCCTTGCTATCTGCCTGCTAAATTTTCTAATGTTACTTTCTACATAAACTTGCTTTCTGGTAGGATGCGTTGTTCACCAAAAATGGCTGGCTGCATTTTGCTATCTTTGGCTGTGTATGCTCATGGCAATTTAAATAATTCTTAATCTCAATCCACTGCGCACAATATTTTGAAATCTCAAATATAAACTTTTACCTAAATTTGAAAAGCTGCTGGGGAAAGGTTCTTCTAATCTATCCTTAAATAAAAATATCATCATCATTTTCCTTCACTACTTTGTCTGTTCTCTTATTCTGCCTTTTTTTGAGGTCATGGGCTTTCTTTGTGATTTTTACTCAATTTGTATTGTTTTCCCGTATCTAATTTTGTTTGGCACTGATATATTTTCTTAAATCTTTTTTATAATCGGTTTGAATATTTTTTCAATAATTTGTATTCTTGTTGTGCAATGTAAATTTGATACTACCTCTTGACATTTTTAAGTCCTTTATGAAATTTGTGTAACAACTATTGCTAATTTTGTTTTGATTAAACTTTGTTTCTAGTAAAAGTAATTATTTCAAATTAATTACTATCATTTTTCTTTATATTAGATTTATTTGTTTATGTACTTACCGTGATAATTATACTCATGTTAATTATTTTGAATTGTTATGGCCATTATGAACACACTTAAGTTTTGATGCTGTAAGTATCGATCATTTAAGTTGCTCATAATTCTGTTCTGTTTTCATGCAATTATAGCTTTGTTTTTGACCTTCCCTTGCAGCCAAATCCATCAAATAAACTAGCAATAATACATATTTTGGGTCTGTTGTCCAATTTGTTTACCACATTGGATATCAGTCACCATGATGATGAGCCAGAAGGCAGTGAAGCAAAGAAAAAACCCACCTTGCAAGGACCTAACCCTGTAAGTACTAGCAGTGGTACTGACATGGGCTTCTCATGAATTGATCGTATTCTTTTTAGAAATAGAATGCTGTTTATTTAACCAGGGACTTGTTTGTGGGAAAATTTTGCATTTTTATAAACTCTATTTGAGGTTCAAAGTGAGCTACAAAAGGTGATTTTTTTTCACAGGTTGTGGTGGTCCTTCAACAAGTCTTCCAACTCATACAGAAAGTGTTGTCTAAGTGGCTGAATGATGCTCAGGTTGTTGAGGTAAGGCAAATCATTAAGGAGAACTACATTTTTTAAAGTCATGTGACCTGTTGATTTCATTTTTGACTTGAGTTTTATGTTTTTATGTATACAATGTGGCTTCTAAAAGATAAATAAAATGATATCAGTTGGCCTTGCTCAGTCGATTAGAAATTCCCTTTTAAAGAAAAAGTGTCTTCAAGCCCTTAGTTTTTTTGTGTAAAGAGTAATTTTCAGTGCTAGGGTAGCATATTTGCATTTCATGTTAGAGCATTGACACACAATGTATTTAGGTTTGTATCTAATTCAGAACTTTTGTTTGTCTCTTATGCTACCAATTTACATTTGTACAGCACTTTTCTAATGTGTTAAAATATTCAAGACATTTCTGGTATGACCAGCTAAAAATGTGTGTCTGATAATGGAGATTTTGGAAAGGTGAATATCTTTGTTCAAGGAAATGGGAAGGAGAAAAATGGAGAACCAGATGGGTTAAGGGAAAGAATTCTTGATATCTGAGATATCGCTCTGAGTAGAGGGGTTGGGAATTACACACAACTCTGTGTGAAGAACAAGTTCAGAGGATTATAGGGTGGAGAAGGATGTAGAAATTGAGTCACATTTTTGATTAAACCTTTGGCTATTCTGAAATTGCTTCCGTTGACCAAATCGTTCTTTGTTTTCTACTGTACTTTCTGTTGTTGGAATTTTTTAGATTAACCATTCTTTTAGGGTAAGTTAATTTTCATGTTGATCCCTTTATAATTACTGTTCTCTTCTGAACTACTTACATAGTAATAACCAATATTAAATCACCGCTAGTCACCCTGGATGTCATCTGTCCACCTGTATTTGGCTAATTGTAGAGTAGTCGTAGCAGGTATCTCAGTTCACCAAATCAAGTCAACTTTGAAGTGCATGGTAAACAAAATCTGTTTGCAGCAAAATCAGTTTGCCACTTTTAATTGCCAAAAATTGAACTTTCCAAAAATGGCATACAAATTATCTCTTTTGTATAGTCAAGACTACTATTGCCTTTCTTCACTTTGTTGACAATGAAGATTAGTGATGAGTAGATGCTTTTAGAACTGAAGGATTGTAACAAAATCCTTCCTAATGTCCAGCTTTCCTGTACTAACCCCGTGCCCCTTGACTTCCTTAATATCCAAATATCTTTTGATCACTGTCTTGAATATGCATTTTTCAATGACAAGAGACAATAGACAATAGACAATAGGTGCAGGAGTAGGCCATTCGGCCCTTTAAGCCAGCACCACCATTCAATGTGATCATGGCTGATCATTCTCAATCAGTACCCCATTCCTGCCTTCACCCCATACCCCCTGACTCCGCTATCCTTAAGAGCTCTATCTAGCCCTCTCTTGAATGCATTCAGAGAATTGGCCTCCACTGCCTTCTGAGGCAGTGAATTCCACAGATTTTGCATTGAAAAGTTGCGGGAATACCTCAAAAGTTGAGGGAATACCAACAGTTTAATCCCTCATGGGACAGGACTCTCATATCAGCATTCAGTGTGCACTCTCCTTTTTGCAAGTGTATCCTTTGGAAGGGACTTTAGATTTGTTTACCACATTCCAGGTGTCCCTTCCAGGGCCCTCGGTAATTAAAGTACTCAAATCTTCTTTTAATAAGTTAACATTCAATAATTTTTCTACAAGGCTTAAGTTCTCGTTTTTCATTATGTCATTTTCAAAAATGTTCTATTTTTCTATTTAATTCTACTAAAATTGATGTTTTCACATTTTTCAACATGATTTTCTATTTTCTACATTCTTGGCCATCCACATAGCATGTCAATGTCATTTTAAAACCTCTGTACATTTTGCTCACAACTTGTAGTGCCATCTAGCTTTATATCATTGAACATCCTGAAACCCCTTTCCCTGAGCCTGCATTTATAGTCCAGCAACTCAAAAATTATGTGCTAATTGCCACTATTTTCTGATCATTAACCAGTCCTTAATCCATGCCAATGTATTGCCCCAATCCCATGTGCTAATTTTATGTTCCTGGGTTGGATTAAGCTTTTTGTTGTGTTTCAAAATCCAAATGCACCACATTCATACGTTTCTCCATATCTAATCTGTTAGTTATAATCCCCAAACTTTTGGAGATCTGTAAAACAGGATTTCCTTTTGATAAATTATTATTTATTTTGCTATTTTTCACTCTTTGATCTAATACTTCCATTACTCTTGTTAGTTGGGGCTGGATCAATATCCTGGTTAAGTTTTTGTGCATTAAGAGATCTTTATTTGTGGTAAAATATATATATTTAAAATGAGGTTTTCATTTGACTTGGCCTGTAAAGCTCTTTATTTATATAAAACTCATTTGACCTTCAGTATCTTAACAATTAAGATTTCACCATTCTTTTTAGGCTGTTTGTGCAATCTTTGAAAAGTCCGTGAAAACTCTTCTGGATGATTTTGCACCCATGATTCCGCAGCTTTCGGAAATGCTGGGTCAGATGTACAGTACTATTCCACAGGCATCTGCATTGGAACTAACACGACAGGTAGAATCAATGCTTTCCTTTTTAAAAAATATATATTTTTGTTTACTTCTATAGAACTAAGAAAACATTTTTTTTAACAGGCTTTTTTTTGTTGAATATATTGTCCCATTCCTTTCTTTGGTTCCCTGATATCATGTGAACAGGCAACTTTATTATGATCATATAAAGTACTTGTGAATTAGCTGTATAGCATAATGAAATAACTAACCACCATGTGGACCGGAACTACCGTTGAGGTATAACTTCAGTCTGTGGTCCATGCAGGCTTGAGATTGCAGAAAGTCGGCCAAAGCTCTTGTACCAAATCCCCAATGGGTGTTTTAGGAACAGAGGGGTGAAAACCTGAAATATGATTTCTTGGCACCAGGCTTTTGATTGTTAAATCTTCATGGATTCTGATTGTTGAGTCCTCATGATTCACTCTTAGTTAACATAGATTTTGCATCCAAAATATGTGCTAGTCTGGATCATCTCAAACGGAGCTTTGAAAAGACAGAAGAAACATAAATATCACAGAAATATGATGCAACTGATCAGAAACTATTTAGTACACACGTAAAACAAAATAATCAAATAATTCAAAAATTGTCCCTTAAAACAGCTAAATTTGCTTTTTCCCCCCACTAAATGTATTGATCATAGATTATAAAGAAGATAAGACACAAGAGAGTGCAGAAGCAAAAAAACAAAGTGCTGCAGAACTCGACGGGTCAGTCAGCATCTATGGAGGAAATGGACAGACAACTTATCGATTGGGTCCTTCAGACTGATGGCGAAAGGGGAGAGGAAACTGAAAAAGAGAGATGGGGGTGGGCAAAGCCTGGCAAGTGAAAGGTGGGTACAGGAGGGGGGAATTGGTAAATGGGTGGAGATGGTGATGGTCTAGAGATGGCAAGGGGATAAAAAGATGTCACAGTAGGCAAAAAGTGGGGTTATAAAATGTAAAACCAGATGGAGGGATATGGGTGAATGGGGACGGGGAGAGGGAAAGAGGGGGGAAAAAAGGGAAATTGAAGACTGGGATGAGAGGGGTGGGAGATGAGTGTAAGGAGGACAGGAAAGGAACAGCTCATCTGGTGGTGAAAGAAATGTGCATGTACTGAGATCGGGGGAGTTGGGGGTGGGGAAATGAAATAGGGGGTAGGGGAGTATTGCTTGAAATTGGGTAATTCAGTGTTCATACTGCATAGGAAGGATCACAGATCCTGGTTTAAACTGAAGATAGACACAAAAAGCTGGAGTAACTCAGCAGGTCAGACAACATCTCTGGAGAAAAGGAATAGGTGATGTTTTGGGTTGAGACCCTTCTTCAGACTGTTCATACTGTTGGGTTGCAGGCTACCAAAGCAAAATATGAGGTGTTGTTTTCACTGTGTGCGGCCCCACTCTGGTAGTGGTTGAGGCTAAGAACATTAAGGGTATGGGAGTGGGAAAGGGGAGTTAAAATGGCTAGCAACCAGGAGATCCAACAGACCTTGATGGATAATAGCATGTGTTCAGCAAAATGGTCTATAGATTATAACTTTTGTAGACACCCATTTTGAAAATAAGTTATATTCAGAGTTCTGAAGACCTCCTTTAATGTGAACAAATAGTGCAATTTGATTTTTGGAAACCTATCTATGTTTATATTCTGTTTATAGATGTGCTGCAGATTTAAAGAGAGACCTGGGAGTCATAGTTAATAAATCACCAAGCTCAAAACTTGATTGCCTGGTATTTAGGAGTGCAAATGGAGATTATATTTCTTAGAAAAAGAAGCAGTTGTTTCCCTAAGGGAAGAGAATATTTCAATCTATTGAGCGGCTTGAGGTTTAGCAGGGTTTAAAGATTTTGGGGTTATTACACTACTGGACTAAAACTACATCATTTACCTCTGCCTGTATGCATAAAATCCTTCTCCACAAAGAAAGTAGATAATTGTACTAGCCTAGGTCAGATTGGCTTTATTGACCCATTGAAAAGAAAAGTTATTTTTCTTCCTGTTATGATATTTGCACGTAATAATTTAAAAACTTTTTTAAAAAAAAGTACTTAGATGAATCAGATTGCATCTTTGGAGAGAGCATCCATGGTCCTTCCAAATCTGTACTTGCCTTGTCTGGATATGGGGAAGACCAATCTCACTGCCATTTGGCATTCCAAGCTCTGTGGATGCGGCCCAAGTAGAAATGGGGTCCCTGGCAGTGCACTGAGGAGGCTAGATTCCACAAAAGCTTTGGCAATCAACAAACACATTCAGCTGTTATAGTACCTGCCTCGAGTACCTCCTCTAACAGTTTGTTCCACATACCCATCACCCTCTGAGTGAAAAAAGCTGTCCCTCAGGTTCCTAATAAATCTTGCCCCTCCACCTTAAACCCATGTTCTCTGGTTCTTGATTACAGTACCCTGGTTAAAAGGCTCTGTGCATTCACCCTATCTATCCCCCTCATGATTTTATATAGCTCTATAAGATCTCCCCTCAGCCTTCAACAACTTAAAGGAATAAAGTACTAGTCTGCTCAACCTCTCCCTATAGCTCGGGCTCTCAAGTCCTGGCAACATCCTTGTAAATCTTCTCTGCACTCTTTACAGCTTAATAACATCCTTCCTATAGCAGGATGATCAAAACTGAGCATGGTACTCCAAATGTGGCCTCACCAACATCTTGCATTCACCAGCATCTTGTACAACTGTAACATAACATCCCAACTTCTATAATCAATACCCTGACTGATGAAGGCCATTGTACCAAAAGTCTTCATTATCACCCTATCTACTTGTGACGCCATTTTCAGGGAACGATGTACCTGTTCTCCGAGATCCTTCTGCTCTACAATATTCCCCAGGCCCCAACCTTTCACCGTGAAGGTTCTGCCCTGGTCTGACTTCCACAATGTAACACCTTACACTTATCTGCATTAAACTACATTAGCCATTTCTCAGTACATGGAGCTGGAGAAGAAATTGCGGAAGCCGTGATTGAGATATACGCATCATTAGACTTGGGGGTAGAGCTGAATGACTGGTGATTAGGTAATGTTGTACCTCTGTTTAAGAAGGGTTTCAAGGAAAAGCTTGGGAACTATAGATCAGTGAACCTAACATCTGTGGTAAGTAAGTTACTGGAAAGGATTCTGAGAGATAAGATGTATGCATTTGGATAGATAGGGGCTGATTAGCGATAGTCATCATAGATTTGTACATGGGAGATTATGTCTTACAAATTTAATTGAGTTTTTCTGAAGTAACCAAAAAGGTTGACAAAGGCAAGACCGTCAACATTGTCTATATGGATTTCAACAAGGCCTTTGATAAGGTTCCACATGGTCGGCTGCTCTGGAAGGTTAGATATCATGGAATATATAAAACTGGGATTACTATATACCATTATCTTGGCAATGTGCATTGTTTGATGCATTCCATTCTACTTCAATCCCAATTTGCACAGTGTGTTGGCCCTGTTCCAGATTAATAATCTCAGTCACTGGTCATTAGTGATTTTGTGGGGTGTGTCTTTTTTCTTTGATCTTGCTCTTTTATTTTCCTTATGTCTACTCATGTTGTGTTTATTTGGATTATTATGTTTTTCAGTTGGTGCATATATTTGCCAATGATTCAACTCATTTTGTCCCAGTAAAGGCGCTCTTTCTCCTTGTAACATCTGTGACCCTCTCAATTTTCCAGCAAGGTAGGTGACCATAGTTTTAAGTTTGAATCCTTATGACAGGATGTGTATGCTGCCTGTTTGTCTTTCAACAATATTGATCATGCTGAAGTTTTTCCCGTACAGTTTTAGTGGTTTCTGTGCTATTCAGTGCGGTGTATGCAGAGCTGTAAATCCTTCCTGAACCTTAAAAATACCAAATGTATAATTAGTAATGAAAAGTGACCATTTTACTTATTTGATGCAAAAATTAAATGTTTGGTTCCCATATAATCACTGTGTTTGTTTCATGTTAATTCCTTGGATTTTCAATAAAATAACCAAATGGGGGTGAGAAGCTGTTTTACACTGTTGGCAATTTCCCCATGTTAAGATTTAATAATTTGAGCACTCATGTGCACATGGAGGGAGTGCTTTAAATCTTTTTAGGATGAGTAGAGGGTGAGTCACTCTGTTATGTGGTTCACTGCTGTTCCAGTGTTTGCTTGCTGCACAGTTTGTGAAATGGGTGCTTGTGGATAAAAAGTTAAATTCATCTTCCAAATGTGTTTCAAATGAAATGAGAAAAGCTCTCAAATATTATGTAAATTTTAAAGATATTTCAAAGTATAGTAGTAAAAATAAGGAGGAAGAAGAGTTGAAAAACAGATTAAGGATTTTTGAAGTTTCCATATTTCCTAGAAAAAATTACTCTTGCAAATTGCTTTGTGAATTTAAGATTTCTGTTAGGATATAATTTGCAGGGTAGATGAAGAAAAATTGTGGATGTAATTTGTTTGCATTTTAAAAAGACGTTTGTGAAGTATTTGCATGATCTGTTATTAAGAGAACATGCTGTTGAGATTAATATGTTAGCATGGTTTGGGGATTAGATAAAGATTTAAAATGGAACAGGAATAAATGAGTAATTTTCAAATTGGTAGATACCGTTGTGTCAGTGCTAAGGGGCTTTGCTACTTAGAATTTGCTCTACTCATTGAAGGGACCAAGTGTCATTTACTCAATGAGTCATAGAATTATACTGTACAGAAACAAGCCCTTCGGCCCAACTCTTATTTTACTGGGCTAGTCCCGTTTGCGTGCTTAGGCCCATGTCTCACTAAACCTATCCTATTCCTGTACCTGTCAAAACATCGTTTAAGCATTGTAACTGTATCACTTCATCTGGCAGCTCATGCCATATACCCACAATCCTCTGTGTGGGAAAAAAGACTCGCTTCTTGTGTCCCTTTAAATCTTTCCCTTTTCACCTTAAACCAATGTCCCCTAGTTTTAGACTCTCTTAGCATGTGACAATTCATCTTATATGTACCCCTCATGATTTTATAAACTTCTGCAAGATAATCCCTCAGTCACTTTCATTCCAGGGAAAACAGTCCCAGCCGATTCAGCCTCTCCTTATTATTCAAGGCTTCCTCCTGGCAACAGCCTTTTTCATCCTCTGGCTTAATCACATTCTTCCTATAGAATGGAAATCACAATTGAACACAATATTCCAGTTGTGGTCTCTCAGATATCTTGTAACATGACATCCATTCTTCACCAACTCGTTTACCTACGTCTCCGTATTCAGGAAACTGCTCATGCCCGGTACCCTTGGTTCCATTGCCTTTCTGGATTATCTGATTATCAAAGTCAGCCACGTGTCGACTATGAGAACCCATCTGCCGAGTCTGGCTGGCAGGAGTTCCAGAGCCCCAGATGCAGGCAGCAAATTCGACCCGCCGATCGGCCGTAGAAGTCGGCTATGAGAACTGATCTGCTGGCTCTGGCCTGGCCGGCGTTCCAGACCCCCAGACACAGGCGGAAAATTCGATCAGCTGATCAGCCACGGAAGTTAGCTGTTGCAGCAGATCTGCCAATTCCGGCCAGGCCCGAGGTCCAGAGCAGGGGACAAATTTGACGCGCTGATCATCGTGTAAGTCCCGATGAGTTTGAGATCGGCTGCCTCACCCAGTCTAGGCGCCTCATTTTTAGGGAAACTTCAAGGGGGATTTTGTCTGGATTTAAGAGTGTGTGGGTGGGGGGGGGGGGAGGAATCGGTGGTGGGACCTGTATTTGTGCACCTAAATCTCTCTGCACTACAATACTCACCAAGGCTATGTCATTTACAGCAGAAGTCCTGCCTTGGTTTAACTTCCCAAACTGCATCGCACTGCACTTGTTTGAGATAATTCCATCTGCCAGTCATAGGCGCACACATACTTTCCCAGTTGATCAGGATCCGCCGGTTGTAGCCCTGGATGACACATCACTGAATTTGGTGTCATCCACAAAGTTACTGATCATGCCACCATGTCATCTGCATTCTTAACCTAATTGTTAATACATATGACAAACAGTAGTGGATCCAACTGATCCATGTGTCATAGGCCCCAATCGGATAAATATTCTCTTTGTACCCTTCCATATCTCTGGTGTCCCTCTCTCCTGACTCTCAGTCTGAAGGGTCTTGATGTGAAACATCACCCATTCCTTCTCTCTAGAGATGCTGCCTATCCACTGAGTTATTCCAGCATTTTGTGTCTATCTTCGGTATAAACAAGCATCTGCAGTTCCTTTTTATTACATTATTCCATTCTTTATTGCCCTCCTTGCCTCTCTATATTATTATCAAATAACTGTTTTTAAATGTTCAAACAATTATTTAGCATCACACGGATCATATATTGTGTTCAGATTTTTGATGAATAGTGTCCCTTCTGCATTATGTTGGGCCTAAATGTTTTGGATTGAAAGCAAGGAAATCTGTGAATATGGCTGGTAACTACCTCCATCAGGGAAGCCAAAGCATTCATTGAGATTTGAATCCTACCTGTTAAACGTAACTTTGCTATTTCCTTCAATGCTATTGAGGAGGTGTACTTGTAAGATATTTTACTTCTGCTTGGGGGTTGGGATCAATGGAAGCTGTTGCCTCCCTGAAATACCAATCAATCTAGTTTAGGAAAATAACTGCAGATGCTGGAACAAATCGAAGGAATCACAAAATGCTGGAGTAACTCAGCAGGTCAGGCAGCATCTCGGGAGAGAAGGAATGGGTGATGTTTCGGGTTGAGACCCTTCTTCAGACTGATGTCGGGGGGGGGCGGGACAAAGGAAGGATATAGGTGGAGACAGGAAGATAGAGGGAGAACTAGGAAGGAGGAGGAGAAGAGAGGGACAGAGGAACTATCTAAAGTTGGAGAAGTCAATGTTCGTACCGCTGGGTTGCAAGCTGCCCAAGCGAAATATGAGGTGCTGTTCCTCCAATTTCCAGTGGGCCTCACTATGGCACTGGAGGAGGCCCATGACAGAAAGGTCAGACTGGGAGTGGGAGGGGATGTTGAAGTGCTCAGCCACCGGGAGATCAGGTTGGTTAAGGCGGACTGAGCGAAGTTGTTGAGCAAAACGATCGCCGAGCCTGCGTTTGGTTTCGCCGATGTAAAGAAGTTGACATCTAGAGCAGCGGATACAACAGATGAGGTTGGAGGAGGTGCAGGTGAACCTCTGTCTCACCTGGAAAGACTGTTTGGGGCCTTGGATGGAGTTGAGAGGGGAGGTAAAGGGACAGGTGTTGCATCTCCTGCGGTTGCAGGAGAAAGTGCCCGGGGATGGGGTGGTTTGGGTAGGAAGGGACGAGTGGACCTGGGAGTTACGGAGGGAACGGTCTCTGCGGAACGCAGAAAGGGGAGGGGATGGGAAGATGTGGCCAGTAGTGGGGTCTCGTTGGAGGTGACGGAAATGTTGGAGGATGATTTTTTGAATACGCTGGCTGGTGGGGTGGAAGGTGAGGACAATGGGGATTCTGTCCTTGTTACGAATGGGGGGAGGGGAAGCAAGAGCGGAGCTGCGGGATATAAAAGAGGCCCTAGTGAGAGCCTCATCTATAATGGAAGAGGGGAAGCCCCGTTTCCTGAAGAATGAGGACATCTTTGATACCCTAGTGTGAAACACCTCATCCCGGGCGCAGATGCGACGTAGACGAGGGAATTGGGAGTAGGGGTTAGACTTTTTGCAGGAGATAGGGTGGGAAGAGTCAATCTAAACAATCTAAACAATCAAAACAATCAATCTAGTTTGATTGGTATAGGTATATATTACAAATTGGTGAAAATGGGCAAAATCGCTTTTGATACAATTGTAATAAACAATTGTTGCTTTGCGAGTGTTGGTATAATTAGTAACCATAAAGACTGTAGTAGGAAGACTACAGTCGTAGGGAGACTACAGTAGTAGAGAGACTACAGTAGTAGGGAGACTACAGTAGTAGGGAGACTACAGTAGTAGGAAGACTTTGCGAGTGTTGGTATAATTAGTAACCATAAAGACTGGGTGGCTTCACTTTTAAATGGATTAATGATTCTTTTGAAATGGTGATATTTAATTGGCACTCTGCTTTATTTTTGCTCATGATGTTCAGGTAGTTCTAGGCTCTTATTTTGCTTTGGTTCATTAAACTGGTGGTATGTTGTCAAATACACAGGACGTGATGTTAAAATCCAGTGCCACTTCTCAACTTGCTCCCAGTGGTGTTGGGAGGCTTAAGCACTCACCCACGCCCCTCTGATGTTGAGAAAGGCTGGACAGACACGTAGAGATTCTAATAAAAACAATAATTGGGAAAACTCAACTTGCTGCTCATGATTTACACCACATTCAAATTTTCAACTCGAATTTACATTGAGTGTATTGAAATAAGGTTGTGTATGAAAATGAGAAAAAACAACTTGTGTGCTATTACTACTGCCATAGTGGTACTCTATGCAGGGTCTCAACATTGTATCTGTCGCCAATATGGTAAATTTAAGCTTAGTGCCCTGGAGTTAATTGATATGTCTCCATAGAACTTGAAGCTTAAATCCCAAAACAAAATTTCCACAGTTATTTGCATAAAACAGTCGAGAAAATGTTCATTTTAGCACATAGCCAAACGTCTATATTGCCAGAGAGCCATAGAATTTTGCCAAAGTGGAAAATCCAATGTGTTACAACTTCTTTTAGTGTTATTTCATCTTATCAGTTGCCTATTACTACTTGCCACAGGCTTTAGATTGTTATTAATCTATTAAATTATGAATACCAGTATCATTCTTGACTAGGTATTGGTATTTAGGGGAGAGTTGCATCATTGTAGTTGCTATCTTATTTAGTCATTAAAAAACATTCCAACTTTTCTAAATCAGTATTCATGCTTCTGTGCCATCTGTGTCTGGTGTATCTTTGTCGGTTGCCCTCTTGCCTCTGAATCCGAGGGTCAATATTTTAAATTGTACTAAAAAACATGAGCATAATCTGTAATGTGATGTGGGAAGTGTTGTGCTTTCAGAGGTGCCAACTTTCAGATGATAATGTTTAACAGGAGGACATAAAGGATTCCAGCAAGGTTCCATCTTGGCCAATATTTATCCCGCTGAAGTAGTATTAAAATTAATTGCCTGATGTTCATCACATTTTGTTTGAGGCTTGTTGTGCTGCAGTGTTTCCTGTCTAACTACAGTGACTGCAATTCAGAAGTGCTTTAGCTGGAATGCACTTTGGAATATCCTGGTAGGCTTGGTAGGAGATTAATTTTTGATGGCTTCAGAGAACAATGTACTGAATTCAGGATGTGGATCTTTTTTGGTCTATGCAAAAAATGATTGATTAATAATTGAGAATACTGGGCTAACAATCTAGAAAATATGTCTTCAAACTCAAGGTAAATTGGAAGTTCAGGAATTCGTCTCCAGCAAATGAGAGGTCTGTTCAAGCATCTGATAACATTAGGGAAGAAACTGTTCTTGAATCTGATGGTATACGCTTTCAAGCTTTTGTATCCTCTGCACTATGCAAGAGAGAATAACCAGGGTCTGAGTGGTCCTTGATTATCTGTAGGAAAGAACTGTAGATGCTGGTTTAAATCGAAGGTAGAGACAAAATGCTGGAGTAATTCAGCGGGAGAGGCAGCATCTCTGGAGAGAAGGAATGGGTGACGTTTCGGGTCGAGTCTGAAGAAGGGTCTCAATAGACAATAGGTGCAGGAGTAGGCCATTCTGCCCTTCGAGCCAGCACCACCATTCAATATGATCATGGCTGATCATTCTCAATCAGTATCCCGTTCCTGCCTTCTCTCCATACCCCCTGACTCTGCTATCCTTAAGAGCTCTATCTAGCTCTCTCTTGAATGCATTCAGAGAATTGGCCTCCACTGCCTTCTGAGGCAGAGAATTCCACAGATTCACAACTCTGACTGAAAGTTTTTCCTCATCTCAGTTCTAAATGGCCTACCCCTTATTCTTAAACTGTGGCCCCTGGTTCTGGACTCCCCCAACATTGGGACATGTTTCCTGCCTCTAACGTGTCCAACCCCTTAATAATCTTATATGTTTCGATAAGATCCCCTCTCATCCTTCTAAATTCCAGTGTATACAAGCCTAGCCATTCCAGTCTTTCAACATACGACAGTCCCGCCATTCCGGGAATTAAATCTACGCTGCACGCCCTCAATAGCAAGAATATCCTTCCTCAAATTTGGAGACTAAAACTGCACACAGTACTCCAGGTGCGGTCTCACTAGGGCCCTGTACAACTGCAGAAGGACCTCTTTGCTCCTATACTCAACTCCTCTTGTTATGAAGGCCAACTTTTTTCCATTGGCTTTCATCACTGCCTGCTGTACCTGCATGCTTCCTTTCAGTGACTGTTCCACTGGGACACCCAGATCTTGTTGTACGTCCCCTTTTCCTAACTTGACACCATTCAGATAATAATCTGCCTTCCTATTCTTACCACCAAAGTGGATAACCTCACGCTTATCCACATTAAACTGCATCTGCCATGCATCCGCCCACTCACACAACCTGTCCAAGTCACCCTGCAACCTCATTGCATCTTCCTCACAGTTCACATTGCTACCCAGCTTTGTATCATCTGCAAATTTGCTAATGGTACTTTTAATCCCTTCATCCAAGTCATTAATGTATATTGTAAATAGCTGCGGTCCCAGCACCGAGCCTTGCGGTAGCCCACTAGTCACTGCCTGCCATTCTGAAAGGGACCCATTTATCCCCACTCTTTGCTTTCTGTCTGCCAACCAATTTTCTATCCATGTCAGTACCCTACCCCCAATACCATGTGCTCTAATTTTGCCCACTAATCTCCCATGTGGGACCTTGTCGAAGGCTTTCTGAACGTCAAGGAACACTACATCCACCAGCAGTATAAGAAAATAACTGCAGATGCTGGTACAAATCGATTTATTCACAAAATGCTGGAGTAACTCAGCAGGTCAGGCAGCATCTCGGGAGAGAAGGAATGGGTGACGTTTCGGGTCGAGAAGAGGGGTCTGAAGAGGGGTCACGACCCGAAACGTCACCCATTCCTTCTCTCCCGAGATGCTGCCTGACCTGCTGAGTTACTCCAGCATTTTGTGAATAAAACTACATCCACCAGCTCTTTCCTGTCAATTTTCCTCGTTACATCCTCAAAAAATACCAGAAGATTAGTCAAGCATGATTTCCCCTTCGTAAATCCATGCTGACTCGGAACGATCCTGTTACTGCTATCCAAATGCTCTGCAATTTCGTCTTTTATAATTGACTCCAGCATCTTCCCCACCACTGATGTCAGACTAACTGGTCTATAATTTCCAGTTTTCTCTCCCCTCCTTTCTTAAAAAGTGGGTTAACATTAGCTACTCTCCAATCCACAGGAACTGATCCTGAATCTATAGAACATTGGAAAATGATCACCAATGCGTCCACGATTTCTAGAGCCACCTCCTTAAGTACCTTGGGATGCAGACCATCAGGCCCTGAAGATTTATCAGCCTTCAGTCCCATCAGCCTACTCTACACCATTTCCTGCCTAATGTCTCGACCCGAAACATCACCCATTCCTTCTCTCCAAAGATACTGCCTGTCCCGCTGAGTTACTCCAGCATTTTGTAGTCCTTGATTATGTTGGCTGCTTTCCTATGGTGGCTTGAAGTGTGGATGCATTCGATGCGATGGGGAAGGCTGGTACGTGTGTTGGACTGGCCTGGGTTCACAAATCTCTGTGATTTCTTGCAGTCTTGGGCAGAGTGGTTACCAGAGCGTTTCCTTGGTCTTCTAACAAAATATAGGGATTAGTATTCTTTCTTGGGTATAGTGTCAATGTGGTTGGACCAGACAAATTGTTGGTGATATTCATACCTGGGAATTTTCAAACTCGCGACCACTTCAGCACCATTGATGCAGACTGAGGAATGTGCATTCCAATCCTCTTCCTGAAAGCTTCTTTGTTTTGCTGACATTGAGGGAGTGGTTGGTGTTTTGATACCATGCTGCTAACCTCCCTATCTTCCTCCCGTACTGTCTCATCATTGAGATTTGGCCCACTATGATGGTGTCATCTGCAATCGTGTACATGAAGTTGAGCAGAATATGACTGTACCATTGTGATTGTACAGGGAGTATGCTAAGTGGTTGAGGATGCATCCTTGCAGGGCATTGGCATTGAGAATTATCGTGGATAATTCTCCATGTATTGTTATTTATCCATCCTGATTGCAGTCTAGGGGTCAGGAAGTCATGGATCCGGTTGCAGAGGGGAGGATGCTGAATGTAGGTCCAGGAGTTTGGATGTGAGTTTGGTTAGGATTATGGTGTTGAAGGCTGAGCCATAGTCAAATAATAGGAGGCTGGCATAGGTGTCCTTGCTATCCTGATGTTCCAGGAATGAGAGTAGGGAGAGAGAGAGATGGAGTCCATTGCGGAACAGTTACAGCGTAGGAGAATTGCAGTATTTAGAAGCTGGAATTGAAGTGTCTTTGGCCAGCCTCTCAAAACCACAGTGAATGTCAGAGCCACCAGATTGTAGTCATTAAGGCAGATTTTGTTGGTTTACATTGGCACTGGGGTGATAGTGGTCTTATTCTTCCCCCTCCACCTGGCTGTTGGACATTTGGGGAGAGGTGAAAGGAATTATGCTGAATGCTGCTTGATCTTGATAATTTGACAGCTGAATAAAGAGGTGCTCCCTTCTATCCTTGATATATTGACTTGGAGTTGAGTTGGTAGTATAAGCAAAATTAAGCTGTAACGTTTGATATTAATGTAGATTATTATTAAGCCTTGTACATTTTAGACTTCTACTATTTGCACGTCTTGGAGTCTTGCAGATATTCTGCATGACAGTGATTAATAGCTGCATAATCTGTTGGACCACGTCTAGAAAATAGAGATATGTTCAGAGATGTTGTATCATCTTAAAAACAAGTTTGAAAGAGAGTCTTGGATCTTCTCTGTCCCAGATTAGAGGCATACCAACAGAAATAGAAATGTTAATCTTTGACATCCTCGAGAATTGTGTGGTCTGTCTTAAGTTTACAAAATTTTGTTCTTGTAACATTTTATTTACAGTAGTTTTTGAGATCCCCAAGTGATACAACGTTTCAGTTGTTGGAAATGCCAACTTTTCCTCTTCAATGGGAAAGTAAATCTAAAAATACTTGAACAGTAATTTCTGTAAGTTTCCAGTTCTTTGAAAATTGCCTTGGGTTCTTGACAAAAAGCATATTTTTGATCGGTTTTCTCTATACCTGGGTTTCAATCTTCTTTGCTGTTTATTTATTTTGGGCTCTGAAGTTCCATATTTCTGTACATTCTTTTCTTTAACTGCTTTAAGCTGTTCATTGTACCCCCTCACTGTAACTGTTATGTAGAGTTCATGAGACAATAAGAAAATTGATTTGTTGTTTGTATATTATTTCTTAAGTTACATCTTATTATATTTTAGGACCCAGGGATCATCCTGATATTGTTGATTCATTTATGCAACTCCTGGCACAGGTGTGTTTTTGTTTCTTATTTCATTCACTTTCTTTCTTTTGTTTAATTAAACCTGAAATCAGCTTTTTTTTTCATTTACAAGCTTGCAGAAATAAACTGTAGGTTAATTTGAGATTCTTCAGGCATGTTGAATTACTGAACACAGCTGTTTTATGGGGGTGTAGTAGTCTGCATTGGCATCAGTTTTGAACCCTTTCATTGATAGACTATCTTCTGACAGAAGAGGTGCAATTCATCAGCAGTCAGACCACTTCGTGAAATTCATGCCAAAATTTGGCATGGTTTCATAATGTTTTGTGCTGTTTCTATTTTGTAACCAGATGAGGTTTAAGCATGTGCCAAGTGTCTAGAAAGTTATGAGGGAGTTTTGGAAAGGACATGAAGGATGAGATTTAAACTGAATCAGTTTATGACCTTGTGCAGCTAAACTGGTCATGCAACAGTGTGGACAGTGGTATTGCTTGAGTTGTGATCACAGCACCTGCGAGTGAGTTGTGTCCTTCAGAGAAACAGTATTATTGAACATCAAACCAATGTGTCAGAAAACTACAGCTGTAAAGGTCACTGGTACTTTCAGATTAATGCTCTTTCTTTCTCATTTGCCCGTTTACCTGTGCCTGCTCGTTATTGATTCATGTATTCTACATTGAGGTCAGAGATGGCTTTATTCACTATTCGTTCAGGAATTGATGATCTGTGATGCATTTCTATTTATAAGTAGAATTCCTGTTTTTTATTCGCTTGTGTAAATAACATTTCATAGAGAGTATTTAAAAATTTGTAATCCCATTTCATTTTTATTTTGGGGAATAAATGTATTTATCTTTCTTCCAGCTGATTGTCATTCCGTGCACAGTCCCTATCTTAAACAAATATTTCACTCCCTTCCTGTGCAGAAATGTGCCCCTATATTGGATTGTTTGAGGACATGCTCCTTAGGGAATCAAAAGCAGGAGTTCCATATTATCACCATCTAGCCTTCTGTAGCATGGCCTTTTAGTACACCACCAAACCACCCTTGTGGTAACTGAGGCAGCAAATGAAGAACAGTCTCGGTAATAAGGGTTCGGTAATCATCCATTTATGAATGATTTAATGAAGCTTTGTATCTGATTCCCAGGCTCTCAAAAGGAAGCCAGATTTGTTTTTAGCAGAGAACTGTGATGTGAAAGCATTGTTTCAGTGTGGTAAGTATTAGAAGTGTTTTGTGTTGACCATGATTTTTAAGCATTTTGATTTTAGTTTGTTCTGTTGCAGTTGTTTAAAAAGATTGAACTTAAGAGACAAAAATGTGATCAAACGTGGATTATATTCTTTTGTTTCTTTGTCACTGACATCATGTTCTCATTTAATATTTTCCTATAATGCTTCCCTGTAGGGCAGCACAGTGGCACAACTGATAGCGCTGCTGCCTCAATCCTGACCTCGGCTGCTGCCTGTGTAGAATTTGCATGTTCTCCGTGTCTACATGGGTTTCCTCCAGGTTGTCAGGTTTTCCCCCCCAAAACCCAGACATGCAATTTGTAGGTTAATCAGCGTCTGTCAATTCCCCTTGAATGTAGGGAGTTGATGTGAAAGTGGGATAACATAGAACTACTGTGAACGGATGATCATTATTCGGTGTGGACTCGGTGAGCCATAGGGCCTGTTTCCATGCTGTGTCTCTAAACACTTATAATGTTGTTTTTGTCCGCGAACAAACCTTGCCAGAATTGCCACAATCTTTCAATCATCTCCAATGAGTAGCATGCAAATTATCATCTATTATTTGCCATTGCAATGTATATGTACATTAAAAGTATTTTTAGACAATTTGATTTTGAAGTAACAAAGGATGAGTTAACAAATTCACCAGTGATTGGTAAATTCAATTTATCCTTGTTGCAAGAACAGTTTAATTTTCTCTTTAAAAAAAAAAAAAAGGGGTACAGTATTTAGTTTGCTTACCTCTCTCGTTCGCAGCAGATTTATTTTTCAAAGGAAAGTTTAATATTTGAAGTTATTACTGAATCAGCTTCCATCACCCTTTCAGACAAAATATTTCAAATCATGGCTATTCTCTTTTTCAATTTGTCAGTTATCTGAAATCTGTATCCTCGGGTTACTGACCCTCAGAGTTTCTCCTTATTGTGTCAAATTCCTTGATAAATGTAAATTATAATAATAATCCTATCTTTTTTTGCTGCAAGAGATATTCCCAGCTTCTCTAGGCTCTTCATGTAACTTTGTATTCATGGTTGCATTCAACTTGGCACTCCTTTGGCTTCAACATAATTTCCTAATGTGTGATTGCTGAAATAAACATTACTGATACCCAATTCTCCAGCTGAGACATAATGTGGGATCTAAATTGTTTTGTGCAACTTCCCTGTTTTTTTATACCTTTTCTCTACAACGCCTAAGATCCCATAATTCTTCTGATTTTTTTTTTTTAGTTGTACTCTATTCCCAAGCTGAAAAAGCAGTTTAATGAAATTTATCATTCCTCAACAGTGTAAGCTACTCAAGAAATGCAGAATAATTTGTAATAGCAGCAAAGGGTTACAGGTTTTCGGTGTTTTCAAAGGTTTGCCTAACTTCAGCACATTATTTTTCCCACAGTTAAGCCACATTAAAAACTCTTCATGAGAACATCAGAAAATAGGAGCAGGAGGAGGCCACTCGGCCCCTCAAGCCAACTCTGCCTGACAATATGATCGTAGCCGATCTGCTTCGGGCTTAGTTTCCTTTTCTCTGCCATTTTCCCTTAGTCCAAAATTTCTAGACCTTTCAGAAGTGTATCTCTTTCCTCTTTAAGCATCCCACCTCTGTGAATAAATGTAATTGTATAAATAAATGTATTTAATTGCACATTAATTGCTGCACTCAGGTGAGCAAAACATGGATATAAGAAAACAATATTACTGTATATGATAATGACAGGCAATAAGAAATGTCTTTAGGCGGGAAGTGCTTTCACAAGTATCATCCTACTATTGACTTTTTATACATGTGTCTGCTTGCGATAGATAATCTTTGTAACCTACAATTAATCTAATATGTTCCTAGGGATTATCTCTTTGAAATTTCCAGAAGCACCAACAGTCAAAGCAACATGCATGTTCTTTGTAAGTATACTTTGTGTCAACATGTGTACAGGAACTATGTTAAAATTAATTTAATTAAACTCAGTCTTTGCCAGTTATAGCAGCTTTATCTGACAGTGACGGTAAATTCACTGAAATTGTTTCCTTTGCAGTATTGTGTTACCATTGAAAGTTCTGTGAGGTGTTACAATATTATGTAACTACCATCACATATGTAATGTCATAATCAGCTGTAACATTGTGTCAAATGCAAATTTTCCCTTTTTGATTTTCAACTTGTTGACTCATTACATTTTAATTAGCCAGAATGATAGTTCTTTATGTGCACTTAATGATGATCTTGACTGTGGGGAGTAGTCACAGTCACAGCTGACTCAATAGCCATGAAGATAGACACCAAATGCTGGATGCTAGTTTAAATCGAAGATAGACACAAAATCTTGGATTTAAACCCGCAACTGCAGTTCTTTCCTACTCAATATCCACTTGGTCTGCAAGTGGAAAGTATTCAGGAATTGGTGTGGACATTCCACGGGTTCTGTGGTTCATTCTTCACTCCCATGCAGTTTCAGTGCTGTCCCAGATTAACAGATTGAATAATTTCTGCAGTATATGCTGTTAGGTGCCTTGTTATCAGGGAAGCTACGCAGAAGAACTTTAAATAGGGAACATTAGTACATTAATGGGATGCATTTTCCTGAGTTTTGCAATATAAATATTTATTGATTGATGAAGGAGTTACATTTCAGGAAAAGTTGTGTTAAGACAACTTGTAAATCAAGGAGTGTTTCCCATTAATTCTATTTACATTCTAGAGCTCCAGCATTTCTTTCAAAGATAGTAAGCCTTTAAAAGTACATTAATACATTTACCTTTTCAAGCTACTCACCATGTTAAAAATCCAAGATGTCTTGCTCAATTTTTCCAGGCTCTCCCTCGCTTTCTCACTCTTTCTCCCCAATTCCTAGGCTTTTGCCATTTCTTTCTCCTGCTGTGAACTCCATATCGTCATCCCCTACCCTTCTAACCATTCTCTCTATAACCTGATTCACTTGATTCTGTATTTTCTTTCTCGCGCCCCTCTTCCCGCTGCAGATATGCACACATTCAACTATGCTGCAAGACAATAGACAATAGACAATAGGTGCAGGAGTAGGCCATTCAGCCCTCCGAGCCAGCACCGCCATTCAATGCGATCATGGCTGATCACTCTCAATCAGTACCCCGTTCCTGCCTTCTCCCCTTACCCCCTCACTATTTTAAGTGCTTTTATTGATTTCTACTTTGTATATTTTGATTAATTTTTTTTAACATAAAATCCCCTTAACTGTTTAGTGATGTTTCATATTATTTTCTGGTAACTTGTTTTTTGTAAAATAGTTTTTAAATTAAAATTTTGATTTTACAGTTGTTTAAAATCTTTTGGTATATTAGTAACTATTTAAATAGTTTGGTTAATAGCATGCAGTATAATTAGTGAATCTATATATTAAATGTTCCATCAGAATTTAACAATCAGGGTGGGGTGTGTGTGTGTTACAGTAAGCAACTCCAGTATACAGTAAGCTCTTTGTAGGTGGTGGTGTAAAATTCAGAAAGGTTATCAATGCCTCTGGGGTACTGAAAATCAAGTTGAGTGGAAAGTTTGTTCAAATAATAAATTGCCCTCTTTCAATTCTAGCCAACTGGTCTAACCCTTCTAGTTTAGATTTCACTGCCATTTAATGTTTATAATGTTGGTGTAGAATGTTTTTACAATGTATATCTTGCAAAAATATGCATAGGCATAATATTAATTCTTTTTCATATTTATCTTTGCCATATAATAAATTTCATTAATCCATTAATCCATTGGACTGATTTTCAGTGGTGTTTATGATGATTAGCAAAATGATATAGAATTAAAACCAATTTACAATCCTGCATGTATTGACAATTTTTTATTTTTTTCCACTTGTCATTTTTGCTAGACTGAGCTCCTACCGCGTTGTCGGGAGATACAGCCTATCGGCTTGGTCGTCCATGAGAATGGAAAGTTGTTGCTACAAGCTACTCTGGAAGTATGTTAACATCTAAAGTAGCAATAGGATGAAAACAGGGGGGAAATTGTTTCTATGACATTTTATGTAAAGTTATTAGTTACCAAAAAATTGATGTGGCATTGACAAATGAGAAATAAATGCATGAAGCGGTGTTGGATAATGAATTTTGGTTTGGAGAAACAAGAAATGTGCAAAAGCTTTTTGCAGTTTAAAAAAAAAAAAATGTGGCATTGTTCAAAAGAATGGCACAGTCACCTTTGTAGAAGACAATGTCCAATTTTGTATTCTCCTTTATGTATGATTTTAGTGTCCTTTCTACATAATCCAAGAGTCATGCCACACAGAAACTGATCCTTTGGCCCATTATGTCCATGGGGATAATTAATTCCTCATCGTTGATAATCCTGGCACTTGGTCTGCAGCCAGGGCAATTCATGTATCCGCCTAGACAGAATACCAAGTCAAGTCAAGTCAAATTTATTTGTCACATACACATACACGATGTGCAGTGAAATGAAAGTGGCAATGCCTGCGGGTTGTGCACAAAAAAAGAATTACAGTTACAGCATATAAATAAAGTTAATAAGTCACTATTAGTGTCGACAAAAATTTAGTCTCTGGGGTTATAAAAGTTGACAGTCCTGATGGCCTGTGGGAAGAAACTCCGTCTCATCCTCTCCGTTTTCGCAGCGTGACAGCGGAGGCGTTTGCCTGATCGTAGCATCTGGAACAGTCCGTTACTGGGGTGGCAGGGGTCCCTCATGATCTTGCTTGCTCTGGATCTGCACCTCCTGATGTATAGGTCCTGCAGGGGGATGAGTGTAGTTCCCATGGTGCGTTCTGCCGAACGCACTACTCTCTGCAGGGCCATCCTGTCCTGGGCAGAGCTGTTCCCAAACCAGACTGTAATGTTGCCGGACAGGATGCTCTCTACAGCCCCAGAGTAGAAACAATGAAGGATCCTCAGAGACACTCTGAATTTCCTCAATTGTCTAAGGTGGTAAAGGCGCTGCTTTGCCTTACCCACCAGTGCGGCAATGTGCGTTGCCCACGTCAGATCCTCTGTGATGCGGACTCCCAAGTATTTAAAACTGCTCACCCTATCCACAGTAGACCCATTTATCTCCAGTGGCGTGTATGTCCTTGGATGTTTAGCCCTTTTGAAGTCCACAATCAGCTCCTTTGTTTTAGTGACATTCAAGAGGAGGCTATTGTCCTGACACCAGAGTGCCAGATCAGCCACCTCCTCCCGGTAGGCCTTCTCATCGTTGTTGGAGATCCGGCCCACCACCACAGTGTCATCAGCAAACTTGATGATGGAGTTTGAGCTGAACCTGGCCCCACAGTCATGTGTGTACAGGGAGTACCCACTTCAGCCTTCCACTAAGAAAGTGTACAACAGATACTCTGGCTGAAGAAATTGTATAAAGTTGTATTATACCATTCTTGCTCATCTATTCTCTGCCTCTGCTAGTAAAAGCTAGTATTCTATACACTTTCATCTGATCTGCTTGCTCTGCCACCTTCCAGAATCCTTGCACTTAAACACCAAGGTCCCTCCGTTCCTACAATTCATTTTGTATGTTCTACTCTGATGAGTCCTTCCAAAGTGCATCATTTCGCACATATCAAGATGGTGGGATAAGTAATGGACAGTCCTGGTAGAGAATTGGCACTTTGATAAGGCTTCCTTTCTAAGCTGTAATCATTCATGATTCATTAGTGCACAACAAACTAAATTGGGCCTTTAGCCCATATTTCAATGCACAGGAGAGCAAACATAAAGTATTCAAGCTTTCTCTGCTATTGATTTGGTGAAGAAAATGTGTAGAAAATCCCAGCAATGAAGTCAGTTGAAATAATATTTATGAATGTGCATTTGTAGAGGTAAAGAATGAAATACAATTGCCATAACGGGGTTTCCCCCTTGTTATCCTCACTTACCCAAGATCATTCTTTTCTTTCTCATTGATATATTTGCAGGTATGGTGTGCTGCCACATTTATAGTCATAGAGAGTCGGAAAGGCAGGCAGCATGGAAATAGGCCCTTCAGCCCAATTCATCCATGCTGACCAAGATGCCCCATTTAATCGAGTTCCCATTTGCCTGCATACACCTCCAAATCTTTCCTATCCATGTAGCTGTCCAAGTATCTGTTAGATGTTGTTATTGTACTTGCCTCAACTACATCCTCTGGTGGCTTGTTCCATATACCCTGGAAAAGGATGCCCTTGGGTTCCTATTAATTCTTTTATACACTGCTATATGACCACCCCCAGCCTCCTGAACTCCAGGGAATAAAGTCCTAGCCTGCCCAACCTTTCTCTATACTCTTATACTGAACACATTACTCCAGATGCGGCCTCGCCAGCATCATGTATAACTGTAACATAACATCCAAACTTCTATACTCAATTTCCTGACTGAAGAAAGCCAACGCACCAAAAGCCACCTTCACCCCCTATCTACCTACTGTAGGAGAGTGGAAATTGCAGGTACCCCGGCTGAGATTTACAAGTCATCATTAAATACGGGTGAGGTGCAGGAAGACTGGATGGTGGCAAATGTTATGCTATTTAAGAAGGGCTGCAGGGAAAAACCTGGGAAGTACAGTGAGAAACATTTTCTGGATGGTATTCTGAGGGATAAGATATATATGCATTTAGATGGACAAGGGCTGATTAGGGAAAGTCAGCACAGTTTTGTATGTGGGAGATTGTGTCTTGCGAATAGAGACCAGGAAGGGTAAGGTGTGAAAACGAGAGATCAAAGGGGACGAAAGTCAAGGCAAATGTAGAATGGATCATTGTTCATCATTCTACATTTTCCTTGATCTTCGTCCCATTTGATACCTGATTCCCTCTCCACTGACACTCAGACTGAAGAAGGGTATCGACCCAAAACGTCACCCATTCCTTCTCTCCAGAGATGCTGCCCTCGTGCTGAGTTACTCCAGCATTTTGTGTCTACCTTCGGTGTAAACCAGCATCTGCAGTTCCTTCCTATATATTGAGTATAGATGTTGGGACATCTATAAAGTTTTTAAAGTTGTACATGACATTGGTAGGGCCACATTTAGAGTATAGTGTTCAGTTTTGGTCACCCTGTTATAGGAAAGATGTTGTTAAGCTGGAAAGGGTGCAGATTTATGGGGATGTTGCCAGGACTATATAGCCTGAGCTATATGGAAAGGTTGAGCAGGCTAGGACTTTATTCCTTGGAGCACAGGTGGATGAGGGGTGATTTTATAGAGGTGTATAAAATCATGACAGGAATAAATAGTGTAAATGCACAGTCTTTTACCCATAGTAGTGGAATCGAGAACCCGAAATCCAACCCGCAGCTCCATTTCTCCCATGTGGTCAGTCAGGTGCTGCAGCTGGATGCACTTCCTGCAGGTGAAGTCCTCAGAGATGCTGGAAGTTTCCCTAACTTCCCACATCCTGCAGGAGGAGCATACCAGGAGTAGTGCGTTCTAATCTTGCTGTCAACCTCTTCTCTGCCTCCTTGCAGACACCTCACGAGCCAAAGCCTCAGCACTTACGCTCAGACATAGAACCTCACCTCATCTCAACAAACAGCCTCTCCAACACAGCCACTCCCAACAGGCCACTCCATTAGTGGTTGCCTTCCTATTATACAGCACTGGTAGCAGTCACACTGGGACATTGACGTGCTTTTAAAATCTTCTACACTGCTCCTCCTCTCACTAGCTCACTCACCCACAAGTAAAACTAACCTGGCCACACACTAACTTTTGAGATCTTGTTGTACCTTTTAAAATGCTCAATTATAATTGTAGTTGGAGCTCTAAAGTGATGCATTTTAGTAGAGGTCCTTTTTAATCCCTTCATTGATAGTATTAACTTTGTTGTTCATGTTGGCCAGGCTATTGGTGGACAAGCCCCAAGGAATTTAATGGATCACTTTGCTGAGATACTGTTTGCTTTGAACAAGCATTGTGTTACCTATTTGAGCATTTGGTTAAAGGAAGTGATGCAGCAACAGAATTTTCCATCAAGCCGCCTTACTCAAGGACAAAAAGAAACATTTAGTCAACAAATTTTAAGGTATGTATCTTCAAAATGCATGGGGCAAAGCTAACTTATTGGGAAATAAAAAATTGTTTTATAATATCTTCGTTTTTTTGTAAGCCTTTTTTTGTAAGCTTATGTATTTTGAGTCAAAATAGTTTGTATTTCCCAAAGACAATTCCCAAAATTAGGTAACTCATGAAATTCATTTTACCCGATGTCACAAATTAGGCTCCTCCAGTGACTTTCAATGAGAGTATATTGCAAAGAAACTGGTTGGGTAAATATTGCACTAACTTTGTTTTAAACTGCCCAATACAGTAAATCCTCATTTTAACAGACCCCTTTCTAATGGATTTCAGTTATAGCGGATGGACCTGCTGACGCCACCCCCAGGTTGCAAGGTGCACCAGCAAGCCCCTTCTTTACCCACCGCATGGTCCGATTGACGCGACTGTTGTTGCGACTCACGTTGTAGCCAGAGGACACAGACAGGACGCGCAGGCTCCTTTCCCTCTTACCAGCTGCCGCCTCTTCCTGTTGGAGGCGCATTGTCCGCTCCCCACTCCACCTCTTCTACCTACCACCACCTTCTCCTGTTGCACTGCCCACTTGGCCTCCTCCCCTTCACCGGCGCCACCTCCTCCTCATCCCGCGGAGTCGCCGATGTACTCCTCCTTGGAAGATGTCGGCGACTGGCTGACGGGAAAGAGCGACAACTGGTGAGAGGAGAGGGAGTTTCACGGTGACTGAGCACATCTTGCCGATGGCAGTGGCCTGAAGAAAGCACTGCCATCCAGGGGACACGTCAACTACAGCCACGTCAACTGGACTGTGCGGTGCGTGAAGAAGGGCTCACTGGTGCAGACCAGCGGCATTGGCACCTGGCTTTAAGGTGAAAAGACACAAAGTGTTGGCGTAACTCAACAGGCTGAATGAGTCTGAAGAAAAGTCACAATCCATGTTCTTCAGAGATGCTGCCTGACCCGCTGAGTTACTCCAGCACTTTGCGTCCTTTTGTGCATTAACCATCATCTGCTTTTGTTTGTTTGTACTACATGCAATGATAGAAGGGTCTCGACCCAAAACGTCACCCATTCCTTCTCCCCAGAGATGCTGCCTGTCTTGCTGAGTTACTCCAGCTACATACAATGATAATAGGAGACAATTGGTGATAAGCGACACCATTCTCCTCCCCCCCCCCCCAATAGTCCATTATAATGAGGGTTTACTGTATATTTAATATACTTGTTCAATTTGTAAATGGATTAGAAAATTCATGCATTTTGCTCTTACTGTTATACTGGTAAAGGTCAATCCATCCACCTGTGGGATGTTTGCCAAAGTAACTTGTTTCTTTTTATTTTGAAGAATTTCATTTTTTTAAATATGGCTTTCATATAAACACTGTACAAAGTGCTACGAGAGATGTTTTTATTCATATCAAAACTCGTTGTCATGGTGCCTGTGATATGTTCAGTACTTTGTATGCAAAGTGGGTAGATAGTCAATTGTATTGCAATTGACAATACTTGGAATTGATCCAATTCCATTTAAACATTTAATTCAACAAATGTTTCACAAAAGATGATTCTGTCTCCAAAGAAGCACTTTGTGTACTGTAAACCAGATTTTCACTTTTAGTACATGTTTGTTGATGGGCAATGGGGCAGTGAGCCCAAGCTTTCTAAGAATGCTAAATGCCTTTTCATTCATTGGAAATATGGCTTGAATTTTCTGAGCATATATACTTACATTCATATGAGCAGTCTTCACTGTAAAAGCATTGCAGCAGTTTTGTTGTCTTTATGCTAGGAAGGTGACTTTTCCGTAGAAATGCATCTTCAATTTGGAATTGAAGAATGCATGAAGGGCACGGCAGGTGGCAATAAGGCACCCTGATGATGAGAAATTGAAGCTCTGGTCAGGAAAAAAGGGGGCAGGCATGGGCAGCTTGGATCAAGTGCAACGCTGGAGGAGTATAGAGGATTGAAGAAGGAAGTTAGGAGGATAAAACGGGGGCATGAAATGCCTCTGGCCATTAAGATTAAGAAGAATCCCCAAAAAAATGTTTATTAAGGGTAAAATAATAACTAGAGAGAGAATTGGGCCCCTCAGAAACCAGTGGTCATCTATGCATGGAGCCATAGTCCTCAATAAATATTTCTCTGTTTTTACCACAAAGAAAGACATTAAGGATAATTAAGGATAGGTCAGTTAATGGAGATGTCTTGTGACAGTCAGTAGTACAGCCGAGGAGCTGTTGGACGTCCTGAGACATATGAAGGTATATAAATTTGGGCCTCATCGGATATATGCAGGGACACTATGGGAAGACAGAGAGGAAATTGCAGGAGTCCTGGTTGAGATATATGAATCATTGTTAGATACAGGTGAGGTGCCGGATGACTGGAGGGTGGCTGATGTGCTTCTGTTTATGAAGGGCTGCAAAGATAATCCTGGGAACATAGACCAGTAAACCTATAATCTGTGGTTGGAAAGTTACTGGAGAGGATTCTGAGGGAAAAGATATATGTGCATTTGGAAACACACAGGCGACGCGGTGGCATAGCGGTAAAGTTGCTGCCTTATAGCGCCTGCAGTGCCCGAGACCCGGGTTCGATCCCAACTATGAGTGCTGTCTGTACAGAGTTTGTACATTTTCCCCATGACCCCGTAGGTTTTCTCTGAAATCTTCAGTTTCCTCCCACACTTCAAAGATGTACAGGTTTGTAGGTTAATTAGCTTGGTATAAGTGTAAATTGTCCCTAGTATGTGTAGGATAGTGTAAAATGTGCAGGGATCGCTGGTGGTGCGGACTTGGTGGGCCGAAGGGCCTGTTTTCGTGCTGTATCTCTAAACCAAACTAAAAGACAAGGGTTAATTGGAGATGGTCAGCATGGTTTTCTGCATGGGAGATCGTGACTCATAAATTTGATGTGAATTTTTTAAAGAAATAACCAAGAAGGTTGATGACAGGACTATAGATGTAGTCAATATGGACTTTAGCAAGGTATTGGATAAGGCTCAGAGGACATGGTAGGCTGCTCTGGAAGGTTAAATTTCATGGGATCCAGAGGATACCTCACTGACTGGATAGAGTATTGGTTTCATGGTAGGAAACAGTGAGTGATGGTGGAAGGTTGTTTTTCCCATCTAATATAGTCCCATTGGAGGCCTATGACTAGTATGCCTCGGGGATCGGTGTGGGCCCATTGCTCTTTTTTTCAATTATATCAACAATTTGGATGAGAATATAAAAGGCATTGTTAGTAGGTTTTCAGTTGACTCTAAAATAGGTGGAATTGTAGACAGTGAGAATCGTTATCAAGAATTACAGTGGAATCTCGAATTATCTGGGCAAATGGGCTGATGAATTTCAAATGCATTTAATTCAGAAAGGTGTGAGGTATTGTATTTTGGGAAGTCAAACCAGGGCTGGACCTTCACAGTGAACAGCAGGCCCCTGGGGAGTGTTGTAGAGCAGAGGGGTCTAGGTGTACAAGTACATAATTCCTTGAAAGTGGTGTCACAGGTACTAGGGTGTTGAAGGAGGCTGTTGGTACACTGGCCTTCATCAATCAGGAAATTGAGTATAAAGATTGCGACGTAATATTACAGTTGTGTAAGACATTGATGAAGCCACACTTGTTCCGTTGTGGTCACCCTGCCATAGGAAAGATGCCATTAAGCTGGAAAGAATCCAGAGAAGATTTACAAGGATGTTGCCAGGATTTAAGGTCCAAAGCTGTTGGGAGAGGTTTGGCAGACTAAGACTTCATTCTTTGGAACACAGGAGGCTGAGAAGTGTTCCAAGGAATGAATATAGAGATGTATAAAATCATGAGGAGAATCGATAGAGTGAATCGATAGAGTGAATGCACAGTTTTTTTTCCCCAAGGTAGGGGAATCAAGAACCAGAGGTTTAGGGGCAGTTATAATAACAAGATTGAAAAGCTAATTGCACAGATACATGGATGGAAATGGTTTAGAATGATCTTGGCTAAATGTTGGAAAATCGCACTAGATTAAATAGGGCATCTGAGTTGGCCTGGACAAGTTGGGCTTAAGAGCCTATTTCTGTGCTGCAAAAATGTTTCTATTTGTCCCCTAAATAAAACATTGTGTACAAAATTAACAAAAAACAATTATAATGTACAGAAATGTGCAACTCCTATGAAAATAACAGATGTACTGTAATGTTCCTTGTAGTGAAGCAAAGATTTAATACAGCAGTAGAGAAGGACAGGCAATCCTGCCTTCACAGCAGGTGCCAGCCTTCACAGCAGGTGCCAGCCTTCTCAATATGGCTAAATAAACGAATGAATGAATGAATGAATGAATAAGTTTATTGGGCAAGTATGCAGATACAAGGAATGTGCCTTGGTGCTCCGCTCACAAATGACAACACAAACATACAGTTTGTGGCGCGTCGAGAGAGGCCCGAAATAAAGGCAAGGAGCCGGGTATTTTGGGGCGTTCGGTTTATTTCTCAGTTATCAGACTGGTCGAGTCTGCTGGAATGGCTTCGCGCCCAAAACCTTGTCCTTATATACCTAGTACAGGACCGCCCCCCCTGGACTGGTCCATTCCCGTGCCGAGGGGTCGGTAGTGGTATGGCCCGACCCTTGGGAGCCGCCAATTAAGAATAAAGCATAAACACATCAAAACAATAAGGATACACCATTACGGTCTAAACATGTGGGTGAAAATAAACCAGAGCAAAAAAGAGACTACAGACTTTGGTTATTGAGTAGAACTATCACTCATGGCAAAAAGCTGTTTTTATGTCTGGTTGTGGCTGCTTTGACAGTCCGGAGTCGCCTTCCAGAGGGAAGTGCTTCAAAGAGTTTGTGGCTAGGGGTCAGAGATGATCTTGCCCGCTCGCTTCCTGGCCCTTGCAGTGTACAGTTTGTTAATGGGGGGGAAGGATGCAGCCAACAACCTTCTCAGCTGTGCGAACAATCCGTTGCAGCCTAGGGATGTCGTGCCTAGTGGCTAAGCCAAACCAGACCATGATGGAGAAGGTGAGGACGGACTCAATGATAGCAGTATAGAATTGGATCATCATTGCCTGTGGCAGATTGTGTTTCTTCAGTTGCCGCAGGAAGTACATCCGCTGTTGGGCCTTTTTGACTGTGGAGTCGATGGTGGCCCCCCATTTAAGGTCCCTGGAGATGATGGTTCCAAGGAACTTAAATGACTCCACAGATGTAACTATGGTGTTGTTGATGGTGAGTGGGGGGAGGAGAGGGGGATCGCTTTGAAAGTCTACAATTAGTTCCACTGTCTTGAGAGCATTGAGCTCCAGGTTTGTTGCGATGGCACCAGGACGCCAGCTGTGTCACTTCCCATCTGTAGGCAGATTCCTCCCCATCCTGGATCAGTCCAATCAGGGTAGTGTCATCGGCAAACTTCAGGAGCTTGACAGAGGAGTCTGTGGAGGTGCAGTCGTTGGTGTAGAGAGAGTAAAGGAGAGGGGGGAGTACACTGCCTTGCGGTGCTCCTATGCTGAGGGTCAGCGGGCCCGAGATGTGCTTTCCCAGCCTCGCATGCTGCTTCCTGTCCGTCAGGAACAAATTCCATAGCACCAAAAGAAGATTTTATGGATGCTGGAAATCTGACATGAAAACAGAGATTGCTAGTATGCTCATTATCTGAAATAATTGAACAAAGAGTTGCTTCTAGAAGGCTATAAAATTCTTAGTGGGAAGATGGGGTGCTATTTTTTTTGAGATACAAACAGAATGCTGGAAATACTCAGCAAGTCAAGTAAAATCTGTGCAGAAAGGAGACCAAGTTGATGTTTTGGATTATTGGCCTTTTATCAAGATTGGTTAATTTCATGCACTGAAGGGCACAGTGGCACAGCATTGAATGCTGCTGCTGGACATCTCCTGTGATCTGAACGAACATGACCTCAGCTGCTGTTAATGTGGAGTTTGTATGTTCTCCTTTGAAGACCTGGATGTAAGAAATATGATGCAAGTCCATCAACCTGAAGTGTTAACTGTTTAATTACCTGCCCCACTGAATATTTCCAGCATCCTCTGCCTTTATATCAGGTATACAGCACCTAGAGATGTTTTTTGCTTAACATTTGCTATTCACTGGGCTTGTGTTCAGTTTCATTCGAAAAAGAGATTAAAAGGACAATCATGCATGGAATTGGAAGAGAGAATACAAAGGTGTATTGCTATTATCTATTATCTCTTTCAAACATGGATTTCAAGCTCCAAACTGATAGCGATTTATTGTTTTTGGATGTTTTCCTTCAATATTTTATAACTACTTCAAGTGGAGTTTATGTAATTTAACTGAAAGTGATCCTCCAGCAAACTAAAGGCAATTATGAAAAGTAATAACAAAGCTGTGGTGTTATAATGAATGTATTCGGTAAGGTAATAATATCAGGCTTAAAACTAAAGTTACCAGCCTTTGATTTTTAACATGACTTCATTCCAATGTTCACTGGGGTAATGTGTGCCACAGTCATGAGATGGGAAGTCAAAGCTGGACAGCAATTCTGTACAGCCATGAACAGATTAATATATTATAGATTGTTTCTTGTGTTTTTGAAATAAATTTGTAAAATGTAACATTTCACTTTCATTATTTTACAGAGATCGAGTAAATAAGAGAAGAGTAAAGGACATTGTTAAGGAGTTCACATTACTGTGCAGAGGTCTTCATGGTACAGAGTATGCAGCTGAGTACTGAAACTGATTATTTATGTTGAAGTGTCACTCCTTATTAGCATGCTTCCTAAAATCTTCAACACATGTTTGCACCATTTTCTTCTGTAAAAATACATTCTAGTGTGAAAGATATGTTTTTAAAGTATCAAACGGGCTTGTGTCTGCACACATTTTTGAGAGGATAAAAGAATACGTGCTCTCATGTGTTGCCATACTATGAGGTTTTGATTTTTTAAATGACTTCCTGTCATAGGATGGGGTCATTTAATAGAGGGAAATGTATCAGGGAATTTACGGCATAAGCTGCCTGCCCCCCTGACTTGTAAGTAATTTGTGTACATGTTTTGTGTCGTAATTAAAGCTTTATGGAAGCAATGTAACTTGCTGCTGGAGTCCTGTGATTTTTGGCACTTTGTAAACATAACAATATCTTGTTGAGGGAGTTAATCCCAGATGATTCAACTGTGGAATATTACTGGTGATGCTGCTACAATGTCTGAAACTATTTTAAATAAATTTAGAATTTTAGTTTATTTTTTCATTTTAATTTAATTACAGATATGATGTGGATTCCTGTTGTAATGTAAAAGTTGAGGATGTTGCAACAGTCTGAGAACTTAAAATATTGTTTGTTACTGTAACAATGGCTAGTTGAGTTTCAAAGCTTTATTAATTTAAAAGAAAATGAGAAATTTACCAAAGCTTTCAGTCATCCATTCTGACCACAGAAAAAGAATGACTCTGCCTTGGTAAAGGACCTGACTAATCGCACACTAGGGATAATTAAAGCAATGAACTGACAAAAAGCAGCAAACAGTCTGCTGATGCTTCGATGCTCTGAAAGCTTTGTTACAGCCCTATTTCATTTTGCGTCTTTTAAACTTTTTGTAATATACATGCTCTGTGCTGCATTCTGTCAACAAAGATATCACTTAATGTAACTCCAAGTTGTACTTGTGTTCTTGTAACTTATTTACTTGTTCTAGGTTTTTCTGGGAATTCCACAAGTATGGTATATATTCTAGTCTAGAACTAATATAGAAAGCCCACTTGTAAAATCTTGAGAAATTACACTGCAGCCAATTCGTTTTTTATTGTGAAATAAAGCTTCACTTATAAATGTGACTTTTTTTCCTCCCCAAATCTTTTTAAACATCTATTGTGGTTCACGAGAAAAGACTGAAATATACATCTAATCCATAACATTTTCACCATTTGAATTGTAAAGAGAATTTTGTGTAATATATAACTATATGCAGATACCATAGTGTGTAATAAAGTATAATCAATTCTGAGTTGAGATACTCTGACTTAAAATTAAATTGGAACAATGTTTGTTCATAAAAAACTGAGTAAAATTATGGAATATCTTGCATTAGTAGAATGTCTTGCATGAGATCAGAATAGTCCAAAACATTTAACAACGAATAATGGTTTGGTGAGTGGTTTGGATGGTAGTGAAAGTTACTTTGCGAATGACTAGAATGGGAATGGAAAATTACCCATTGAGATGCTTTTGATTGTGTTAGTTAAGGAATAAATATTGACCAAATCAAATGCAACAATCCCTGGTATTTTTAAGTAACTCACTTTTTCTTTCGCATGCACTAAATGATAAAATGAAAGATATAACAATTTTAATAGGGCTCCTAAATATGAATGTGTTAATCTGATGATTTATGATTATATTTGCATTATAACACAAAGTGCTCTGTATCTCTGAGTACAATCAATATATTGGAGTATTTCTTTGAGCTAAATACTTTAGATTTCACTTCAGAAACCTGTCCTGTTAATCTGTGATGGAATGATTATTAGTGCAGATTGGAATAGTCCTTTCACCCCTGCTACACTGTTCAAATCTGCACAGTAAATGTGGCCTACAACCTTTTGGATGCTGTGGCATCGCAGATGACACCGCATTTGGCAATGACCACACCGACACTTGCAATAGGGTGAACTCGTGTATATATTTTATTTACAGAGGTAAGAATGTCCAGGACCACATGGGGGCACTGTCCCTTACCGTAAAGGCAGCATGTGCGGTGGCGCTGGCAATCTTGGCAGCTCAGTCCTAGTCTTCGAAGAAGGAGGCATGGTGATCTGAGGCTTATCCATACAGTTCACCCATGCCTTGAGATATGGTCTCAGGTTTATCCTGGCGGCTCAGCTTTGGGCTTGAAGAGGCGGTGCTGGTGGTCTCTAGGTTATCCTGTGTGAGAGAGCTGTCCCTTGTCTGTGGGCAGGAAGAGGCACTGGCATCTCAGGCTTGCCCTGGCCACTCAACTTCAGTAGAGGGGTTGGCTGTCTAGGGCTCCTTCCTGGCAGCCCAGTCTTGATCACGCATTGGTGCTGGTGTTCTCGGGTGTGTGCCAGTGGCTCACTCTTCCTCGAACCTGCAACAGGCAAACACAGCTAGGAGGAAGGTGCTCCACTTTCTCTCCCTCTCTCCTTTTTCCTTCCTCTTTCTCTCCTTCTCTCACCTCCCCTCTGGCTAGAACGCCTGGGTTTTACAGGGAGTAGGCTGACGAGGTTCAGGCAGCCAAACCAATATCAGCTAATTGGACCCAACTGGTACCAATGATGCTGGGGATTGGCCTCACCTGGCCTGTCAGCCAGTGATAGAGATCGGAGCGGCATACAAGGGAGGGAGCGCTGTCACAATGCTAAGAATCCCAATTAACTGTTCATAGAATCTCCACATATTTTTGCTTGCTGATATGTAGGCAAAAATATGTTCTCTTTGCAATTGAGATCTCTGTGCAGAAATGTGTTCTGGATTATTTGTGTCTATGTTGCCATCACAGGTCTGTCTGCCTCATCGCCCTCATGTTATCTTAGTTTAGCTTGCTCTGGGGTTTTTTGGGAGGATCATGTTTATCCACCCTGTATGTTGCCGCCATATTTGTTCTGCAACACACTTGTTATTTGCAGCTTGATGCTTTCAATTAACTCAGTCTGGAAGCAGTAGTCATCCTATGAAGTGGATCTGGCCACAAGACTGTGTGTCCTGAAGCCCTGCCTCAGAACATTCTGACGGCCTTTTCGACAGGTTTCAAATGTCTCTGAAAATCAGACATTTAAAACCAATTCAAGTAGACAAATAAAATAATGTAATTATCTTGACTATGTGAAATTAATTTTTTAAAAACAATGTAGGTAAGTGGCATATTTTATTGATGTTTTTATTGAAGGTTGACTACCATGTTCAAATGAATGGAGTTATATTACTGCTGACATAGTCGGTGCACATCTGAAGGACTGCATGTGACGCTTCCACAGTATTTTGTGTCTCGTCCCAGACTTGGCAGTGAATCCAACTCATCCCTGACTTCCACGTTTCAAAGCACAGAGATGAAAATGGAGGATGAACTGATCCGTAAGGAGGACATTACTGGTGGATGTCCAGGGAATTGCTGGTCAGGAGCAGGTACAGAGTAGCAGAATATTTATGCATTGGTTCGAGGGATTAAAGTAAAAGATGTGCACCTAGAAATTGATGTATATTACCAAAGTGATTACCCTCTATCTAGGCACATATTAATCCCCAAATAACTTGAATGATCATAAATGTGAAAAAATATACTTCAGTATAAGTTGTGATAGTCTGTACATATTAGTATTGGTTTATTATTGTTGCGTACAGAGATATAATAAAAACAGTTTATGTGCAATCCAAGCAAATCATTTCACACCATGAATACAATCAAGCCAAACTCAAGTAGAACAGGTCAAGAAAAATAAAGCAGAATGCAGAATATAGTGTCCAGCTACAGAGAAGTGCAGCTAAAAAAGTGCAATATGGTAGGACTGACAGACCAGGAAAGCTTGAAGTAGAATGATTACTGGAGTGCAACATAAAAATGTTGAAAATATGAGCACATGTTTGGGATTTTTTAAAAACATTTATTCAGTGTTCAAAGTCTTTGCTAATAAGACCAGCATAACATTTCCCGTCCCTAAATGTCATTGAGAAGGTGATGGTGAATTACCACATTGATCTGCCCAATTTATTTTGGTGAATTTAATCCCAGAATTCTTTGAGATGAGTATTATTACTGGAACAATGATAATGTTCCAGTAATGGTACTCTCAAATGGTACTCTCATGCATCAAGTAGCCTTGAATTTAGTGAAAAATAGTTTGGAAATTGCTATGATTGATCAGTAACTTCAGTGAATTGTGTAGGGAGTGCTCACTTCAACTATTCTGTACTGTTTGTGGAGGTACTACAGGAAGGCCATTGACAAGGTCCCATGTTGGAAAATGGTCCAGAATTTAGATCATATGAGATTCAAGGCAAGATAGCAAATTTGATCCAAGTTAGTTTGCTAATAGAAGCAGAGGGTGATGGCAGAGGATTATTTTGATTGGAAGCCTGTGACCTGTGGTGTGCCACCAGGGATTGGTACTGGGATTATTACTAAACTTTGAGGATTTCAATATGAATATAGCATGATTTGTGAGTTTGCAAATGACATAAAAATTAATGGTGTTAATAGGTTAGTCACAGAATGATATTGATCAGTTGGTAAGATAGACAATGCATGGCATATGTAGATAAGATGTTGCATGTGCGCAGGGAATTACAGAAGCACAGTGCACTTTCAAGAAGATTGGGGGGGAAAACACACAAAAGAACATTGGAGACCTAAACAATGATGACTTGGGACCAATTGTTGCCAAGAAGAGGACTGCAAGCTGGAGGCTCAGAGAAGATAAGTCACTGTCAGAATGAACTGTGTTAAATTTTGAAAGTAAGCTAAGTAGTGAATAGTTTGTGACGGAGGGTGGCCTGAGTTGAAAGACAGGAGTTTGTTTCCACAAGGATTTAGTTATTACCTCCACCAGTGCCATCATTGATAATTGCACCTTCTTTAGGTAGATTGATTGGCAAGGATGAGGTCAAGTAGTTTAATTCCTACTGTTAGTTCATACTTGCTGTAGACTCTGGGAACACTATATTTTAGGCTTTAGCTAACTCAGTCAGCCAAAGTGCTACCAAGGCACATGCTGTCACAAGTGTTGAACTTCCCTCACCCAAAGTACATGACTTGCTACTTTTGGTGCTGAGGGAGAATGGTAGGTGGTCTTTTGATCCAGGTTAGACTTGTCGCCATGAGATTTCATGGGTGTGAAGTCGATGTTGAGGGCTCCCAGGCCCACCCCCATCTGCTTGCATATCACTGTGTCATTGTATCTAGTGGGAATCTGATGGAGGGGTCTGCCATCTTAACTAAGGTATGATTCTGAGGAACTGTCAGATAGTTGCTTGGCCTATCTATAGGTTCATTTTTCTAATTTAGACAAGTCTCAATGTTCTGAAGAGGATGTTTCAAATTCATCTGGGCTGTGATCTACTTTGCCTTTTTCCCAAAGCAATGCACAGGTGATAGACAATAGACAATAGGTGTAGGAGTAAGCCATTCAGCCCTTCGAGCCAGCACCGCCATTCACCGTGATTGTGGCTGATCATGCACAATCAATACCCCGTTCCTGCCTTCTCCCCATATCCCCTGACTCCGTTATCGTTAAGAGCTCTATCTAACCCTCTTGAAAGCATCCAGAGAATTCGCCTCCATTGCCTTCTGAGGCAGAGAATTCCACAGCTTCACAACTCTAAGTGAAAAAGTTCTTCCTCATCTCTGTTCTAAATGGCCTACCTCTTATTCTTAAACTGTGGCCCCTGGTTCGGGACTCCCCCAACATCGGGAACATGTTTCCTGCCTCTAGCGTGTCCAATCCCTTAATGATCTTATATGTTTCAATAAGATTCCCTTTCATCCTAAATTCCAGAGTATACAAGCCCAGTCGTTCCAGTCTTTCAACGTACGACAGTCCCGCTATTCCGGGAATTAACCTCGTGAACCTACGCTGCACTCCTTCAATAGCAAGAATGTCCTTCCTCAAGTTTGGAGACCAAAACTGCACACAATACTCCAGGTGTGGTCTTACTAGGGCCCTGTACAACTGCAGAAGAACCTCTTTGCTCCTATACTCAACTCCCCTTGTTATGAAGGCCAACATTCCATTGGCTTTCTTCACTGCCTGCAATACCTGCATGCTTCCTTTCAGTGACTGATGCACTAGGACACCCAGATCTCGTTGTACTTCCCCTTTTCCTAACCATTCAGATAATAATCTGCCTTCCTGTTCTTACCTCCAAAGTGGATAACCTCACATTTATCCATATTAAACTGCATCTGCCATGCATCCGCCCACTCACACAACCTGTCCAAGTCACCCTGTAACCTCATAGCAGCTTCCTCACAGTTCACACTGCCACCCATGATACAATACATTCTATTTCTCTGTTATGGTACAAAACAGGCTTTGCTAGGCATTTTCTTCTGGGCTTTTTAAAGAGTTGTAGTCATGTGACCAACAAGTAAATGTCCACAAGAAGCCAGGTCTATTGTGAGCACCTGCCCATTTAAAGAAGGAAAGTAAAGCAAAACTGTTGATTCATCTAATGTCTAAATGCTAAGGATCACCTACACCTTTGTGGTTGCAAGGTTTTTTCTAATCAGAAGACTGAAGAGTGAGCAATGGGCCAGATGCATCCTGTTTGCATAACCTTTGGATGGCTGATCTCAGAATCCTGATACATAAAGTGATACACTTTGGGAGTTATAATAAAAGTAGTGTATACTGAGAATGGTAAGGTCCAGGGGACTATTGAGAAATGTGGGGAGTCACAGTGTATAATGATGCCTGAAGGTGGCACCAACAGATAGAAATGGTGGTGAGGAAGGTGTGCAGGAAATTACATGGACAGCCAAGAAACATGCTGGAAAGTTGGAAGAAACATATAAAAGGATATGGGAGATGTAAGCAACAATGACTTGTATAAACATAGAACTATAAGGTGCAGGACAGGTCCTTTAGCTCATCATGTCTGCACCAATCATGATGTCAATCTAAACTAATCCCATCTGCCTGCACATAGCCCAGACCCTTCCATTCCAGTCTTACTGTCTCCAACTACATTTTATCTCTGCTTTGTTGTTACCTTCTCCCAACTAACAATGATCTATTCTCCATTTTCCTTGTTCTCCATTCCCTTTGTCCTGTTTTCACACCTTATACTTCCTTAACTGTGTATCTCCCTCTCCTCTGACATTAGTCTGAAAAAGGGTCTCGTCCCAAAACGTCACCCATTCCTTCTCTCCAGAGATGCTACCGGTCCCGCTGAGTTACTCCAGCATTTTATGTCTATTGTCCTTCCATTCCCTGCCTGTTCATGCATCTGATTGAATGCCTCTTAAACTTGGCTGTCATATTTACCATAAGGCTATGCTCTCTAGCATTTAATATTTCTATCATGGGAAAACAGACTATCTACCCTATCTATGCCCCTCAAAATTTTATATTTTTCTGATAGATTACCCTTCAGCCTCTGGTGACACAGAGAAAGCAATCCAAATTTGTCCAAACAAAAGACACAAAGTGCTGGAGTATCTCAGTTGGTCGGGCAGCATCTCTGGAGAACTTGGAGAACTCAAAACGTCACCTATCCATGCTCCCCAGAGATGCTGCCTGACGAGTTGAGTTACTCCATCACTTTTTAGTTCCTTGCATCCAACTTTGTCCAATATTTCCTAATTACTAATACACTCCAATCAACGCAACATTTCAGTGAATCGCTTCTGCACCTTCTCCAAGACCTCCACATTCCTTCTTATCATGTGGCAACCAGAACTGCATGCTATTCTCCAAATGTGGCCAAACTAAAGATTTTTACAGCTGCAACATTACTTCCCAACTTTTATATGCAATGGCCTAACCGATGAAGGCAACCATGTCCACTTTACCACCCTAAACCTTCGGTTAACACTTTTAGGGAGTTATTGGATTGCACCCCAGGATTTCTCTGCTCCTGGGTTTTGCCATTTATTGCACCTTTGAGACCAAATGTCACCAAGAAGAGGACTACAACCCCAAGGCTCAGAGAAGAGGAGTCTCCCTCAGGGTAAACCTGACCGGTCTTTCTACATCAGGTAATACCTGGGTCTGAATCCAGGAGGTAATTACTAAACTATTTTAAGTTGTGGAAGAATTTAAACTAAGTATTAAAGAACTTTAAAGTATAGTTGAGTTGAGTCCTTCATTTGATGTGATAGTTGACAGAGGAGAAATGTCAACGGACTCAAGCTGGAGGAGCTGCATATAGGACAGAGTTGCATATAGGTCCAAGGTAGTAAGGAGAGCAGATATTTTCCCTGAAGGTTATTAGTAAACCAAAGGAATTTGTACAAAAATCTAGCAGTTTTGTAGTTGCCATTGCAGAACTTTTAAACAAATTCTCATTATTAATAATTTAAGTTCCACAGTTGCCATTGATTTGAAGTGTGATGTATGGAATGTCAATCCAGGTGTCTGGATTATTAGTATGGGAAGGAACTGCAGATGCTGGTTTACACTGAAGGTAGACACAATATGCTGGAGTAACTCAGCGGGTCAGGCAGGATCTCTGGAGAAATGGAATAGGTAACATTTCGGATCTATAGAAGGGTCTATCGAAATGTCACCTATTTCTTTTCTCCAGAGATGATGCCTGACCCGTTGAGTTACTCCAGCATTTTGTGTCTGTCTGGATTATTGGCTGCTGAATGTCTCTATATCTGTGTGCAGAGTCAGTAATTTGATATTCCCTGTCAAATTATGAAATCATCTCATACGTATAATAATTTGTCAAAATAATATCATTGCCGCTCATCATAAACTGACTTGGCTAAGATCCTTCCAGACGTTTTACAGAACTGTCCTTTTTAATTAACATATGTTAGACTCTATTTGCTCTATTTAATCTGAACATTTGGGATGCAAACATATTGATAATAGGGTATTGCTGATGCTTTGTTATTTCAGTTGTCTGTCTTCTGGTTCCCAGCATGCAGCTGGTCCTCCCCCTACGCCAACTACCCCACCCTACCCTCATACCCACTATTTTGTGCATCTGGACTTGCCATCGTTATTTAGTGCAATTGTTAACCTGTTAATACTCAGCAGGTCTGTGGGTAGGGGGCAGTTTTCTGCTTTTTCTAAAATGTGTGCACAGTGAAGTGCCAGAGGATTTGTTGCTATTAAGCAATTAGCCATATTTTTAGGAGATTTGTACATGAAAACAGATCCACAAAGGGAGTCATGATTTCATGAGGCTAGAAATTATGGCTTTAAATGAGCATTGTGCCAGCTTTACACATGGTCTCTGGAGGCAAGTATTTCTCTTGGAGAAGTCCCAGGCATTGGACACAATAGACCAACCCTCACGAACTCAGTTCTTTTTCCCTATTTTGGAATAATTTTACTTGTCTTACAGCCTTTCTATCTGAATGTAACAAGAGGCAACATAAAATGTCTTAGTAATGTATGAAATTTCTTTCCAATATTTGGAATGTATTGTATTACATTTAACCTGAAGGAAAGTTACAGAGCATTGGATGCTAAGGTCTGTAATTAAACACATTCAATTCAATCTTTGGTGATTTATACATAATAATGATTCTCCATATTCGCATGATTTATTTTAATTGATGGAATGCTACCAGTGTTAAGGATATAAATGCGTTTAGGACTCTATCTACAAACATTCTATTTCCATTTTTGGTAATGTGGTTAATGGCTATTGTCCAATTATGTTTAATATGGTTTAACTGACATATTATATGGTTTAATATGGTTTAACT
The DNA here is from genome assembly GCF_053455715.1 of Rhinoraja longicauda. NCBI lineage: Eukaryota > Metazoa > Chordata > Chondrichthyes > Rajiformes > Arhynchobatidae > Rhinoraja > Rhinoraja longicauda. The sequence goes on along the minus strand of NC_135963.1, from coordinate 25,961,413 downwards.
GACATATTATGTTATGTTCTTTCTAATTTTTGTAAACCTTTTATCAATGAACTCTTTATATCAATTTTACCAGTTGAATTAAACTGTGAAATTAGCGATGATTCCTTTATTATTGAGCAGTTAATTATGTCAGCTATTAAATTGTGATGTATTGTATTGTCAAACATCACCAAAGTGTTATTTCAAAAACTTGCACATTCCAGTTAATCAATAGGCCAAAGTACTAAGGTGCAGGTTTCGATTTGTGTTTGCTTTCTGTCCTATCCTCTGCCAGTCAGTGTCGTATTGATTTTTGAAGCTTAAAAGTTAAGAGTTTTCTTCCTGATTTGTGTTCTTTCATAGAATTATATGTCCAATGTAACAAAGTGCTTGGAAACTTTGTGGAGATGGCATTTTCTGCCATTTACTTTTTGGATAACAGAGGGCAGGTAGGTTGAGCCGAACTTGTGGAGCCATATAGTTAAAGTACTTTTATGTTCTGTCTATTTCATTCTTTCCTCCTAAATTCTGAACTTTTTCATATTGTGATATAGATCAATCAAATATTAGAGATTTATGAAGTTTTACAAAATGTCTCTTTTTTCTTTTGTACTCAATACATTAGTTCTGTAAGTTTGATTTGTGTAAGGTAATTTCTGAATTATTCCAATTTTAATGCCTGATTTTCCCCACCAATCAAATCTGTAATGCTTAAAATGTTTAATGAAGAATGTTACCTTACTATTGTAGCTTATTTAATTCCACAAATGTATACATTTATGGCCTAAAAGCAAATGGTTAAGGACAAGACCAAATACCTGCACCAATTCTATACCAGAAGGTTAGTAAATGACCTGAAGTAATCAATCTTATTTACCTCGTCGCCATTCTGGGAGCAGCAGTCCATTCTTCACGAGGTTCATTGAAGATCTGAAATTGGTTGAATGGAAAACTGCAGTCTCTAATTTAAACTATTATTCAGCACAGAAGTGCAACCATTGGGACTTGACTTAACAAAACAAATAGCAGCTGTATTAGACATATGGACCCTCAAAACTTTTATTTCGATCAATAAGATCATACATAATATTGCATCTTGTACATTTTCCTGCTTGATTCACTTAATGTAGATCCTTATGATAAGCTATTTGTGTATTTAAGTTACTACATTTCCCTACTTGTAGAAATGCGATGATATGCTTCAACTTAAAGGTGCCTTAATGCTAGCAATCTTCTGACATTCATACTGTGTGAACTGAGAATGCATGTGAATTTTTCTAATCCACTTTCTCAATAATGTTACATTGTCACAGTCACCCTGTGTGCTGCCTAGCAAATAAATCACCATATGAATATAAACTGTTTTAATACATCTATCATTCACTTAACTCCCAGTTTGGCTTAGTATTCTTATTGATAACAATATTTTCAACAAGATTATTCTAGTTTCTGAATTTATGTGGAGAGGACTTCATTATTTGAAATTAATTGTCAAAATAGCATACTCTGCATTAATGAAATAGTATAGTCTATGGTCAACGATAAACTTTGGTAATAATTTATAGGTTCTTATCTCACGAAATTACCGAGGGGATGTTGAAATGTCGATGATTGAGAAGTTCATGCCTTTACTTGTAAACAAGGAGGAGGATGGAGCTTTGTATCCCATTTTAAAGCAAGACCAAGCCTATTTTCTATGGATTAAATACAAAAACATCTACAGTATCCTTGAATTAATTTTGAGCTGTTTTTTTTTACTTTGTACCTTCATAATTTTATACTTTGTCATATCCTGTTAAAGTCATAGAACCTTAACCTGAAATCCAGTGGTGTGTACAACAAAGAGAAACACCAACATTTCATTATCATTTGCATTTCTCTTCAAAGTAAAGCAGGTAGGCAAAAAGATGCACAACCTTTTCTAAAATGTGTTTTTCAAGCAAAAATATATTCCTAATCTACCTCATAGAATAAAATGTAGTTGTGCTACTGGCTTTGTTGTTTTCTCTGAACTGCCCAGTTTAATAGCGATGTCAATTTGATAAAATGGAGAATTAAAAAAGATTTCGTTTAATTATAGTAACGGCCATTTGGAGATCCGTGTTTGGTTATAAAACGAACCAATTTCACATCAGATGCTTGTCCTACTTCTTGTGACTAAACATAAATACAAATGTTTAAATTCTTATTATGAAATAGTTAGTTACTGACTTCAACGACTAGAATTTTTTTTTTTTCTAACCAACATAATTTAATAAAATGGATATAAATTAGTTCTAGGGAGCATGGTTATAAATGCATCAGAGTAAATATTCGGTATTATTTTCAAAATAAGTAATTGATAATCTTTTTTCATTTTAAAGTTAAGACATAGTTAGTTGCAAGGTAGGTAAAAATGCATATTTACACTGGATGCAATGTTAATCGGCAGTATGTAAGCAGTTATTTACTGCATATTGTGTTCTCATAGCAAATTCTTTATGACATCATAAAGCAATTTAATACAAACCCTTGTAAACTGTTCATGTTCAGTTATTTTATTTCAGTTTGAAATAGAATGTGATGAACAAACACATATTAATTTTCAGTCTTTAGGATCCTTTGTACTTGAACTAAAAGTTTTTCTAGTTAAATGTTAATTTCACAAAAACAAAAAGGTAAAAGTATTTAAGTGCAGAATCTGATTAAAATTTCTTTTTTTTAATTCCCTTTTCAGAAAATGCTATGAATTATTTCCTGAATGTAATTCATATTATGTGCCTCAGATGCCTTTCCAAGTAATTTATAAGCCAAAGCTATTACCTGTTTTGTTTATAAGACAGATGGAAAAGAATTTGTAATTTTGTAATTTTAATTTTTCATTTGTGCAAAACAAAATCATTTAATTTTTCTAAGGCTCAGAGCCATAATAGTTCCGCAATGGTCTCTGCTGGGGCCGCTACTCTTCACGTTGTATATTAATGATTTAGACGAGGGGATCGAAGGCTTTGTGGCAAAGTTTGCAGATGATACGAAAATAGGTGGAGGGGCAGGTAGTGTAGAGAAAGCAGGGACTCTGCAGAAGAACTTGGACAGGTTGGAAGAGTGGGCAGAGAAGTGACAGATGGAATATAGTGTAGCAAAGTGTGGAGTCATGCATTTTGGTAGTAGGGATAAATAGTAGCTATTATCTAAATGGGGTGAGAATCCAGAAATCGGGGGTGCAAAGGGACTTGGGGGTGCTGGTGCAGGATTCCCAAAAAGTTAATCTGCAAGTCGAATCAGTAGTAAAGAAAGCAAACTCAATGCTAGCATTTATTTCAAGAGGGCTTGTATACAAAAACAGAGATGTAGCTCTATAAGGTGCTGGTAAGGCCGCATTTGGAATATTGTGAGTAATTTTGGGCACCATATCCGAGGAAGGATGTGCTGGCTCTGGACCTTTCATGTCCATGTACCTGTCCTAATATCTTTAAAAATATATATTTTTGCACCTGCCTCAACTACCCCTTCTGGCAGCTCCTACCATATGTGAAGAGGTTGCCCCTCCTGTTCCTGTAAAATCTTTCCCGTCTTGCCTTAAATTTATGCCCTATTGTTTAGTTTAGAGATACAGTGTGAAACCAGGCTCTTCTGCCCACCAAATCTGCACCAACCAGCGATCCCCGTACACTAACATTTCCTGCCTACACTCTGCAGACATCCCCACTTGTAATTTAGAAAGCACCTTCCGACCTTTACATAAGGAGTCACAATGCTCCACCGTCCAACTTAAAGCGATTTGGGAATGACGACCGGTTGCCAACTCGAAACATTAACTCTGTTTCTCTTTCTGACCCGCTGAGCTTTTCCCCCACGGCATTTCTGTTAAATTTTACACCGAGTTAGCCGAAACCTGCATATTTAAACCCGGGATTTTAAGACCTCGCTGATTATTACTACATTTTGTTGCAATTTGTGGGAGCCCCTAACAGAGGTTGCGTAGCAACCTGCCTCCTGGCTCGGGCGGCCGCCATTGGTGGAGCGGGAGCACGTGGCCGCTAGCTGGGTGAGGTCACGTGGGGCACGGGACGTCACCCTTTGTCCCTTATTTGGGAGTGAGGAAGTTGGCAACCCTACTAATATAGGACAAGGGCAGTCCCGAACGGGACAAACCAATTTAGCCCAAAATATGGGATGTCCCGTCTAATACGGGACAGTTGGCAAGCCTAGTTCAAGGATCAATGCTTGAGCTGGAAAAGGAATGGGAAGGGAAGAAGGGACAAGCTAAATTTGTTGTTCAAAAAATAGCTGTTCAGAAAGATTTTGGTGTTGGGAAGTGACTGAGTAAACCAAATGTAAATATTGCCAGTCCATTGGTTAATAATCAACTATGTGCTCTGCATTTTGCTTCATTTGGAGTTTGTGGCTATTAGCAACTATCCTTTTCTAAAGGCAGTAAAACTCACTGATAGCAGTGTTTGTTAAAACAGGAAACAATATTGTACAGTTAGTTCTTAAAGATCATCTTAAGAAATCCCTTGAGGACTTGCTTCCACTCTGCTTTTCTGTGTTGTCAGGTGAATGATGAGGCCAGACTCTTCCACATATGCGGTAGGGGTTGCATGACAGAATGGGCAAGGGGTAGTTTGTGAGATGATGTGCTTGTTCCCTGTTCATGGATATGGTGCAATGAGGCCAATAATTAATTTCATCATCAATTGTCTTCCATTTGTTGAGATGTGACTTAAAAAATGAGAAGTAGGCCATTTACCAGGGATTCACCATGAAACATTATTGTTGGGAGCAGTGTTGTAGAATTGAGACAGATTGGTAGAGGACTATTGGCTTGTGGATGTTGAGTTTAAGACGTATGCTTTAGTAAATAAGTCAATAGTGGGAGGCCTGCTTCCCACTTTACTTTCCCTCATAGAGTCTTCCTTAGGAACTTCTGTAATTGAAGAATGACCCAAAAAGCTGGAGTAACTCAGCGGGACAGGTAGCATCTCTGGAAAGAAGGAATCGGTGACGTTTTGGGTCGAGACCCTTCTTCAGACTAGCTAGTCTTGCCTATTCTGTCATGCAACCCCTACCCTATACGTGGAAGACTAGCTAGTCTGAAGAAGGGTCTCGATCCGAAATGTCACCCTTTTCTTCTCTCCAGGGATGCTGCCTGTCCCACTGAGTTACTCCAGCTTTTTGTGTCTATCTTCGGTTTAAACCAGCGTCTGCATTTCCTTCCTACACACTTTTGTAATTGATGCTGTTTGACTTTCACTTCCATCACAATGATGCAACACCTGCACATAATGGACCCACAGTGTGCTGTTAATCTGCCTTACTTCATGCACCTCTCACCAAAAATGGCTTCCACTTCTTATTGATGAAATTATTTCTTCACTCAGAATTGAATGGAATAACATATCTCCATCTCCATCTCCAAATTCTCCAATTACCTAAATCTGTTTCCTGTCCCATTTAATATCTGAGAACATTATTTTTGCAGGTATTTGATACGTGATAAAGTCACCAGAATTTTACAAACTGCAAAGGATGCTCAACATTCCAAACAATAAACCAAGAGAGATTCATAATGCAAAGCTGTCACTTTTGTTGTTTATGTGGCTCAATAAATTAACGTGGCTTTCTTTTGATAATTTAGATTTTCATCGAGTACTTTGGAGATCTCGAACAGGAGAGTATAAAAGACAATTTTATTCTAATCTATGAGCTCCTTGATGAGATTATGGATTTTGGCTACCCGCAGATCACAGAAACTAACATCCTGCAGGAGTAGGTATATTCAGCATGTCTGCCGTATGTTTACTCCATCCAGTGAACTTTCTTTTGTAAAAAGGCATTTGATGCTGGGTGTCCGAGTTTGCCAGGTATTTGTCTATTAAAATGCTTGATGAATATGGAGAAAATAAGTTACCATCCAGATCAACTATGATCTTACTGAATGACAAAACATGCTTGCCGGGCAGTTTAAGTGGCATGCTGTTGTTCTTACATTCCAGTAAAAGTTCAGGACCCTTTTTAATTAATTCCTTTCTTTCTGAAATAACTTTAAAATGTTCTCTTGTTGTCTAAGTGGTCATCATAACATTAATTGTATGTTCATTTCAGTGAACTGAGTTACGGAATTGTTGACATTGGCTACTTTTTTTCAAATCTGTCCTTATTTTGCTCATTTTAAATATGCCTTTAATTAGCTTAACCAACATTGAAGGACAGTTCCAACAAGGTGAAAACCTTTGTGAATTTGCCCATGTTCTTCATATTTTCATGAACTGGTGTGTGCCAGTTGAATAGCACAGTCACCTTCCAGTTTCAATTTATCATCCATACAACTGTACTTTTAATAGAAGTTATTATATGTTCCACCAATATAACCCACTCCATCAACCAACAATGCCCTAATAACATCCATTAACTGCTATATCTAGGCAACACAAGCACAAGTTGGAAGCTGAGCTTCAAGTCATTGTTGACCTAGTTGCTGAAGTGGCTGAGAAAGGGGCTTACACTTGACATTGATAATGCAAATGCCTTGCACCAACCTGTACCCACTGAACGATGCTGCACTTTGACAATAAAGATTCATGGTGTGATCTTGGAAAATGTTGACCATTTCCTGTATTTCAGGAGCCACTTCGCACTGATTGAAATGATTAGAGAGATACCATTAATGCTGTCTGCACAATTTTTTTCATATACAATAGGTGAACCATAGCAGCACCCTCTCCAATGTCAACAAAGTGGCACTATTTACACTCTCTCTCTGGTGGGCTGGCTATATCTGTCACATGCCCAAGACCAAACTGCCAATCCAAACGCTCCATTCTAAGGTCCAGCATGGTGGGAAATATCAGGTGGTCATATCAGGTGGAAATATCAGCTTTAAGAATGTCCTCTAAACCTCCTTGGAAACCTTCACCATCTCTTGCAATTCTTTGGCTCATAACTGCTCAAAATGGAGCAGAAACATTCAGGGGTCATTGTGAACTTTGAGTCAATGTATTGGGAGCATTCAGATGCGCAGTATAAATCTCCGCAGCTGTGCTTTCTAAATCACACCTTTCCTTTCCAATATACTAAAACTGATTCCTTGCCAAAGCTTGCATTTTCAAAACAATTCCTTTCCAAATGACTCTTATGTATTTAGCCTATGTGATTTTGCTCTATGATCTTGCACCATTTTGCTGTTTTGAATTTGTCATTGTATTTATTGTACTGATATTTATCATTAGTGTATGTGTACTGTTAACTCTGAACTTCATGTGAACAAGGAATTTGATTGCACCCTGGTGTAGATGACAATAAACTAATCGAATCTCCCTCATCCATTATCGTCCCTTTTTGCACCCTGCTTTTTGTTTTACTTCCTTCCTTTCTTTCTTTGCGAAGGTGGTTTGAGGTAACTTTAAAGGTCCTATCAACACGTGGTGAATCGAGGGAATTCATTGCCACCGAAGGCTGTGGAGGCCAAGTCAATGGATATTCTAAAGACGGAAATTGACCGATTCTTGATTAATACGGGTGACAGGGGTTACGGGGAGAAGGCAGGAGAACAGGGTTGAGAAGGAAAGACAGATCAGCCATGGCTGAATGGTGGAGTAGACTTGATGGGCTGAATGGCCTAATTCTGCTCCTTTAGCTTATACATAAGTGGCTGTTATGTAGTTTTATGGAATATTTAAATTCACAATAACATCTGCCTTTTACCATTTCTCCATGATTTGACACAGATACATCATGCAGGAAGGCTACAAATTGAAGCAGGGGGCGCCTCGACCTCCAGCTGCTGTAACCAATGCTGTATCCTGGAGATCAGAAGGAATCAAATACCGAAAGAATGAACTTTTCATGGACATCATTGAGTCTATTAACTTCCTGGTTAGTATCAATTTTGAAGGTAATCTTTGATGCACACAATTTTGTTAATTGTGCCTATCATTGCAGGCACAGCTAGAATTCAGTAGTGTACAACACTGATCTGACATGTGGGAAATTATATTTAATTTTCATTTTTAACCATTGTGACTAATTTATATTCTAATGTTTAAGCATTTTCTTTTTGATTGAACTTCTGTTTAAGACTGATAGCTATAGTTCAAGATTCCGACCTACAGGCAGAAAGTGGACAAGCGAGGGCATTGGAAACCTACAGTCCTGCTTTGACTGCACTGATTGGAATGTGTTCAGGGAAGCGGCTTTTGTGAGGACAGTTGCATTCCCACTAGGACCCGGATCAAGTTCAACAATTACAAGCCCTGGTTTACAGTAGAACTCAGACAGCTCTGCCAGTCTAAAGATGAGGCCAACAGGACCTCTACAGGCATGCTAAGTACAAAAGGAATCAAAGCTGCCAAGGAAAGGTACTCTGAGAAGTTGAGGAGCAAGTTCTCAGCTAATGACACTTCTTCAGTTTGGAAGGGCTTGCAAGAAATCACCAGCATCACGAGGCTCCTTGGACAATCATCAGCTGACCAACGACCTGAATGAGTTCTACTACAGGTTTGATGAAGAGAAACATAACCTCGGTTCCCCCACCCCCCACCCACTCCTTCCCCCACCCCCCACCCAATCCTCCTCCACCCCCCCACCCAATCCTCCTCCACCCCCCCACCCAATCCTCCTCCACCCCCCACCCACTCCTTCCCCCACCCCCCCACCCAATCCTCCTCCACCCCCCCCCACCCAATCCTCCTCCACCCCCCACCCATTCCTCCCCAATCACCACTTCACACCTACTTACACCCTGACTCCAGTCTGCAAAGACTGGACACTTCCCCACCCACTCCTCCCAAATCACCACTTCATATCCACTTACACCCTGACTCCAGTCTGCAAAGACTGGGGCCTCGTCCACTACCCACCTCCTCCTTGCTGCCCAACATCAGTCTGGCCACTTCTCCATCACTAACAATAGCAATTGAGGAGGTGGAAAAGCTATTCAGGAGACAGAAAAGCTGGAAATCTCCAGGACTGGACAATGTTTCCCCCTCTACCCTCAAGCTCTGCTGAACAACTGGCACCAGTCTACACAACAGTTTTCAATCAGTCCCTACAAACCTGCACTGCCCCTGCCTGTTTCAGAGTCTCCACTATTGTTACTGGTCTTAATGACTACAGGCCTGTCGCATTGACCTCTGTAATCATGAAAACCCGTGAAAGACTTGTGCTGGCCCACCTGAAAAATATCACAAACCCCCTGCAGTTTGCATACTGGGCCAATAGATCAGTGGATGACGCAGTCAACCTAGGCCTGCACTTCATCCTCCAGCACCTCGACCGCCAGGACACCTATGCAAGGATTTTGTTTGTGTATTTTAGCTCTGCATTCAACATCATTGTGCCAGAGCTACTGCACTCCAAACTCTCTCAGTTGACTGTGCCTGAACCCCTCTGTCAGTGGATCACCAACTTCCTGACAGACATGAAGCAGCATGTGAGGCTGGGAAAGCACATCTCGGACCCGCTGACCCTCAGCATAGGAGCACCTCAAGGCTGCTTACTCTCCCCTCTCCTTTACTCTCTCTACACCAATGACTGCACCTCCACAGACTCCTCTGTCAAGCTTCTCAAGATTGCGGATGACACAACCCTGATTGGACTGATCCAGGATGGGGAGGAATCTACCTGCAGACAGGAAGTGACACAGCTGGCGTCCTGGTGCCATTGCAACAACCTGGAGCTCAATGCTCTTAAGACAGTGGAATTGATTGTAGACTTTAGGAGAGCTCGCCCTCCCCTCCCCCCACACCATCAACAACACCACAGCCACATCTGTGGAGTCATTTAAGTTCCTTGGAACCATCATCTCCAGAGACCTAAAATGGAAGGCCACCATCGATTCCACAGTCAAAAAGACCCAACAGAGGATGTACTTCCTGCAGCAGCTGAAAAAACACAATCTGCCACAGGCAACGATGGTCCAGTTTTATACGGCCATCTTAGAGTCTGTCCTGACCTTCTCCATCATGGTCTGGTTTTGCTCAGCCACCAAGCATGAGATCCGGAGGCTGCTGCGCATCGTTTGATCAGCTGAGAAGGTTGTTGGCTACAACCTTCCCCCCCCCATTGATGAACTGTACACTGCAAGGGCCAGGAAGCGAGTGGATAAGATCATCTCTGACCCCTCTCACCCTGGCCACAAACTATTTGAAGCACTTCCCTCTGGAAGGCAACTCCAGACTGTCAGACATAAAAACAGATTTTTTCCACGAGCAGTCGCTCTACTCGAGAGCCAAAAGTCTGAAGCCTCCTATTGCTCTGGTATTTTATTTTCTTCACATGTTTAAATTATAATGTTTTATTTTTAATTGTCTACTGTATATCGTGTTGTTATCCTTGCGAACAAAGTACCAAGGAAAATTCCTTGTATGTATACATACTTGGCTAATAAATTTATTCAATTCAATTCAATCCAAGTTTTCTATGGACCTTCATGATTTTATGACCCATAAAATCACCTTTCCGCTTCCTTTTCTCCAGGAGAAATGGTCCCAGCCTTTCCAATCTCTCCTTATAATTCACACTCTCCAGTCCCAGCAACAACGTTGTCAATTTTTTCTGCATCCTCGCTATCTTAAACACATCCTTCCTATCGTATGGCGATCAGAACTACACACAATATTCCAGGCGTGTGTGGTCTCACCAACATTCTGTACAATTGTAACATGACATCCCAACACTTGTACTTAATCGCTGTCCCATCAAATGTCACCTTCATCACCGTGTCTATCTGTGCCGTCACTATCAGGGAACTACTAGACCAAGTGGACCCCTTGGGCAAAAACCTCTCCTGCATTGGTGTAGCACCCTCTCCTCCCCCTCCCTCCTCTCTTCATTCTACCACACTCCTCAAGGTCTTACCATTTATTGTTGCAAGTCTTGCTCTGGTTTAGTTTCCCAAAATACACCTCCTTACACTTATTGAGATACATTCTTTCTGCCATTCGCTTGCCCATATTTCTAATTGATCTATATTCTGTTCTAATATTAAACAACCTTCTTCACTGTCCAGCACACCTATATACCATCCTTTAACTATTTCCCCAAAGCCAATTTTGTCTACAATGGAAAGTTCATCCTGGATCCCATGCGATCTAACCTTTTGGACCAATCTACCATGTAGGACCTTGAAAAGACACTTGCTGGAGTCTAGGTAGGCAATGTTTTCCAACCTGTCCTCATCAATCCTCTTGGTTACCTCTTTGAACAAAAAAACTCAATTAAATTTGTAACACACTATTTCCTATGCACAAAGCCATGCTGATTATTGCTAATCACTCTTTGGCTCTCCAAATGCAGGCAGACCCAGTTTCAGAATCCCTTCCAGTAACTTTGGTTTGGCGCACCAGTCTTTAGCTCCCTGCTTCTTAAATAAAAGCGCAACATTAGCCACCTCCAATCTCCCAGTATCTCTCCCATGACTAATCAAGGGCCTCAGTAATTTCTCTCCTTGCTTACCACAATGTCCTCAGATAACCTTGGTCAGGCCCCCGGGATCTATTCACCTCCATGTGCCTCGAGACTGCCAACACCTTCTCGTTCATAATAGCAATATGTTTCAGGACATCACTGTTCTTTCTCTTGAATTCCCTAGCTTTCATGATCTTCTCCATTGTAAATACAAAGGAGTATTAATTTAAGAATTCTCCCATCACTTGTGGCTCCAAATGTGGATGACCTTACTGATCCTTAATGGAGCCTGGTCTCTCGCTTTTAATATACGTAGAATTTCTTAGGATTTTCCTTTAACTTATCTGCCAAGAATATCTCATGATCATTTTTGCCCTTCTCCTTTCTTCCTTAAATGAGCTTTGACATCTTTTGCACTTTTCAAGGGAGATAGGTTGATTAAAAATGGAAAGATGTTACAGAATACCAAATCAAAGCACCTGCATTCAATTCGAGAAATAAGATGAAGGAATTAGAAGCAGATATAGATATTGCAGATGTTAGAAGCAGTTCCATAGCCATAATGGCGGGGCAGGTTTCTAGCATATTTCTAATGATCTAATTAGAAATATTATTCTATCAATAGACAATAGACAATAGGTGCAGGAGGAGGCCATTCGGCCCTTCGAGCCAGCACCGCCATTCAATGTGATCATGGCTGATCATTCTCAATCAGTACCCCGTTCCTGCCTTCTCCCCATACCCCCCTAACTCCGCTATCCTTAAGAGCTCTATCTAGCTCTCTCTTGAATGCATTCAGAGAATTGGCCTCCACTGCCTTCTGAGGCAGAGAATTCCACAGATTCACAACTCTCTGACTGAAAAAGTTTTTCCTCATCTCAGTTCTAAATGGCCTACCCCTTATTCTTAAACTGTGACCCTTTGTTCTGGACTCCCCCAACATTGGGAACATGTTTCCTGCCTCTAACGTGTCCAACCCCTTAATAATCTTATACGTTTCGATAAGATCTCCTCTCATCCTTCTAAATTCCAGTGTATACAAGCCGAGTCGCTCCAGTCTTTCAACATATGACAGTCCCACCATTCCGGGAATTAACCTAGTAAACCTACGCTGCACGCCCTCAATAGCAAGAATATCCTTCCTCAAATTTGGAGACCAAAACTGCACACAGTACTCCAGGTGCGGTCTCACTAGGGCCCTGTACAACTGCAGAAGGACCTCTTTGCTCCTATACTCAACTCCTCTTGTTATGAAGGCCAACATTCCATTGGCTTTCTTCACTGCCTGCTGTACCTGCATGCTTCCTTTCAGTAACTGATGCAGTAGGACACCCAGATCTCGTTGTACGTCCCCTTTTCCTAACTTGACACCATTCAGATAATACTCTGCCTTCCTATTCTTATCACCAGTGGATAACCTCACACTTATCCACATTAAACTGCATCTGCCATGCATCCGCCCACTCACACAACCTGTCCAAGTCACCCTGCAACCCCATAGCATCTTCCTCACAGTTCACACTATCACCCAGCTTTGTATCATCTGCAAATTTGCTAATGGTACTTTTAATCCCTTCATCCAAGTCATTAATATATATTGTAAATAGCTGTGGTCCCAGCACCATGCCTTGCGGTACCCCACTAGTTACTGCCTGCCATTCTGAAAGGGACCCATTTATCCCCACTCTTTGCTTTCTGTCTGTCAACCAATTTTCTATCCTTGTCAGTACCCTACCTCCAATACCATGTGCTCTAATTTTGCCCACTAATCTCCTGTGTGGAACCTTGTCAAAGGCTTTCTGAAAGTCAAGGTACACCACATCCACCGGCTCTCCCCTGTCAATTTTCCTAGTTACATCCTCAAAGAATTCCAGAAGATTAGTCAAGCATGATTTCCCCTTCATAAATCCATGCTGACTCGGAACAATCCTGTTACTACTATCCAAATGCTCCGCAATTTCGTTTTTTATAATTGACTCCAGCATCTTCCCCACCACTGATGTCAGACTAACTGGTCTATAATTTCCTGTTTTCTCTCTCCCTCCTTTCTTAAAAAGTGGGACAACTATTGACATATTTCTAATGCCTAACTCTATTTGTAATGATCTAATGAAACCTGCATAATCATAAACTTGGTTTGAAACTGGCAGTAACAAAAGCACAATCAGTTGTAAGGAACAGATAGGCAAGAAAGGAGGGACAGAATATATATTGACCATTTTATGTAGTGTGTGGTATCACACATAAGAATATTGGAGAAGATTAAAGGCTGGCAGTTATGGAAATGGTACCAACTTGGATATAAAATGGTCCCGAGAGAAAGAGAGGGAATCAGGAGAAGTTCAGGACAGTTTCTTGTATACGTTGTCCGAAAGAGTTCTATTTAGGGACTGTTTCTGCTCACTCTGTGCATCTATCATTTGATTTGGAGCCAGTGTGTTTCTCAAATTTGTGGTTTCCTTAAGATGGTTGGCATAATAAATGTTTCTGTGCTGTGACATCCATGTAATTCTAGATCATAAACTAGGAAAGGTTGTTACCCTCCTGTCATCCCATAAAACTGTATAGTTGGCGAATTGGAAGCAGTCACATTCTGCATGACAGTAAAAATATTCAGTAGGAAAAAAACTGCAGACGCTGGTTTAAATCGAAGGTAGACACAAAATGCTGGAGTAACTCAGTGGGTCAGGCAGCATCTCTGGAGAGAAGGAGGAACGGGTGACGTTTTGGGTCGAGACCCTTCTTCAGACTGATGTCAGGGGAGGGGGCAGGACAAAGAGAGGATGTAGTCGGAGACAGGAAGACTAGTGGGAGAACTGGGAAGGGGAGGGTATAGAGAGGAAAGCAGGGACATTCTGAAGTTATGTTGCTAAACTCTCGTCAAATAAATATTCAGAATCAAAGCCACTGATTAAATAGTAAACCTTGTGAAGCGCTTTTTCTTTCTAATAATATGAATTTTTGCAGGTAAACACTCGGGGCTCCGTGGTGAACAGTGAGATTCTGGGGCAAATTGTGATTAATTGCTGCCTGAGTGGGATGCCTGAAGTCAGCTTATGCTTTAATGACAATGCTCTTTTCAACCAGAATCAAAGTAAGTACATTTGCTCAGGAGGAAAATTGCTGGAACCCAAAGAATGACCTATTGAGCAGACCAGTTTCGCACTGACCCTATTTATCTGAGCTTGATAAATTTATTAACAAGTACGAAAAGCCAGTATATATAGCCAAAATATATATATATTTAACAGTTTACATATAGGCATTTATTGTTACTTTTCCAAACACAAAAAGTGAGTACAGATGGAAACTCATTGTCATTCAGATCATTGTGCCTCTGGCTATTGTGAATGACTGATTTAATTAGATCCATTATCCTGCTTATTACCACTGTATGTTGTACCACTGCTCTGTATCTGTTTTCCTGCCCAATTAAATATATTTGTCCCTTTTAAAAGTTATTGCTGATCTGGTTTCACTACCATTTTGGGTAACGCAGTGGAGATTAAAGCAAATCTCTACTTTCAAATAGAAATTATTGCTCGTCGACATATTTTCAGAGCCCAATAACCTTTTAAAATCTATAATCCTGTGTTAGTGATTTTAACTGCGGCTGCTTATGTGATAACATTCTTGAATCTGTGGCTCTCGTTTGTATTTCACTTGTATTTATTGAGTCTATAAATTGTTACTTTGGAGTGATGAGCACTATTATTTTCTTGTAAGGTGACGATCTGGAGGAGCAATGTTTTCCCGAATTCAAATTGCACCCAAATTCAATGACTACTATTTGCAATATATCTTTTCTCCAGATCATCAATTGAGAATGAATTCAATATAATGTTGTTTTATTCAAAGCAACCTCACTGTTACTGCTTGGAAAGGCAAATGAAGGAAGGGCTATTAGTGGGACATACTTTTAGGTGGTAAACTCTCAACTAACAGCAGTGTTTGTTGCATCAATGTTATGTGACATGTTACGTTACATACGCGTGTGTAAAATACACCAACACCATTTAATACAAATATCAGCGATTCGGGATATAGTATCAAACTGAAATTATATCCTTATCCAGAAATCACTCTGTTATTCTGTACATTTTCAAATGTTTCCATTTGAATCCAAATCAATGTACACTCAGATGATCTGGGTTCCTGCAGAATATTTAACAATTACGCTGACTTGTATTTAATTTATAGATCAAATGAGAAAAAAAGAGTTGATCCTTATTAATATTTACTCTCTCATTCTAAAACAGCTATTGTTGTGGATTTTGAAGATATAAAATTCCATTCGTGTGTTCGGCTATCTCGCTTTGAGAATGAACGTGTCATCTCCTTCATCCCACCAGATAAAGAGTTTGAATTGATGTCGTACCGAGTTACCAATCAAGTGAGATATGACTGATTTTATTAATGTCGTACTGTCTTACTGTCTTAATGTCTTAATGTCTAACGTTTATTATAATACTTGAAAGTTTCTCAGAAAACATCCAAGTGATGATTTGGGCATGTGAGGTATCACATGAATGAGTTTATAATACATCATGCTGCTATGTGTTGTTCTCATCCTTGAATCATCAGTAGATAGACACAAAAAGCTGGAATAACTCAACGGGACAGGCAGCATCTCTGGAGAGAAGGAATGGGCGATATTTCGTCACCCATTCCTTTTCTCCAGAGATGTTGCCTGTCCCGCTGAGTTACTCCAGCTTTTTGTGTCTATCTTCGGTTTAACCAGCATCTGCAGTTCCTTCTTACACATTGAATCATCTGTACTTAAATAAGCCAAATTAATAATTCAATCGAAAAGATAATCTATCAGGGGGTATGGGGAGAAGGCAGGAACCGGGTACTGATTGAGAATGATCAGCCATGATCACATTAAATGGTGGTGCTGGCTCGAAGGACCGAATGGCATACTCCTGCATCTATTGTCTATAAATTATATAAATTTATAAAACGGGGTATTCAATGAACATGAAGATAGACACAAAAAGCTGGAGTAACTCAGTGGGACAGGCAGCATGGCTGGAGAGAAGGAATGGGTGACATTTCGGGTCAGACATGGTCACTCCTTGATCTACATTTTGTCAATAATATGTGTTTAGTTTCGAAATGCAGCATGGAAACGGGCCCTTCAAGCCATGTGGTCATGGGGAGAACGTACAAACTCCATGCAGAGTGCACCCGAGGTCTGGGCACTGGATTGGTCCCAGTCTCTGGCAATGTGAGGTAGCAGCTCTTTCAGCTGTGCCACTGTGCCGCCATGACCTGTTGCCTTCTGGTGACAGCTGAAGGTAAAACTGAAAATGATAGATTTTTGATTATAGAAATGTTTGAAGAGCTTAGTCTTTTAGTAATTTATAGATTGTAGCAGGATTCGCTTTTTTGGTGCAAAGTTAAATTTGAAGTAATAAAAGCCGTGAAAATGATGTTCTAGATTTTAATGTACGAAACAAGCAAAATAGAGCATAGATTTCTTATAAATTGAGTTGTAAAATTATTGATGTAGAAATGATTATCTTTAGCACATGTCTTTCAGGTCAGCCCTTATATAATAGTTGAAGCAACTGTACAGAAATATGCACACAGCAGACTGGAGATCATAACAAAGGTAAGGAACTTGAGTAGGGAGCCAATGATGGTTGTGTATATGAAATAGATTGGATGCTTTAGTTGGTCTATTTTTTTCCCAGTGCCATATAAGAAATCTCATTAAACATATCATTCTTATAAAACAGTTTTGTTCCCTCTTTTTCCTAACCCACCCAACCTCCCATGTCTTTGCATTATTCCCTGGTCATATGAATTGTCAAGGAAATTGTTTCAATGTCTCAGCCGACCTTCCATATGGTAAGAGCTGAGGTCAAGGAAATTGTCCTTTAATCTTTGACTTTGAAGCTCAAGATGGGGTTCAACATGGTCATTTCAGTGGGAAACTTGCACAGTTCCAGATCCTTCAAGTGTATTGCATCCCATAGTGAAGAGACTTAGAAATAAATTCTATTTATTCTCTTTGGCGTGGTTGACTATTGTGTAAAAATGTGTCAAAACTTGGCACAGTCATTGCTGGCCGAGAGCCTGTTCCTGTACTGTACAGTTCTATGTTCCACGGTTTTGGAGATATTTCATCTTTTCCAAACGTGGAAAAGAGTCAGTATCAAGGCATTGCAATCCGTTGTCACCTGACATAGTTTCCTCATTGAGTAATTAGATGAAGAACAAAAATAAATCATCTTGAAACGTTTTATTTTCCCTAGCTTGAGAAATTGACAGCATTTATGTGCACGAAGCATTTATATGCACCAAACGTGCACTAACATTTTAGAACCACATAAATCTTGCATCACAGGAGGCTGTTTTGTTCATTATTTCCATGTTAGCTGATGGAGAGCTACCCAGCTCAACATATTTTCCCCGCAATTGGTTTATAACCATACAAATTACAGCTCGTCAAATGCATATCCAAGCACTGTTTATGTGTGTTGATGGTTCCTATCTCTGCCATTCTTTCTAACAGTGACCTCCAGACCCGACCACCCACTGTGATTTGTTTTTCTTCTCATCTCCCCTCTAATCCTATCTTTGTTACTCAAAATGTTATAGACCTCAATTAGAGCTCCCCTTTGCTCTGCTCCAAAGAAAACATTGCCAGCTTCTTCAATCTTTCCTCACAGCTAAAGTTGTTCAGCCTTGCAACATCCGTGTAAACCTCCTCTGCACTCTCCATACAGCAAATAATTACTAAAAATAATTTAGTTAGCATCATTCGGGCAATGAATTGTATGTTAAGCCATCAAATTATTTTTTTAAAATAGGAAAAGATTTTCTCTGGTTGATTGTCTGTGATGTTGCAGGTAAAAGGGCAATTCAAGGAGCGTCTCGTAGCTACAGATGTCATCATTATTATCCCTGTCCCTAGTGATGCTTCATCCCCAAGATTCAGCGCTGTTAAAGGTTCTGTAGTGTGGGCTCCTGAAGACAGTGCTATCATCTGGTCCATAAATTCAATTAAAGTAAGTTACTGTAAAATATTTTTCCATCTCATTTCATATGGGAATCTGGAATAATTGGAATACCACGAATGTCTTTTATCACAGCAGGAAATCTTGTTCTATATTTATGCTTGCATTTCTTCAAATACTGGCAACATTAAAATTGTTTGTTCACTTCAGACCTTAGCTCTGTCAGAAACAATGAATCTGGATTGTATGCTATTAACTTTGACACCTCACTCTATTAATGACAGATGAGTCTAAAATGAATATGTCTTTTTATGCTTTTGTATTCTAACTTCGCTTCTTGCTGTGGAATCTACTATGTCTGAATTTTGCATTAAGAAAATAGTTATATTTCTAATACCTCATTGGTCCCTACTGATCTGTAAGAAGTATATCAGCTAGAACAAACCATGTCTATGGTAATTATTCAATATTAAATTGCACCATAAATTATTGGTTTTCATAACTGTCATTGCTAATTCAAAAGGAAAAACATTTTAAGCATAATTTTAAAAATGAAACCTATTTTCTTCTGAGTTATTATTGATAAAAGCCTAACCGTTTCTACAGCTATCAATGATGTGCAGTAGAATTCATTCACTGCTTCACCTGTTGCAAAAATCAATGAAACTGAAACTACAGATACCATTGAATATCTGCTTGGTGTACTTCCTTCAGAACCTGATCCCTGATACTATTTTCTAATGGCACAGCTCTTCTCTTTTCTATAGTACCTTGGACATACAACAGATGGTGGTCAGATTCACATTAATGCCTGACATTTTGAGCTATTAGTAGTTCCCAAAATCACCCTTCCTTACAAATAATGGGCCACCCCATATCATTGTATTCTAAACTGGAAGCCAGGTAGGCCAAAAGGGGGGACAGGTAAGCCAAAAGGGGGGACAGAGCAAACTTGCATCCTGTCAACTCCTGTGCATCTTTTCTATCATTAAAGCTAGTTTGATAATTTCATTTGCAAGATGAAATATGTGGAAGATTGAAGCCATTCTCTCTGGTTCCGACCTCAAACTTTGTTCCCTATTCAGCATTTCCATCCCTCTTCCAGGCCACTTATTGAAGCTGAGCCCTGTGATTGTCCATTCCACAATCTTGGTGTTATTTTTTAACCTTTATTATGAGTTTGCTGACAATGTATCCATGAGATCACTTAGCCTTTCTACTTTCAACTTCATAGCAGCACTGATGTTTAACACTGTCGAGCTGATCTATCTGGAATCCTCATTCATGCATCTGTTACATTTAGACTTGATATTCCAAAACTCCTATCTTTCACCAAATACTGTGTTCATCCAAAACACTGCAACAGTACTTTGTGCCAACACTTGTAACTCACCACTCATGTGCTTGCAGGACTATGCTGGACCCCATTCAATTACGATTTTAATTTAACATCCTTATCAATGTTTTAAATTCATCTGTGGTCACACTTACTCTTTATCCTTTTTCAGCCCTAACACCATTGAGATCTTAGCACTCCTGGATTGACACATTTAATGCTTTTAATCACTGAACTACTGGGAGCCATGTGTTGGCTGCCTTGGTTCAATGCTCTGTAATTCTCTGTAAAGCCTCTGCCTCATTCGTCACTTCTACTTTAAGATGTTTCTTAAAACCTCTCTAAGAACCAAATCATTTACATATTTGTGGCTTGGTGATGTGACATTTTATAGTGGTCTAGTTCATTCATTTTGGGTATTTTGCTGTGTTAACTTTGTTTTATAGTTGTTATTCTTCAGCTAACAAGTCTATAATTAGCTGTTTTATAGAGGTCACCCCTCAAAAGTTATTTATAATATGAAAACGGGACGCAGCTTATTTGAAACCATGGAAACCATAACTTTTCATGAAATGAGCTTTGCTTCAATGAGTAAACTGAAGAACCTTGTCCATGTCTATGAATATCATGGATTTTAATTAAAATTAGCTGAACACATAGAGATCCGTCCCAGATTTCCGTGTACTGCAATGGGTCAACCGAAACATCACCTAGCCTTATTCTCCAGAGATGCTGCCTGACCCGCTAAGTTACTCCAGCAATTTTGTGTCCATCTGTTATAGAAACATATTCTTAGGCCTCTGTATAATTCATATTGAGGATTTTTAAAAAGGGTTAAGTTTCATGCATTAGATTTTGTGGTAATTTCAAAACAAAAATCAAATAGTGGATACAAAGATCTTACAACGAGTTGATGACTCCACTAGAGACCAATATCTTCCTTCAATACCTTGAACACAGTTTATTTGCTGTGGTTATATAACAATGATAACAAATAATTATGGGGAATAGCCATTTAACAATTAGGAGTTGTCTTTAATGAAAACTTGTTCTAGAATAAGATATGGCTAATGATGCATTATCATTGTTTAAGGGAGGGAAAGAGTTTGCAATGAAGGCTCATCTGGGACTACCGAGTGTGGAGGCAGAGGAACCTGAAGCGAAACCTCCAATCAAAGTAAAGTTCAAAATCCAGTACCTTGCAGCATCAGGTTTGCAGGTATAGTTCATTCTTCTTTACTAAATAGTGCATTTAGAGTTGTACTTCATGGAAACAGGCCTTTCGGGCCAACTCACCCATGCCGACCAAGATGCCCCATCTAAGCTCGTCCAATTTGCCTGCTTATCCTTACAATATCAGAAAGATGATGAATTTAATTAATTATTTTTATGGCATATTTCCTAAAATGAATAAAATTGTACTGATGAATAGCACTGCTAGACATGGAAGAGATAGCTTAATTCTTGCAGTTAAATTGCATAGTCCTTATGCATGTAATGAAAGGCCACTGCCTTACATCATACTATGTGATATCTTGCTGGCACCTACTCTGGTATAGATGGAATCAACCTCAGAACTTTGACAGTGCTCTTTTTATCTAAGGAGAGTGTCGGTCAAAAGGAAGTATGAGCAATCACCAAAAGGGACTTATTCTTTGTTGACGACTGAACAATGCAAACCTGGAAGCTGAATTGCAAGGATACTTTAGACAAATTTGTAGGTGTCTGTGGCAACTTTGGCCTCCCAATTAGCTCTAAGAAAACAGAAATTATGCACCAAACGCCCTATGCACAGAACCAAACTCTCTTGTGGATGGTTGGAGGCTTTTAGTAGTGGACAGGTTCACATACCTGTCTGCACTCTATCAAGATCAGTCAATATTAGTGATGAAGTCAACAAGATAGCACAAGCTAATTCTGCTTTTGGGCAACTGAGAAGTAAAGTGAAGGAACAAAGAAGAATCAGCCTAAGTTGGAGGTGTAACATGCTGTTGTTATACCTGCCTTAGTCTATGCTTGTGAGACATGGACAGTACACAGCAGACATGCTATTTCCACATGACCTGTCTCCCCACGTCAAGTGGCAAGACAAGATTCCAGTCACACAGATTTCGTCCCAGCCAAACCTCCTCAGCATCTATACATTGTTGAACGTGTCACAGATCAAGTGGGCAGGACATGTCAGAAGAATGTCTGATTACAGAATATCAAAGCAGCTATTTTACAGAGAGTTGGCTGAGGGCAAATGATCACATGGTGGTCAGATAAAGAAATTCAAAGACTCTGTCTTAGAACATCCCTGTAGACTGTCAACATTAACATGCACCACTGGGAATTACAAACATTGTTTAGAGATTTTTGTTTAGATATACAGTGCAGAAACAAGCCCTTTGGCCCACCAAGTCCATGCCGGCCATCAATCGCCTATACACTAGTTCTATGTCCTACACACGAGGGAAAATTTACAGGCCAATTAACATACAAACCTCATCATTTGAATGTGGGAGGAAACCAGAGCACCCTGAGGAAGCCCGCACTGTCACAGGAAGAACGTGCAAATTCCACACATGCAGCATCTGTAGTCAGGATTGAACCTGGGGTTTCTTGCGCTGAGGCTGCAGCTCCACCTCTGCTCCACTGTGCCACCCATTGGATCATCCTTTTTTGCCGTACCAGAAAATGGTACTCGAGGAAGCCAGAATGGAAGAAGTGAACAGGAAAAGAGAATCTCAAAGGTCAGGAACTATGTCTGTTACAGCATCCCTGCACCACTGCCACCTGTGTGGAAGGAACATTTCAGCCCAGATTGGTCTAATCTGTCATCTCCGTACACATCACAACACCATTGGTGGGATGTCGAGAATGAGTGATTAACAACAACTGTCTAAAATGCAATGTTTCTCGGTTTCAAATCCAATTATTTCAAGTGACTTGTGAACAAATCTTTGGCTTTGAAATTCTGATCTAATAATAAGAAACCTTGAGTTTAAATTCAGACTGTCTGCATAGACTGTAGAGAAGATAGACAGTGATGAATCCCAAATCAATTCAAATCAGCCTTAAGATAG
Organism: Rhinoraja longicauda; assembly: GCF_053455715.1. Taxonomy (NCBI): domain Eukaryota; kingdom Metazoa; phylum Chordata; class Chondrichthyes; order Rajiformes; family Arhynchobatidae; genus Rhinoraja; species Rhinoraja longicauda. Next base: position 25,938,674 of record NC_135963.1, on the reverse strand, counting down.
AATACAGGACAGGAACAGGCCCATTGGCCCATAATGTCTGTGTTGACCTTAATGCCAATTTAAACTAATTCCTCTGTTTTCATGTCGTCTCTCTACTCCATCCCGTGCCTGTCTAAATGCCTTACATTTTGCTATCATTGCTGCTTCCCCTGGCAGTGCGTTTCAGGCACCTACACTGTTTTAAAAAACTTGTCTCGCTCATTTCCTTTAAACCATTTTCACCTATGCCCTCTAAGACATTGGCACCCTGGGGAAAAGACTGTGATGGTCTGCCTTATCTAATCCTCTCAAAAGTTGATATAGATACATCTATCAAGTCACCCCTCAGCCACCTATGTTCCAGAGAAAACAATCAATTTTTGTCCACATTATAGTTTATCCTCCTTAATCCAGGCAACATCCTGGTTGAACCTCTTCTGCATCCTCCCAAAGGTCTCCACATCCTTCCTGTAATGAGGTGACCAGATACTCCTGATGTGGCTTTACTAAAGTTTCATACAGCTGCAACATGACTTTCCAATGACCATACTCAATGCCCCAATTGATAAAAACAAATATGCCATATGCCTTCCTTACCACCCTACCCAGTTTTTGTCAGAATCCAAATGACTGATCTGATGAAATTATTACTTATTCTCTTTCCCTCTTGCTTTTGCTATTTGTCACCCCCACCCACTGTTCTCTTGCTTTAATTCTGTCTCTCTTGATAGTCTTGGGGATGTGTTACTGCATCCCCATGCAGTAACCTCCTGAGTGAATCTTGCCCTGTTAGAAGAAATATTTTCACAAATTAGCAATTTCCTTCAACAAATCCTAAAGAACGGAAAGAAGTCCTATGAGTTAAGTACCATTAATAGTCATGTTGCTAATCTGGAACAGCGGATACAATAGATGAGGTTGGAGGAGGTGCAGGTGAACCTCTGCTTCACCTGGAAAGACTGTTTGGGTCCTTGGATGGAGTCGAGGGGGGAGGTAAAGGGACAGGTGTTGCATCTCCTGTGGTTGCAGGGGAAAGTACCTGGGGAGGGGGTGGTTTGGGTGGGAAGGGACGAGTGGACCAGGGAGTTGCGGAGGGAACGGTCTCTGCGGAAAGCAGAATGGGGAGGAGATGGGAAGATGTGACCAGTAGTGGGATCCCGTTAGAGGTGACGGAAATGTTGGAGGATAATTTGTTGTATACGCTGGCTGATGGGGTGGAAGGTGAGGCCAAGGGGGAATTCTGTCCTTGTTACGAATGGGGAGAGGGGGAGCAAGAGCGGAGCGGCGGGATATAGAGGAGGCCGTCGTGAGAGCCTCATCTATAATGGAAGAGGGGAACTCCCGTTTCCTAAAGAATGAGAACATCTCTGATGCCCTAGTATGAAACACCTCATCCTGGGCGCAGACGGAAGAATTGGGAGTAGGGGATAGAGTTTTTTACAGGAGACAGGGTGGGAAGAAGTGTAGTCAAGATAGCTGTGGGAGTCATTATGTTTCATATTGGATGCATTATAACAGATTCTAGGCAGCCACATAATTTTTCTCTACAACCACTGTCCAATACAAATATAATTTTCTTCAGTGAAATATTACATATTACACCACAAACATCTCAATACTGTAATTTGATTGTTATAGATCAAATACGTGCGAATAGTTGAAAAAGGGACCTATGAAGCGATTTCCTGGGTTCGATGCTTTACAAAAAGTGGAGGTAATTTTTATTCAAAAATTTAAAGCATGATTTTATAACACGTATTTTCTGGAGTTCAGTGATGTACAACATGAAATACTGATGCATGTGGAGATCTGCCAATTTAATTGTGCTACTGGGTGGTACCAAACTAAAAATATCAATGTAAAGTGAGTTATCCTGACTAAAGGGCCTGTCCCACTTAGGCGATTTTAAGGCGACTGCCGGCGACTAGGCTGTCGCGGGCATGATCGTGAGGAATCTTCCAAAGATCGTAGTGGATCTCGGCGCGTTGCCGAGAAATCAAACGGTTTGAAATCTCTTGGCGACAGCTGGCTTGTCGCCAGGTATCGTAGCTTCTTGCGGTCACTGTCGCATGCTGTCCCCAGGTTTGATAGGTTCTCTTAAGATGCATTTAGAAGCACATAATATTAAAATAAGTAAAGTCATTTCAAAATACCATAAAATGCTTGTGTTTAACCAATTTATTTACCGTCAGGATATTTGACAGGTAGATTGGAGGCGACAGTTTGACGGTCAGGTAAGCGTGGGAATTTTCGCGATGTTTTTGGCCTCAGTAAATTACATTTAAAGTGGGCTCCAAACCCAGATATTCAACCCAGAAACCAGATATGCATCTCCCTTACATTTTCAAAGAATGCCCACACACTTTTCACAAAAATCCACTGAACCACTTTTAAATTTTTTTTTTTAATACAGCTATTAGTAAACAAAGTAAATCTGGTTTATTCCTTGTTACAGTGAAGCTTGGTTTTTAAGTAACCCATACAAGGTGTTATAGTTCAAAACTCTCAAGTACTTACCGACTTGTCAGTGATTTCAGCAAAAACCAGGACGCCGGAGAAGCATCGACACCGTGGGAATTTTAGCGATGTTTCAGAAGACGCTGTAATCTCGACCTGACTCGGCATTGTCGTGGTCATTGTCGTCGGGTAAAAGAAAAGTTTGGCGATCTGCTACGATTTTGACAGTCGTCGGCAGTCGCCAAAAAGATCGCCTTAGTGGGACAGGCCCTTTACAATCTAATCTAATGCAAGTGATCCCAATTTACAATCTTATCTAATTGTCCATATATTTATGCAGACTGTCACTGTAATGTTTTTATTTCTGTGAATTGTTTGAAAGATAGAAATAAATCCCCAAATCCAACTTCGGAACCTGAGGAGAGGCACGATTGGAATCACTGGCATTTACAGTATCTGGTTAAATACAGACGGTGAAGTGTGAATATCCCCGGACAATTTTGGAATGATGAACCTACCAGTTCACTTGGCTGCCTTATTCCACATGGGGCATGATTAACATAGCTTGTAGCGTACTTTGGGATGACCACGGCTACAAAAGTAGAACTACATAATAACACATCTGTAATTTCTCCCTAGATTTTCAAATTCGCATTTAAAGTATTGTCAAGATCATAGAGAAAGAACACCAGGAGGATTCCAAGTATGAATGTCATTCAAAAGAAGTTTACTGTTCTCTGAAACTGTGAAACTAAAAACCTTGGTACATGATTCCTTTTGGGATAAAGTTAGGATCAGTAAGGATATTTAAAAAAAGGTCAAATTTTAACTTGAATAACTGTTTATTTTACTTTTCTTTTGTATATTGTGCAGAAAAGTTATTAACCACTATTGCAACTAGTTCTGAAGTTACATCTGTCTTTTATGCCATCAGGTTGTGAATACAGCCTCAGATACCATTACTTTGTCAGTGTGAAAATACTCATTCATTAAACATGTATGCATGCGCAGACCCATCGTGAACTGACTTTTTAAAATATATAATGCTAGTTGGCTTGGCACTTTGATGCTTCCAATTTGTGCTAATAATTCTCCCATTAATAATTGTGCTTTACATTTTAGAAAAATTTCTGGGAATATTAAAAAGGCAACAGTGGGAGAAGCAGCAAGGGCACTTTATTTTTTGCAGCAGACCTTGTTTGGATCTTGCTGTAGCGATGTACGGTAGTGGCTTATCATCTTAAGTGAGGTTGGGGATGGGCATAGTTGTAACACCAACGTATAATTAAAAAGTGCAGCTCAGGAAGATAGTACAATTTTGTTGGCAAAACTACACTACCTTCAAAATATACAGGCAAAACAGTTAACAGATCATTGTGAAAGTAATGTGCTGAAACTATAAGCTATAAGAATTTATGGGATGGCACAGTTGGTGGGGAAATTGGATCATCCACAAGACTGATGCATGGGAGTGCAATTCCCAGGTCCACATCTGGTTAGTGTGGTTATTCAAAGCAGTTTAATTAAATTGCACATATCTGGCGTGATCATAATCAGGTACGTTTTAAGCTTTTGTTATGGGGAACAACTACCGTATCTACTTGATGTTCAATTCATGTATTCCTGTCACAGAATGCAAAACTTGCAATCTCCCTCTTAAATTTTGGGTTGGGGGAGTTTAAGTTTCTTCCTACTGCAGTTGCTGCTCTTTAGCATCCAGTCTACTCTGCTTGCTGCCACTCACAGCTGCTATTTGGCAGTTTTTTTGCTCCCTTCTAACACTGCAGTAGGTGCACATGCAGGTTTCAGGTACTGGGCAGGAAAACTAAACTTGCAGCTAATCCTTCAAGGTCACATTTACAATCATCACAGTTATTATTGGAAGAAAACTGGTCGTTGCCAAAAAGTACATATTGTTTTCTAATCTTTAACACCATTGAGGCACTGAGAAACACTCTGTGTTTGAACTCCAGGAGGAAGAGGAAAGTCAGCACAAAGATGTGGTGCATTTGATGCAAAATTCTCTACACTGGAGGATTTTGGAGGCTAGATCATTGGCAATATTCAAATGGGTAGATACATTTTCAAAAGATTAAATGAATTGGTGCAGAACGGGAGCCGAGCTTTGGGATCAGCGGTAGATCAGCCTTGAACATTGTAAATGGCAGAGCAGGCTCTAGGGGCCAGATGGACTATCCTGCTCCTATTCTAATACAATAGCAGGGACAATAGTCATGCACAAGGGTAAAAGCAATAGTAAAGATGTTAAATGGAAATTAATAAATTATATGGGAGGGGATTATATGGAACAAAATAATCAGAGGGTAAGGTAGGGTGCTGGATAGTCTCTGCTGTAGATTTTTGTAAATAGCAAGACCTGTAGCCCAAAACACCAGTGGAAATCTTTAAATTTTCTCCAAACTGTTATGTTTTTTGAACAGTGGAATAAGGTCTTCTGGGAAACAAAGCGGAAACAGAATGCTGAGGGGTTTAAGAATCTGTGATAAGCTCAAACTTGTACACCCCTAAGTAAATACTCTTCTTTAAACTTTTCTTCCTGTCCTATACCAGCTATAGTTTGAAAGTGCAACCTTCGGCTCCAAGTGGAACCATTTTCCACTGTTTTCTGCATGCTCATCACCATTGGCTGGCACCCAGAAGTGAGGACGACTTGTTTCAACTCTAGTTCTGTGGAGCCTGAGGTGACTGATGGGTACCTCTTCCATTGATGGTGGATGGGTGGTTTGTGAGGAGAGGCACTCCTTTCGCTGTTTACACTGGGCTTCCGCGTGAGCCAGGTGCATGGACTTGAGGTTCTCACTACAATTGCTCCACTCGAGTGGTCATGGGCCAGGAAGAAACGTGCTTTTTATTTCTAAGGAGGCTCTGAACATATTGAATCTTTTTCTCTGTTCATCTAATAATTTTCACCCATGAATGAGCTTGGAATGGAATGTGTTTCAGTGATATGGTAATATGAACAATGTGGATGCCTTGAAAGTGCCAACTGAGTACATGTAGCAAGGAAGTTAATGCAGAGGTCATTGAATTAGGAGGGGACCTGGTCCTGGGTTTTATCTTTCCAGTGAATTTGGAGGATCGTGCAGAGATGGCATTAGTGGTATCTTTCAGATGCTGCAAGCTGTATGTAGGTAGTCCAAATGTCAGAGGTATATAAGGGTACAAGGATTACTCTTGCCCTCTCTATGTGTTGCTATGCTAAGCTATGTGTTGGTTTGAGGCCTTGCTCTTTACGTACTATTTTCCTCTCATTCAACAAAAGTCAATGGTGGTACATTAAAGGCAATGGCAAACTTCACCAAAGGCAAAGGCTGCTGCTAAGAGGTAGCTACCAAGCAATGGTCCACTTTTTTCAGGAGAAAATTAGCTTAACCCTTTATTGCCAGAAAGTAATATTTTACACCAGGAGAAGGCTTGTAAAGAACCTTTGTTTACAGCTGTTGTCCAAGATTCAAGGTCGCGTGTGCTTTGGTGTATTTGGTAAGTGGAAAGGAGCTATGGGTCAAAGCTGTTCCCTTCAAAAGCCACGTTTAATAATTATGAATGTTTAGCCAATTTGGTCCAACAGAAACAAAAAGTATGTGTACTATTATGGTGGATGTTTTTACAAGTTGGGCCAAATATGTAAAAACACTGCAACTTCAGCTCTAGATCCCAAAAGTGAAATACAATAGTTCCTGATGAGGGCTCAGTTGAAGCCATCTTGAGATGATGCTAGGAGGACATTTACAGTGGCTACTCTTGGAATGGAAGTCACATAAGGCAGATATCAAACTACTGGAATCATTAGAAGGTAGTTTATAAATAAAATTTAAACTTGCATGTTAAATATTTTTTAATTATGGATCCCATTTGTAATGACTTTACTCCAACTGAACAAGATTCGTAAGTGCAATGTAAATTACAGAAAATGACATTCCTCAGCTCCAGAAGCAAATATTGTTAAATGATCACATGGAATGGGTGTGGTTAATTTATAATAAAAACCAGTTGTCTTCCTTTTCAATTTTTAAAGACAATACAAATAAGTCTCTTCATGTTTTTTTCTATACAAAAGATTCAAAGAAATTCTAGATCCAACTCCCACTTCCATGCAAGCATTAACAGAGCAAAGTGTCAACCTTAGTCCAATAAATAGTTTCTGTACACATTGTACAAATAGATATATATAAAGTGAACTCTATCCCTTAACACAACTCCTTTTGCTTTTTTTTCATCCACCTGTGTTGAGATGAGTTATTAATGTCCCAACTTTCTCCTGTCCAATCAGCCTCAATCTCATCAATGAAAGAGCGTTGACCACTTGAACAAAAACAGTGAAGAGGGGGTTATGTTAGCTCGGATGAACTTTACTGCTGCTTATGTTTGGGAATGACGGAATCCGCTTTAGCAGTGTTCTTTGGGACAGTTTTACCGTATCCTTGTAAAAAGGTTTAGAACAGATTTTGATTCCTAAAAAAAGAGAAATTAAACAATTAACAGTGCTAGCAGGAAGCACCATTTATGCATGTAAACAGTTACCAGATTTAACACATTAGGAAGACATAATAATGATCCGTTTAACTTATTTGAATTGCTGTCTTTTTACTATTTAAAAGAAAATCTAACACCATAAATATTAAATGCAACTGTTAACTTTGATTTGCTCCCAACAACTTGCATTAAGTTAGCATGAAAAATATTCAATTCAAAGAAGAATTGTGAAGAATAAAAGATTGGTTTGTAGCAAAGGAAATTTCTTTAGGAATAATTGGTCCAAAGCAATGGGTTTAATGGAAGAAATTGAGGGGGAAATTATACTATTTAGAGTATAGAATGCCAAAAGCATGATCGCCAGTTATGGGAATAGTGGGTGTGCGGTGCAGAGTTGGTGTGGGCTTATAAAGGGCAACACATTGCGGGGATCTCGTTAGTTTAAGGGCAGAGGCCCAGGAAATGTTCTTTCAATTCTGAAATTGTACGAAAATGATTTATGGTGGTAGCAAAGTAGTCAACAGTTTAGTGGGAATGTAGGGACAGAGGAGGAGGGAGTAATTCCGTCAGGAAGAATGAGGGGGTGGATGAATGGGGCTGGGCTGAGGTCATCGAGTAGATGGAGTCCTTGCACTGCCTAGGATTTGCTCGAAGTATGGAAAGTAGAAGGAGAGAATATTAAGTGGCCATAGCTAGTGAATAAAGGAAGGCAAGGCTATCTTTGCATATCGCAGGATACACCTTGAATAATTCTGTCAGTCAGGACAAGTGCAGGCAATGCTTAAAGTCTGGGTGATAAACAGTTACATATTTGTGTTTGAAACTACATGGAGAACACCAACATCACTAACAGATCAGGGCCACAAAGGGAAATATATTTATAAGTATATTTGCCTGAATTATTTTTCTTTTATCACACTGTGTCTGTGAAGGTTGAGTAGCCTCCCGTGTATTGTATTTGTATTGCAAATGTTTGTGGTTCCATGAACCAGTTCCAGTTTTATTTGTCACTTTAAAAATAACCCAATGCTTTCGCAGGAATGTTAATAAGTAATAGTGACGCTTGGCCACATACTTGTAGCATGTGTTGCTCTGCACAGGGCCTCGTGGATGAGAATCAAAGTGGGCAAGGGAGATGCATTGAGTTTGCAGGGGGTAGGAAATCACTGTTTCAACAAAATTCAAGGTTTTGTCGCATAGCTGATTGTAGGATTTTATTGTGTGCAATTTTCTAACATGTTTCCTCCATTAATTAACCAAATTTTCACAAATTGCTCCATTTCTTGTGAAGCAATGTGGGATACAGAGGCTGAAAAAGGTGCAATTATAGAGATTTATATTTAATCTTAAAGCAGGATGTCACAAGTACACTGGATTTGAAATGGGGGACAGCCAATGCCTCAATAATTTAACAAATTAATGGCTCCCCAGGTTTAAGGTCTTTTTAATGACTTAATCCCAAATCAGACTGAAGCGATTAATATTCTGCTGTATGTAATAACACAAACAAGTGCAATTGAATATTAGAATCAAACTGATGCAAAAAAAAAAAGACAACATTTTAAAACATTGTAAAAGGAACAAAAAGTATTTTATCCACAACTGATTACCAAAGCTTTTCCCTCAAAAATAAATCATTGTTTTCCAGCAAATAGTATTAAAACACTTGGTACCTTTGTAGAACGGGTTTTACTGAAAACGTTCCAAAACCGTAAAGTTTCATCTCCTGCGCCTGTCACAATAGCCTCTCCATCTGGTGATATAGCCTAAAGATCAATGAAAGGCAAAATCATTCCAACCCATAAATAGAAAGTGTGCATGCGCATATGTGGGGGCAATAGGACACAAAGCCCCACCATGATTCTAACAGGAGACTGGTTGGATGCCCTATGTGAAGGTCAGAAAAACAACCATATTTTTCGTGTATAATTTTAGGATCTGTGTATTGGATCTGTAGACTGCTCTAATGGACATTATGGTTAGATATGCAAATATGAAACCTTGTGTTAACAGGAGGAGACCACCATTTTACCGCCCATTTTCCACAGCAAAAGAAAACCTACCTTCTGGTTGTCCTTGGTTGAATTATTTATCTTAGTTTCCTCAAAACTCTTCAGCAACCCTGTACAACTAAAACCTTCAACCCTTTGCTTGAAAAGTTAGTGACAGTTCTGTTACTGATTTTGTAATGTTTTTAAAACACCTTTTCTACTACCTGATCCAGTTGAAATGGATTGGTATAAATTAGCTCTTTATTCCTGTACTTTGACTCAACCACCAATAATGTTTTGGATTTTGCAATTATGTTTTTTAAATGACTAACTTTAGTTTGCAAAAGTAGGGAATGAATGAATGAATAAGTTTATTGGCCAAGTATGCAGATACAAGGAATGTGCCTTGGTGCCCCGCTCACAGATGACAACACAAATATACAGTTAACAATTAAGAATAAAGCATAAACATATCAAAACAATAAGGATACACCATTACGGTCTAAGCATGTGGGTGACAATAAACCAGAGCAAAAAAGAGACTACAGACTTTGGTTATTGAGTAGAATTATCACTCATGGCAAAAAGCTGTTTTTATGTCTGGCTGTGGCTGCTTTGACAGTCCGGAGTCGCCTTCCAGAGGGAAGTGCTTCGAAGAGTTTGTGGCCAGGGTGAGAAGGGTCAGAGATAATCTTGCCCACTAGCTTCCTGGCCCTTGCAATGTACAGTTCGTCAATGGGGGGGAAAGGTTGCAGCCAACAACCTTCTCAGCTGTGCGAACGATCCGTTGCAGCCTCTGGATGTCGTGCTTGGTGGCTGAGCCAAACCAGACCATGATGGAGAAGGTGAGGATGGACTCAATGATAGCAGAATTGAATTGGACCATCATTGCCTGTGGCAGATTGTGTTTCTTCAGTTGCCGCAGGAAGTACATCCTCTGTTGGGCCTTTTTGACTGTGGAGTCGATGGTGGCCCCCCATTTAAGGTCTCTGGAGATGATGGTTCCAAGGAACTTAAATGACTTCACAGATGTAACTATGGTGTTGTTGATGGTGAGTGGGGGGAAGGGAGGGGGATCTCTTCGAAAGTCTACAATTAGTTCCACTGTCCTGAGAGCATTGAGCTCCAGGTTGTTGCAATGGCACCAGGACGCCAGCTGTGTCACTTCCCATCTGTAGGCAGATTCCTCCCCATCCTGGATCAGTCCAATCAGGGTTGTGTCATCCGCAAACTTGAGAAGCTTGACAGAGGAGTCTGTGGAGGTGCAGTCGTTGGTGTAGAGAGAGTAAAGGAGAGGGGAGAGTACCCAGCCTTGCGGAGCTCCTATGCTGAGGGTCTGCGGGTCCGAGATGTGCTTTCCCAGCCTCACATGCTGCTTCCTGTCCGTCAGGAAGTTGATGATTCACTGACAGAGGGGTTCAGGCACAGTCAGCTGGGAGAGTTTGGAGTGTAGTAGCTCTGGCACCATGGTGTTAAATACAGAGCTAAAGTCCACAAACAGAATCCTGGCATCAGTCCCCCTGTGGTCTTGGTGCTGGAGGATGAAGTGCAGGCCGAGATTGACTGCGTCGTCAACCGATCTATTTGCCCTATATGCCAGTAGAATGGTGCATTAATCCACTTGGTCTTGAACTGGATGTGTTTTGAATGATAAGGACTGCAGTGAAAAATCTCAGATGGATGGGGAAATCTTATTTTAAAATAAAAGCATTGACAGAAACACTAATTTGAAACAGTCGCCACACTCAAACTGGAAATCTCTTGCTCACTGACTGAGAGTGCCCCCTGCAGGCTGACTTTCAGAAGTCCATGCAAGGACACAGCTTTGAAAATAATTTGCAAGCGTATTAGTTAAAAAAATAATTTTAGTGAGGAATTGCTCTCTGCCTATAGATAAGGTAGTGATAGATGCCTGTTCAGGAATTTGAAAAGACAAGTGTGAAGTTACTTCATTTCTTAATTTATCGTTTTAAAAAAAATGTAAAGTGTTAAAAAAGCTAGAGTTGGAGATTAAAACAAAACTATTGCATGATTTACTTGTGTGCAAATAACCTTTGTAAAAATAATGTAAATGCTGAAATCTTGTGCCAGTAAAAGATGTTCCAGTTACAATCGATAGATCAAAATCAATTTCTCAGACACCGCACAAGATTTTCAAACAAAACAATAGGATTCGAGGAACATTAAACAATTGAAGTAGACATCATCACTTTGTGAAATTGAAGACCACAAAATTACTCTTGTTCAATCACTGTATACAATTTAAGACTTCCTGAAGATACCTTATTGATTTTACAGTGGAAAATAATCAATGTGAAGTGTCAGTGTTTTGGGTTTCTGATAAGGTTCGAATGAGAAGTTACAGCATATAGACTGAGAATGCTGCTCTTCTCCAGGTATTCTTAAGGAAATGTGAAACATTGTCTGAGTTAGTCACTTGGTGACAATCTACACCTATAAATGTTGCATTTTTTGCCCAGTAACGACTTAATTACTAAAGTGTCTACAGCACTGGAGCCAAACTAGTTACAGCATTAAAACACTTACCAGATAGAGCACTCGATATGAATGCCCTGTTAGTTTGGCAACTTGCGTTAAGGATGGATATTTCCACACTAAGATCTGATTCTGGGAATAGCCGTGTGTACTAACCTGCAAAACAAGGCAGTATCAGAACAAAAGTTGCACCTTAATGCAATTATAAGATTTAGTACAGAATAAGATTAATTGTAGTTGCTTGAAGACAACTGATCTTCTCTTTGAGGCACAATTATAAACACTTGCACTCCAAGAGCTGCAGTCATATCCAGAACTGGACGATCACTATCAGAGAAAGTGGGGAAGGGATGAATAGAACAAGGCAAAACTCTCTGCTACCCAAAGCTTTTTCCCCCACTTCTGATGAAGGAACTAGAACATTAACTTTTTTTTCCACAGATGTTTCTAGCATTTTCTGTTTTTATTCAGATTTCCAGCACCTAGTTTTTTTGATTTTCACGTTATCTTATGGGATATGGCCACCCGCTGCTACAAAGCATCAAGATAATGTTCTTCCTCTGAGGGGAAGAGGAAAAGAGAGAAAATATTTTGTTAAAAAGTTTGATATCCAAAATTAAATGACAAAATGCCCTGAACTCTGCCATTGATAGTTGGGCGCTAAAGTAAATTTATAATCAGATCTGGCATAACACTGCACAGCCCCAGTGAGGCTGTGTGGAGTCTGTCTGTTCTCCCTGTGACTGCTTGGCTTTTCTCTATGTAGTCTGTACATGTGCGAACAAATAGGCTGGGTAAAGGACTGATTAGAAACCACAAAGCTAGCATCAGCTCAATGGGCTGAGTAGCCACCTCCTGTGCTGAGGACAATGAAGTGAGCGGTACAGTGATAGAGTTGTTGTCTTACAGCATCAGAAACCAGGGTTTGATGCTGACTATGGGTGCAGTCTGTACGGAGATTGTACATTCCCTCTGTGACTGTGTGGTGTTTCCTCCCCGCACTCCAAAGACGAACAGGTTTGTAGATTAATTTGGCTTCGGTAAGAATTGTAAATTGTCCCTAGTGTATAGGATAGTGCACAGGGATAGCTGGTCGGCACGGACTCTGTGGGCTAAAAGGGCCAGTTTTCACGCTGTATCTATAAACTAAACTGTGCCACAAATGTAAAGGACATCTGTTGTGCTCCCCTCAGAAGGGCAAGGTCAATTAAAAAGGACTGAATATTCTGAATATATAACAGTATTGGTCCAAGTCAGCATGGATTTATGAAGGGGGAATCCTGCTTGACTAATCTTCTGGAATTTTTTGAGGATGTGACAAGTAAAATGGATGAAGGAGAGCCAGTGGATGTAGTGTATCTAGACTTTCAGAAAGCCTTTGATATGGTCCCACACGGGAGGTTGGTGAACAAAATTAAAGCACATGGTATTGGGGGTAGGGTATTGACATGGATAGAGAATTGGTTAGCAGACAGGAAGCAAAGAGTAGGAATAAACAGGTCCTTTTCAGAATGGCAGGCAGTGGCGAATGGAGTGCTGCAAGGCTCGGTGCTGGGGCCACAACTATTTACAATATATATCAATGATTTGGATGATGGAATTAGAAGTAACACTAGAAAGTTTGCAGATGACACAAAGCTGGGTGGCAGTGTGAACTGCAGAGGATGTTAGGAGGTTGCAGGGTGACTTGGACAAGTTGAGTGAGTGGGCAGATGCAGTATAATGTAGATAAATGTGAGGTTGTCCATTTTGGTGGCAAAAACAAGGAGGCAGATTATTATCTCAATGGTGTCAGAGGTAAAGGGGAAGTGCAATGAGACCTTGGTGTCCTTGTACGCCAATCACTGAAAGTAAGCGTGCAGGTACAGCAGGCAGTGAAGAAAGCTAATGGCATGTTGGCCTTCATAACGAGAGGATTTGAGTACAGGAACAAAGAGGTCCTTCTGCAGTTGTATAGGGCCCTGGTGAGACCACATCTGGAGTATTGTGTGCAGTTTTGGTCTCCTAATTTGAGGAAGGATAGCCTTGCTATTGAGGCAGTGCAGCGTAGGTTCACCCCTGGGATGGAGGGACTGTCATATGAGGAAAGATTGGGGTTGTATTCACTGGAGTTTAGAAGGATGAGAGGGGATCTTATAGAGACGTATAAAATTATAAAAGGACTGGACAAGCTAGATGCAGGAAAAATGTTCCCAATGTTGGGGGGATCCAGAACTAGGGGCCACGGTCTAAGAATAAAGGGGAGGCCATTTAAAACTGAGAAGAAACTTTTTCACCCAGAGTTGTGAATTTGTGGAATTCTCTGCCAGGCAGTCGAGGCCAGTTCACTGGATGACAATAGACAATAGACAATAGACAATAGGTGCAGGAGTAGGCCATTCAGCCCTTCGAGCCAGCACCGCCATTCAATGCGATCATGGCTGATCACTATCAATCAGTACCCCGTTCCTGCCTTCTCCCCATACCCCCTCACTCCGCTATCCTTAAGAGCTCTATCCAGCTCTCTCTTGAAAGCATCCAACGAACTGGCCTCCACTGCCTTCTGAGGCAGAGAATTCCACACCTTCACCACCCTCTGACTGAAAAAGTTCTTCCTCATCTCCGTTCTAAATGGCCTACCCCTTATTCTCAAACTGTGGCCCCTTGTTCTGGACTCCCCCAACATTGGGAACATGTTATCTGCCTCTAATGTGTCCAATCCCCTAATTATCTTATATGTTTCAATAAGATCCCCCCTCATCCTTCTAAATTCCAGTGTATACAAGCCCAATCGCTCCAGCCTTTGAAATTTGAAAGAGAGCTGGAGGGGCTAGTGGAATCAAGGGATACGGGGAGAAGGCAGGTACAGGTTGCTGATTGTGGCTGATCAGCCATGATCACACTGAATGGCGGTGCTGACTCAAAGGGCCAAATGGTCTCCTCCTGCACCTATTTTCTATGTTTCTAGTATTAATATATTCCAAAATATCTTCAGGCAACAGGTCGTCTGCAATGCAAGTGGAACTTTCAGAGGAAACAACGTGGTCCATAATTGCTTTTCTAAGCTGATGTGACCCGTGCACCCACATGCATCCATTACTGGATTACAAACACACCGCAGATTCAGTTTGTCACAAGGCTTGGCTTGAGAAGCTCACCAGTTCGTTTGCGTGCTTCGACCAGGCAAGGTTGCAGACCTGGGAGCCTGTGTCAACACACTGCAGCGGCTGACAGGTCAGTGTGTTCCAGAACCGGATGCAGCGATCGGCAGTGCCCCCTCCTGAAGCCAGCAGCCCATGCTGATGGGGGGACCAGGCAATGGCCTTTACAGCAGCTAAATGTTCTGTATATTGCTGGACTGGGCTCAGACTGGAATTGTTCCACACAAATAGCTGAAAGATAAAGAAGTTGCATCAATAACACAATGGAACAAATATTCAAATACTCTCAAAAACCTATTTATATGATAAAATAATTGGACAACTTCCATCCACTCCCTCCATTTGCTCACAGTCAGCAGAAATATAGTTTAACAGCACGCACCATTTCAGCTTCCGAGATTTTGCAATCAATTCATTTTAATACTTGGTATGTAATTCCTTGCTGCAACACAAAATGCTGGATTAACTCAGCGGGCCAGGAACAATCTCTGGAGAGAAGGAATGGCTGGCGTTTCGGGTTGAGACCCTTCTTCAAACTGATGTCAGGGGAGGGGGTGGGACAAAGATAGGATGTAGTAGGAGACAGGAAGACTAGTGGGAGAACTGGGAAGGGGGAGGGGAAAGAGAGGGACAGAGGAACTATCTGAAGTTAGCGAAGTCAATGCTCATACCGCTGGGGTGTAAACTGCCCAAGCGAAATATGAGATGCTGTTCCTCCAATTTGCGCTGGGCCTCACTATGACAATGGAGGAGGCCCAGGACAGAAAGGTCAGATTGGGAAAGGGAGGGGCAGTTGAAGTGCTGAGCTACTGGGAGAGGAGGTTGGTTAAGGTGGACTGAGCAGAGGTGGTGAGCGAAACGATCGCCGAGCCTGCGCTTAGTCTCGCCGATCTAGAGAAGTAGACATCTGGAACAGTGGATACAATAGATGAGGTTGGGGGAGGTGCAGGTGAACCTCTGCCTCACCTGGAAAGACTGTTTGGGTCCTTGGATGAAGTCGGGGGGGGGGGGGGGGGGGGGTGGTGGGTAAAGGGACAGGGTGTTGAATCTCCTGCGGTTGCAGGGGAAAGTACCTGGGGAGGGGGTGGTTTGGGTGGGAAGGGACGAGTGGACCAGGAAGTTACGGAGGAAACGGTCTCTGCGGAACGCTGAAAGGGGTGGCTATACGTTCAGGAGGGGAAAGGGGATCCCGCTGGACGAGGCGGAAATGTTCAAGGATAATTTGTTGTATGCAACGGCTGATGGGGTGGAAGGTGAGGACAAGGGGGACTCTCTCCTTGTTACGAATGGGGTGAGGGGGAGCAAGAGCGGAGTTGTGGGATATAGAGGAGACCCTAGTGAGAGCCTCATCTATGATGGAAGAGAGGAACCCCCGTTTCCTAAAGAATGAGGACATCCAGGGCGCAGATGCGACATAGACGGAGGAATAGGGAGTAGAGGATAGAGGTTTTACGGGAAACAGGGTGGGAAGACGTGTAGTCAAGATAGTTATGGGAGTCAGTGGGTTTGTAGTAGATGTCGGTCACTAGTCTGTCTCCTGTGATGGAGATGGTGAGATCCAGAAACGGTAGGGAGATGTCGGAGATGGTCCAAGTATATTTAAGAGCAGGATGGAAATTAGTGGTGAAATTTATGAAGTCATTGAGTTCTGCATGGGTACAAGAGGTAGCACCAATGCAGTCGGCAATGTAGCAGAGGTAGAGTACGGGGATTTACAGGGATTGTTCGACGTACCCTACAAAGAGGCAGGCATAGCTGGGGCCCATGCGAGTGCCCATAGCTACGCCTCAGATTTCGAGGAAGTGTGAGGAGTCAAAGAAGAAGTTGTTGAGGGTAAGAACCAGCTCTGCTATGCGGAGAGTATTGGGAGATGGAGATGGGCTGGTTCTGCAGTCGAGGAAGAAACGGAGGGCTTCAAGACCATCCCGGTGGGGGATAGAGGTGTAGAGTGACTGGACATCTATAGTAAAGATGAGGGAGTGGGGGCCTGGAAAACGGAAGTTATTGAGGAGATGGAGAGCATGCGAGGTATCTTGGACATATATAGGGAGGGATGGGACGGAGTAGAGGTAGGTGGAAATTCATTGGTGGGACATGAACAGGCAGAAACAATGGGTCTGCCAGGACATGTCTGTTTGTGGATTTTAGGGAGAAAGTAAAATCAGGCCGTGCGGGGCTGGGGAACGATAAGGTTGGAGGCATTAGAGGGCAGAGAGCCGGAAGTGGTGAGATCAGTGATAGTGTTAGGGATTAAGGTCTGGTGCTCGTCAGTGGGGTCATGGTCCAAGGATAAGTAGGAGGAGGTGTCTGAGAGTTGTCGTCTTGCCTCAGTCCGATAGAGGTCAGTTTGCCAGACTGCCACGGCACCTCCATTGTCAGCGGGTTTGATAACTAAGTCGGGGTTGCTGCAGAGTGAGTGGAGGGCTATACGTTCAGGAGGGGAGAGGTTAGAGTAAGTCAGGCGAGTGGAAAATCTGAGGCGGTTGATGTCCCTGCCGGCAGTTAGAAATGAAAAGGTCTCGTGACAATTGCACCCATCCTAGATGTCATTGGAACAGATGTCAGGTACCTTGTTGTCATTGCCCCCAGAGGCCAGATGCTGGTGATCAGGAGACCACTTTAACCCACAAACTTCCTGCCTGTGACCTTGTAACCTGCGCTCCGACTGAAGTGGGGGTGTTCGCACGTCTCTCTGCAGAATGAGACGGTCTCGACTGCCTGATGAGAGTTGATCAGCATTCCAGGCCAAAGCCCCTGCACATTGAGCAACACAGCAAGAATGCATTAAAATAGCGTTTGTATAAATGACCCTCATCACTGTCATTTCAGAAATATTGTAAAATATTTAAGCAATAATAGCCTAATTTTACTCAAAGTTAACAGGTTACCAAAACTTTATGATGGTGATCTTGTAATGTAACAATGAAAATTAGCGGACAGGGTTGAAAATGATCAAAACATATCAGCCTGTAGTTCACATAACATAGGTTAACAGATTGCATAGTAAAGAGGAAATTAAGACAATGTATTCATGAAACAATCATAGATTTGCATTCATTAATAGTGTAAACACAAATTTACATTATAAGCAATTATTGTCAACCCTGAAACTTTAGAACACAATCAGGACTACGATAATGACCTTTGCTCTTCTTGGGCAATCTATATAATAATGGATTCTAGCATTAAAAAAAACTTTAATCTGCATAAATAGAAAATGCCATTTCATTCCATCAGAAAACCTAATTTCATTAAACAGACTTTCCGCATTTGCACACTTTTAAGAGCCATGTTTTAAAGTTCTGGTTACAATCACAGCAAGAAGCGAAATATTCCTTGGCACTGTTGCAAAGAGGTAGTATAGTTAGACTACCTTTGCGACGATATTTACATCAAGCATTGACATACATATATATAAAATCAGATCATGATCATCACAAACTGCCTGCCTGCAACATTGTTGTTCCCTACAACAATGACTGCACTTCATTTGTTCAAGATTCCTTAGAGACATAAAGTTGGTATACAAAAACACAAGCCTCTCCATTTCTTACTGACCAATCTCATTCAATTATTCAGTTTGCAGAATATATTGTTAAATATCAGCTGCTCTTCCATTCAAGGTTACACAAGACAATTAAAATAATCTCACAATGGAGGGATATCTGAACTAAACCGTTATTTTGGGCATACGGAAACAGTAGTAGTTCATTTGGTCCCTTAAATCTGTTTAACAATTCAACTAAAGCAACACCTTACTTCTGTAAACCTTGCCTAGCAAGAACCCATCAATCTTTCTACTGAATATTTCAACTGATCCTTGGGGGGGAGTGGGGAGGAAGAGATTCCTTCAGTGGTGTAATGGTAATAGATTACCATTACACCACTGAAGTCGATGAGCTGTTCTGTTCTTACCACTGAATGTCTTAATTGTTTTAAGATTCATGGCAGAATTACAGAATCCAAAATACAAACAAAGGACATGTTCATACCACAAATATTTCAGGGGCATTATAAGATATTGGTAGTCACTTTAGTTGGTGTCTATACCATCTAATGATATCTATACTCCCACACTTCCATTTCCCATTTTAAACTATTGACCAGCAAGTAGCGAGTACTCACCAACTCTGGCAGAATGTCCATCGAGAGAGGTCAGCTTCTTCCCAGCTGCTGCATCCCAGATCTGTACGTATCCTTTATGGGTGCCCACAGCCACAAAACTCCCCTGAGTATGTTAAAGGAATATTTCACCTTATCAATCATAACAATATAGCACAGAAACAGGTTCTTTGGCCAAATCCAAGTTAATCCTCCGACATTGCCATTGACACTACAATCTGCCTACACACAGAAGGTAAACTACAATGGCCAGTTAACGTACCGAGCATATATTTGTAACATGGGAGGAGACTGGAGCATATGCAGCCCCAGGAAGAACAAGCAACTTCCACATCGAGAGCATCACAGGTCAAAAGCAACCCCAAAAATCAATAGAGTTGTGAGGCAGCAGTTTACTAGTTGTACCATTCTGCCACCCAAAGACCAGGTCCTGTTTGTAGCACTGCAATAGATGGAAGTTCCTATAATTCATATCCATTTCCATATTTCCTCACAATTCAAGATGCAAAGCAATGGTGCTGGTAATGAGGGCTGAAAACCAGGACAGAGAGAAATTGTGACGCAAGTTAATGGATCAGGCACCGCCAAAATGAAGGGAGGGATGAAAGGAAGAAGTAAATATATCTCTATGCTTCACAGAAACACTCAGTACACCGTTGCACAATCTTCTATCCCTGCAGAAATTGCTCACACATCATTTGGTCATTATATTTAGAGTATCCCCTTGGCCTTTGTATTGAAGTTAGTCAACAGTAATTCCATTAGGGGCAGCACAATAGTGCAGTGGTAGAGTTGGTGGCTTACAGCGCCAGCGACCCAGGTTCAATCCTGACTATGGGTGCTGTCTGTATGGAGCTGGGACATTCTCCCTGTGATCACTAGAATTTTTCTGGGTGTTCTGGTTTTCTGCCACATTCCAAAGACATGCAGGTTTGTAGGTTAATTTGCTTCTATAAATTGTCCCTGGTGTGTCGGATAGAACTAGTGTACTGGTGATCTTTGATCTGGAAGGACTTGGTGGGCCAAAGAGCCTGTTTCCACAATGTATCTCTAAACTAAACATTAATTACAAAATGTGCACAGCAAGTCATTCCATGAAAATATCATCTGCATTCTAATGCTGCCTCACACAACTGCTCACATATTTTCTATTTAAGTCCAAGTTTCTAGTTTTCTATTCTTTTAAAAATAAAATAACAACTTTAGGACAAAGGCCCATTCAAATAGACACCAGGTTCTCTCACTAAAAAATAATCACCATTTTCTATAGGTACACAGCTCAACTAACCCAGAGACAGCAGTTTAAGTGACTGAGTGACAATTAATCATTTGCACAGATTGGAAATCATCCATGGCACAGCCAATTAATTAAAGTGAATGGGCTAAACAGAATATTTCACAATATTTATATTAATTATTTTCAGAGGGAAAAAAAACATTAATATCAGAAAATAATTGTACCACAAAATCTACTCTCATTGAACATTTGGTCAGTGAGCAGAACAGGAATTGAATGCAGCAAACAATGACCATGCGCCTGATTACACTCACCCTCTCATTCCAACAAACAGATGTAACAGAGTCTCCGTCTATGGAGAGGTCACATAGCCTTGTTACCTAGGAAACGAAAAAGTAAAACACAATTAACTCTGCTTTCTCTTTAAATAAAGACATGATCCAGCCCCTCGATAAATCAACGTTTCCTCCCCAACCCCCAATTTAACAGACGTGCTTGGGTGCCTTTACAGAATAATTGTCCCGAAAGACCAGAATCCTTTATTAGATAGAAGCCACATGATTCATTGAACCAGTAATGTATTCAGGCCAAATGCAAGGCCTTCTCAATTCTTGTATCATGTCTCAAGAATACAATACGGGAGATTGCGTTTGCAAATAAATAAATAAATGGTAAAATATGCTTGGAAAATATAGTTTGAATTCATATCCATTTCCATATTTCCTCACAAATGTGAGGCCGTAAAAGGAAGTGGACCCACGAGGATTGTTGTGGGCAGTGAAAAATATCAAGCACGATCAATAAACAAAACGAGTGAATATTTTGTTGTCTGCAGCAATGCATTTGACTTGGACCAGCATTTAGTTACGCCGGGTCTCAGAGCAATCCCACCCCTTTCATTCCCCTAATCTCTCACAAGCCCATCAACCTCAGCCTGATTCTCCACTAGGGATAATTTACAGTAATTACTTTACCAACTTGCACAGCCTTGGGGTGATGGAGGAAACTGGAGCACCTAGGGGGATCCCACAGAGTCGCAAAGCAAGTGTGCAAAGTCCACACAGATTCGGATCAAACCTGGATCACTTGAGCTGCAAGACAGCAGTTCTACCAATGCCAGCTATTTAATAATATAGGTTGGGACAAGAAAGATCTCGACCTAAAACTGTGGGCAATGGCTGACAATTCAGAACTTAAGAAACAAAAGCAGGTCATGTTGCACAGAAATAGATAAAAAAAATATCAAAAAGCAACAAATAAAAATAAATGCATTAAAGAACCTCTATTAGCAGCGGCGAGTCCCTGTTGTTTCTGGACATGAAGAGAGTTCAATCGCTGCTGGAAAAAAAGCCCAGTCTGCAGACGTACCTTCATTCATTCCCCTGCTCCTGGTTCTGCTGGTAATGCACCCTTGTCAATTTTGAATATTAGACTTCAAGGGGGCAACATTGTTTATTTTGTCACTCACATAACATTATTTTGTCCCCCAACATTTCTTGGACCGAGAGCAAGAATTGAATCTTCCAAGTTTGGCAAGACAAAAGAAGCTGTGATGTTAACAGAGCTCGACAACACATTAACACAGAGCCATCAAGACTGACATTAAACCACCATTCAGTTTGAGTATGAGCCCAGAGGTTTCATCTGCTGTCCTTCTTTCACAACTACAACAGTAATTGGTGGGTGCAATTTTGCAGGCGCTGTTACAATGCACCTAATCCACGAATGTTGGAGTGATGCCTGGCTGCCATCTTGTGTTGCCATTAAATGGCCCACATCTAGTGTTGCCATCAAATGGTGATCGATGGTCGGCGCTTTGGCTGCCTCACCCCTCCTAAAGTACACCACTGCCACTGCCCCAGACGAATTTCAGGTCATCACAGCTTCTTTTGTCTTATCAAACTTTGAGGATTTAATTCTGGCTCGCAGTTCAAGAAATGTTGGAGGACGTAGTGACAAATTAAACAATGCTCACAATCATGTAATCTACCTGCCTGGCTGTGAAGAGAAGCCAAGTAAAAGTTTCCCCTTGGCTTGCATCAGAAAACTTCTGTGTCACTCTAAATATCGAGTGCAAGCTAGCACCCTCTGTCAGTGAATGCAAGAATCCTCTATTCAAGTCCAGAGCAGCTCCATCTGCAGTTCTCAGCAACAGTTCTTTAGGTAGATTATATGTGAAGACAACAGAGATGGTAACGTGGAAGTTGTAAGCAAAGTAAACTTAAGAAACTAAAGGAACAAAATTTCAGATATCTTTGTTAGGAAGGTACAGTTTGAGTCTGAACAAAGCAGTTTTAATGGTACATGGTTGGTGTGACCAGATGCATTGTGGCAGACAACAAAATATTCACCCAAACTTACTAAAAAAAAACACAAAAAATAATAAGCTTCTCTTTCCACAAATGCTGCCTGATTAGCTGAGTGTTTCCAGCATTCTCTGTTTTTATTTCCAGCACTTTTTCAATCATGCCACTGACCCCAGCAAAAGAGAGGTTGAGATACATCCAAGATAGACACAAAATGCTGGAGTAACTCAGTGGGATGGGCAGCATCTCTGGATAAAAGGAATGGGTGACGTTTCGGGTCGAGACCCTTCTTCAGACTGCCTCTGCATCGTCCAGCCATCTTGGCATGAAATGCTGACCTCTGACCTCTGCTGTTGCTAAGGAAATGCTGGCTGAGCAGCTGCACAATATGACCCCTTGCAGCAGGACAAGCTTCTCTACTGAATGCTCAAATACTGTATTTTATGTGAAAAGATACGAGAAAGTTAATATGACAAGTCTAACAATTTAGCCAAGCTCCACTTTACCTGACTGGTGCACGCACTCCATAAGTAAACACATGCGCCAAGACCAACGCTCAAGACATTTGCTGCTGACCAATCCACTAGATTGAGGTAAAAGTCATCCTGCAATTCTGGAGCATCCAGAACCTTAAATGGAATCTTTGAAATCTTCCTTGTTGGTTTCCGTGGTGACCGCAATAGCTTTTGACTGTTCAAGAAGGGTAGAATGCAGAAAGTTACATTTATGGTTAGTTAAGAGGTCTGGTATGCTGATTGCATCTTGGGAGAAAAAAGGAAACTCAGTCTTGGTTGATTCAGACCAGAATCTTTAAATCATCGACAAATTTAGTTTTGAAACATATCACAGTGGGTTCAACCTATTTTATAAATATGTTCCAGAGTTGGTTGCCGAGATCTCTCCAGTAATGAGCCCAAGAGAAACGTTTACAGTGAAACTGTTGAATGAGACTGGTAATTTAGCACTTTGGAAATAGTGGATATAGATAAAGATCTATAATAAGCAGAGAAGGAAATATATCTGTCATAGGTCAGTAAAATTTCCCTTAAAATGTGTAATATTTTAAAGTGCTGCATGTGTTAGCAAAATAATTCCTTTTAACATGGAGATCCTTGACTCTACAATCACATATATATATATAATAAGCATGTCTAATCATCAGACACGGAAACTATTTGTATGCAGCAGTCCCAGCTGACTTGGCATTCAAGGGTGAGCTGAACTACTTCAATAAACGCTGACTTCATCTTAAAAAGATTCATTTTCATTTGTAGGCTATAAATATTTGTCACAATTGTTCATGTTGGAAGCAACTAAAAGGAGTTTAAGAAATTCAATTTTCAGCAATTGAAAAGAATGTTTCACCACTAAAGAAACTCATTAAAAAAACGAATGCTTATTTAAAAAGCAGTGGAAGTTTGGCTCACGGGAATTTGGAATCAGGCTGTTAGTTGAGAGAACGCACAAACCACTTGTTTTCAAAGTTAATCTATAACCACAAGTCTTTATTCTTGAAAACATTACTGAACAAGGAGTCAATAATGCTCGTAACCTACCTTTTATTACTGACAGGGGATAATGAATACGGTGAAATCTCATTCCCACTTTCAGTAGTAGATCTCTTTGTGCTCAAGGCATACTGCAAAATAATGCAGTACACTGATTAAAGCTCGATTGAAAGTCACGTGCTATTGCCATGAGCAACACATAATGAAGCAGAATTAAGTACTGACAAGTGAAATCCTTGCACAAGGTAAACATTTAACAATAAAATGAATCATTAATGAATAATAGAATGAATAATGGTTTATGCCATCTTAATGAACCATCTAAATTCATCAATAAATAATTAAAAATATTAGGCCACTTTGTCTTTCTTCGCACTAATCTTAAATACACAGATGCAAATCAGCATTTTATTCAGATAAAAGGATTCAGTGGTAATTGGAATTTTGTGTTATATCTTAAGATCAAAACCTTCCAAAAGTGTTTCAAAACCAGGAAAAGAGCAAGTACACAAGAATGTAGGCAAAGAAGCCAGGAAACTCCCCAATGCTGATCTGTGAGAATCTGGAGTCTGCTGGATGCATCTTCATCATTTGGAAATTAAATATCCATAGGAGAATAAGTCAACGAGAGAAGTGGGATCTCATGGCATCACACCAGTAACTAGTATATAGCAAATTACTTTTCAATCAATTTAACCTTCTGGCACAATTTGCACCATTCCAAAGACGTGTGGGTTTGTAGGTTAATTGGCTTCTGGGAATTGTCCAGGATAGAACTAGTGTACGGGTGATCACTGGTCAGCATGGTACTGGTGGGCCGAAGGGCCTGTTTCCATGCTGTATCTA